>NC_073640.1:22163888-22469444 GCF_029407905.1 Bubalus kerabau
CAAGGCCCACTGGGTAACCTGAGCAGCTGGCGAAGAGGCACCCTGGGAGGGGGCCTCCCCTGGGACAGCCCTGGGCATTAACGGGGCCGGAGGACAGAGGGATTTGGCTCTAGCAAAGCGGCCAGGCACAGCGGGCCCGCCGTGCTATGGTGGGGATGGCCTCCGGACAGAGCCATGGGGTCTGGGCCTGGGGTGGCTCAGGGCCCTCCAACTCACGCCTTCTCCCTTATTCCTTCCTCCCGCAGTGGCCCTGCCTCCCGAGAAGACAGACGGACTGGCCAGTGGAGATGAGAAGAGGATGGAGAAGTCAGGCGAACCCTGCTCGGGCTCCAAGAAACAGCTGAAATTTGAGGTAAGTTTCCTTTCCTGGTGCTGAGCCCTGGGCGGAAGGGTTTTCTCTGCCCGGTGCTGGTTTTTGATGGGGGGGATGCTGAGGCCCCTCCAGATGTGACGGCCCCTCTCCTCCCCCATGAACAACCGTTCCTCCTGCCACATCTGGGGCTACCCCAGCTCGGCACAGGCCCTAGAGACTCTCCGCGGCCCTCCCCTCTCAGCTCAGGCCCCTGGCCTCTCACCGTGGGGTGGTGGCCAGAGGCGGTGGCCGCTGGTCTGGGGGAAGGACAGGAGAGTGGACAGGGGAGACGGCACTCTGGCCCCGGTGCTGCCTTGACTGCCTGCACTTCCTCTCTGGTCCTCCGTTTCCTCGTGGGTGAAGGAAACCTTTGCTACCAGCTCCCTCCCAAGGCTGTCCAGGGGGCCACAATGGGGCTAACAGGTAGGGTAGGTGACCAGGAGGCCTTGGGCAGGTCCCTCACTCTGGGACTCAGGTGCGGGTGTGCTCAGTCCCTTCAGTCATGTCTGACTCTTTGCGACCCTGTGGACCGTAGCCTGCCAGGCTCCTCTGTCCATGGGATTCTCCAGGCAAGAATACTGGAGTGGGCTGCTAAACCCTCTTGCAGGGGATCTTCTCGACTCAGGGATTGAACCTGCATTTCTTACATCCCCTGCCATTGGCAGGCGGGTTCTTTACCACTAGCACCATGTGGGAAGCCCAGGTGGGACTCAGATGGTCAACAGCAAAAGAGACATGCCCGCCCAGAGCCCACAGTCTGTCTGTCCTACCTCCCTAGATGGTATATTAAGCTCCTCGTGTGTACCAAGCACAGGTCCAGGTGCTGAGTGAGAGACCCAGGCTGCCTGCAGGGAGCTTACTGGCCTCTCCCCACCCTCCTTTCACCCTCCCTCCTTCCTGCTCTGTCTGCCCTACAAGATCACTAGGGCAGAGCCCTGGAGCCCACAGATGGGGGTTCAGTTCCCACCTCTGCCACTGCCTCACTCGCCTGCCCTGTAAAATGGCGATAGTCATTTTATCCAGGGGTTCCCATCCTCTGGGATCTAATGCCAGATGATCTGAGGTGGGGCTGATGTAATAAGAATAGAAATAAAGTACATAATAAATTTAATGCATTTAAATCATCCTGAAACCATTCCCTACCCCCTGGACCGTGGAAAATTTTTTTCCATGCAACTGGTACCTGGTGCCAAAAAGGTTGAGGACTGCTGACAATATCTATCTGCTGGGATGTCGGAAGCATGATGAATTAAGGCATCTCAGGTGCTTTGGAGAAGGCGATGGTACCCCACTCCACTACTCTTGCCTGGAAAATCCCATGGACGGAGGAGCCTGGTGGGCTGCAGTCCATGGGGTCACTAAGAGTTGGACACAACTGAGAGACTTCACATTCACTTTTCACTTTCATGCATTGGAGAAGGAAATCGCAGCCCACTCCAGTGTTCTTGCCTGGAGAATCCCAGGGATGGGGGAGCCTGGTGGGCTGCCGTCTATGGGGTCGCACAGAGTTGGACACAACTGAAGCGACTTAGCAGCAGCAGCAGCAGCAGCAGGTACTTAAAAGGGTGTCCAGTGCAGAATAAGTACTTTCCTTCTTCCTTCCAAGCAATGGGGATTGACACCCCCTGGTTCCAGGGAACCTGGCAGTGTACTGGGCATGGTTCCTGGCACAGTGTGGTTAGGGGGACAGATGAGTGACCCAGGCCCAGTAACTGCACAGTCAGCGCTGTGATGGGGATCTGGGCGTGTGGAGAGGGGACAGGGAGGTCCCCTAAGTCAGCCCAGAGGGTGCAGAGTGATGGGCATTTTGGCAATCTCAAACTCTGCACAGTGCCCCGAGTGGGGAGCCAGGGCTGCAGGCAGAGGTTGGGGAGGGCAAGTGTCTACATTAAGCCTCTGGGCATAGAGGCAGGAGCTGGGGAGAGGTGATGCACGGGGGAGCCTTTGGGATCAGGAGGACACTCCCGGCCGAGGGAAAAGCAGAAGGCCTGGAGGCTTGCCAGTGCTGGCTGGCTGTGTGGGAATAGCAAAGGGGAGATGACGCAGAAGAGGGGGTTAGATAGGTCATCAAGGGCCCTGCGTTCTCCTAACCAAGGAGCTGAGGGGGCAGGCGGTGTCTCGTTGAGGAGCTGGGGTTGCTAACTTCTTCCTGAGCCCTCCACCCCGGGTCTCTGCAGGTTTTCTCAGGCTGCTTGGCAAAGCCAACACCGAGGCCAGGGCAGAGGAAAGACTCGGACTCGGACGTCTTTCCTGGAAGCCCATGTGGGTCTGCTTCCAAATGGGAGCCGGCTGATGCCTGTGACTTACCCATGGTCCCTGAGGAGGACTCACCCGAGAGGCCAGGGCTGGGGGGACAAGAAGACGCATGTGACAGAGGTCACAGGAGGTGGGGGTAGTTACTTGACCCATATTTCTGAACTTCTAACCCGAGCTGTCTTTGGAGCCAAGTGGAGGGGCTGGGAAAGGGAATCAGATGTGCATGTGTGTATGAATGTGTATGCAGATGTGTATCAGTGTGTAGACATATGTATGTGTGAGTGTGTGTATGTCTGTGTGTGTGTTCATATGTACGTGTGTGTGCACGTGCCCACAGGCACACACTCGTGTACATGCATGTGTGCAGGGCAAGTGCTGCAGGACGCAGTGCTGGAGAGCAGAGCGAGCACTTGGCAGGTATCAGACAGGCGTGTCACAACTGAGGGAAGGCCGACTTTGAACTCAGCGTGGGCAGCCCGAGAATTGCTAGAGGGAGCTGGCTGTGAGCTGCAGAAGCCTGGGGCAGGGCTGCCGTGCTGCGGCTCACTCCCGCCAGCCTTGGGAGGCCAGGCACCGCCCCCTCTGGGGGCACTGAGTCTATCCTCCTGCAGAAGGAAAAGTGGGCCAAGGCAAGACATGGAACTGGATGGTATGGGGGTGTCTTCGCTTGTTTTCATAGGACTTGTGGATCTAAAAGGCTGTTTGTGGATTCTCTTTCCCCAAACGGCCGTCCTTTCTGGACCTGTCTGTCTGGGGTTCAGCCAGCCCCTGCATGCGGGTGGCCGGTGATGGAGCTCCCCAGTTCTCTGTTCCCAGTCTTTGCGGTTGGACACCTCAGGCTGTGGGAGCCACGGTGATGACGTCATTGCTGTATTAGTCACTCCAGCAAAGACAATAGCAGCTACCACCATTAATTGGGCTTTTCTCTGAGCCAAGCGGCTTACGTATCTGTTTCCCGTTCTCTCCAAGCAGACCCTGAGACAGGACTTGGGAGGTGATCCCAGGGAGCAGGGAAGGAGGGGTGCCTGTCACTGGGGGTGGTGGGGGTTGGTTGATGAGCAGGTCTCAGGCAGCGGGGCTCTGTCTGCCAGGGTTCCCCAGAGAGCCATGCTAAAAGTCTCAGATGTGTCCCCCGGCTTGGCACCTTCCTTGTTCTGGTTCCTGGGGATCTTCAATCCCTGACTCCTCAGACAGGGATGCTGGACGCTTGAAGTGCGAGGTGGGGAGTGGCCGACCACAACTACAGGGGAATGTGGAGGGGGCTCAGGGGACATGGTGTGGGGCAGTTAATGTTCCCAACAACCTTCTGAGGTCTAGACCATCATCTTCCGTAGTCTGTATGAGGGGAAACTGAGGTACCGAGAAGAGAAAGGCCGTGTCCAAGGTCACGTCACTGCAGAGGGCCAAGCCCAGGCTGGCACCTGGGGCTGACCCTTCAGCTCTTAACATTCCTCCCATCCTGCCTTCCAGGTTGGGTGGCCACCCATGGCTAAGTTACCCTGTGTGTTTTCTGGTAGCTTCTACCCCCGGCTCCAAGTTCATTCTTCCTGAGGCCACACACCTCCTCCCAGAGCCCTCCCTTGTGTTTCCTCGGCCTTTGAAGACCCTAGAGTGTCTGGTACCTGGCAGGCCCCTCTCCCCAGGCCCAAGCTCCCTGGCCCGGCTTGGCCTCTCTCCCAGGCCTGGCGTGTCTTGGTCATCACATTCTCCTTCACACAGGGTCTGGGGAGGGCAGCGGGGAGGCTGGCGGCCCCGTGACCCAGCCTCCGGGTGTCCCAGCCGCCGAGTGACCGGCCACGTGTGTCTGTTGTCTGTTTACATCCAGGAGTTGCAGTGTGACGTGTCTGTGGAGGAAGACAGCCGGCAGGAGTGGACCTTCACCCTGTATGACTTTGACAACAACGGCAAGGTCACCCGAGAGGTGAGTGAACCCTCCGGGCCTCCCGCCAGGCCACACCCCTTGGCGCAGGACCCTTCATCGGGCGCCCACCCCTGTTGCCCCTTCCCCTTCTCCTCAGGTCAGGTGGGGAGGGCAGGGGTGAGGCCCCTGGGAGCTTCATGGAAACCGGTGAGGAGGAGGCGACAGAGAGGAAGGGTTGCAAGGCTGCTCTGGGGCGGGCACCATTCAGGCTGGGGAGGGGCAAGAGTCAGGCGCAGGGCCCCAGACCTTCCTAGAGGGGCAACCGGTCCCCAGCAGAGTCTGTCCGGCCTCCTCCTCTCTCTGGTCCTGGAGCTCCAAGATCTCTCCAGGCTACTTCCCACCTCGGCCAATCTGCGCAGGAGCTGGGGTGGGCTGGGCACCCAGAGGACCCCAGTACTTCTCTCTACTAATTAAAAAATGAGCAGCCCAGCCCCCAGGGTGCTGCCAGCGGCTCTGTTACAAGCTTGTCCACCCCCACACCACCCCCCACCTCGCTGCAGGCCTGTGTCTCTCTCTCCCCTCAAACCTCTCCCAAATGTCTTTCCTCCCTGGGCTCCTCTCACCTTCCTCTGTACCTGGGTCAGCGTACGGCGCATCTATGGCGGGCACCTCCTGTGCACTGGGTGTGCTTTGCGGAAATGGCAAATTCCTAGCCATGTAGCTCTCACGGTCCGCTGAGAGAAGCGGAGCCTGAACCGTCGTAGGGTCATCGTAAGCTGTGATTTGCTCAGTGACAGAAATAAACGGAGTGGTGTGACTAAGAAGGGCTTCCCAGGTGGCGCTAGTGGTAAAGAACCCACCTGCCAATGCAGGAGACATAAGAGACACGGGTTCGATCCCTGAGTCGGGAAGATCCCCTGGAGGAGGGCATGGCAACCCACTCCAGTATTCTTGCCTGGAGAATCCCATGGACAGAGGAGCCTGGCGGGCTACAGTGCATAGGGTTGCAAAGAGTTGGATAAAACTGAAGCGACTTAGCACATGCATGTGAATGAGATGGGCTGGAGTGACCAGAGAAGCCTCCTGGAGGAGGTGACATGGGCACTGAGCCCTGCAGGTGCCAAACTGGGGGAGAGCCCTGGGCTGGGGAGAATGAGAGCACCAAGGTGTTTAAGGACCCAGAGGAGCCTGGTGCGATGGCTGCTTATCTGGAAAGACAGGGCTGCAGCCAGGAGCCAGCACAACGTGTCGTGTGGGGCCTCAGAGGCCGCAGCTGGCAACCTGACTTCTATTCAGGTGTTAAGGGAAGCCAGGGGAGGGCTTATTTAGGCTGGTGCGTGATCTCATCTGAGTTACTACTGATGATTGCTGCCTCTCGTTTGCCTGGGCCTCGAGAGCCTCCTTTCTGCCTCCTTGTTGCCTTTTCAGCCCAGTTTCTCTCTGACATCCATTCCCTCCCCGGGAGGCCCATATGTGTGGCCTGTAACAGATCCGCAGAGACCCGAGAGGAGCATGGCTGGCTCCACGCCCGCCTCTCGCCCAGCACCAGAGGCCCTCAGGGTACTCCCAGGGAGAATTGAAACTTTGCTATCTTATCTCCCTGTCCTGGTTCAGGGCTCAGTATTTTCTTCTCTGTAAATAGTGCAGGAGAAGCTGCCAGAGGAGAGACCCGGGTGAAAAAAGGCCACCTCTTCCTCAGGCTATGGTTTAGGGGATGTTAGAACAGATTGGAGGAAGAAGCTGTGAGTGAATTTCAATCATTCAGGATTCTTTGGGTGTCAGTGACAGAATCCCAGTACAAACTACTGTAAGTTTAAAAAAAAAAAAAGAGGGGAGAGAGAGAGAGAGAGAGAGGACCATATTGGCTCATGTAACTGAAAATTCAGTCCACGGGCACTGACTTCAGGCATGGCTGGATCCAGAGGCTCAGTGTCTTCAGGACTAGCTGTTCTTCATGGTTCTTTCCTCTGTGTTCCTTCATTATCAACAGTCTCTCCCGTTGGCAAGATAATGACTGATAGTTTCAATCTATACCCCAGCCTGTCTGCAGCTCTCCCAAATTCAGAATGTCACGTGGAGCACCACAGCTGATGTGACCGGCTTTGATTGAGTGACATGACTGGTCCAGAACCATTTTGGCCATAAGCTTGTGATGCGTTTAATGGCTGATTCTGAGTACATGTGCTCATTCTGGAGTCAAGGGAAAGTTGACACATGAGTCACATGGAATGAAAAATGGAATGGATTTGGATCACAAAATAAAATCAAGGGTCTGTTATTTGGGGAAGGGAAAGGATTCTGAGCAGGCAAAGCTCCCAGGGAGACCTGAGTATTTGGGAAGCAGCAGATACTCTTCCTGGTTTGGGACCCTGGGGACATGGGAGATGATTTAGGTGAGACCACCACCCCCCCACACACACACACCAAGTGCCCTCCAGCTATCATGCTGTTTGTGCAGGGTCATTGTGTTTTCAGATTGAGAAGCTCCTGTTCCTCCCTCCACGCCCCACCCCACCCACCCCACTCCCAGGCTGTTTGGGAATGGAGTCATTATCTTCACAGGAGAATGCATCCCAGGCTTGAAGCCTGGGTGACAGAAGTACATGGAGGTGGCAATTCAAGGGAAGGCCAGACTGGGCTTCTCAGGGGTGTGGTGGCCTTTCACCTCTCCTAACACGTGCGGTGGCCCCTGGTAGCCACCCTCTTCCTTTCTGGTTCAGAAGAGACTGAGGGAGTCTCAGGAGTTGACCATAAAAGGGTTTGCCCCCCACCTCGGAGGCCTTACGAAACCTTGCAGGCAGACACTGCTTTCTCATGCTTCATTCTGCTATCCTTCACCCCCTGCTAACATGAGGAATAGCAAGGATGTGAAGATTTCCAAGGAGGGTGCCCCAGCCCAGTTGCAGGGAGAGCCTTCACTGGTGTCTGTCTCCTGCCAAGCAGCAAGGAGGTTGGCTTCCAGTCCAGGGAGGACCCAGCCTGGTGTTTCCCCCAATTTATTTTTAGCTCTAAAGCCACTCCTCAAATCTGGCTATAAATACCACTTCCCTCCACACTCTCTGGCCATCAGCATGCTCGTTCCTGCGCGCTGGGGCATTCAGACTCCCACCTCACTGCAACCACCGTCTACAGCTGGCATCTAGGCCAGCTTCCCAGCTCAGAAGAAAGTACCTGTTCATCCTTCAGGTGTTCATTTGTACAATAAATAGTCACAGGCATCTGCTCCTCTGTGCTGGACTCTGTGTAATGAACAGGGCTGATTTTCCAGCTGGGACTACCAAAGCACCCTTGTCCCTGCACCTTGAATCATCTGGGACCCTCGGGGATGGCATTCCAGGGCCCAGGCCTGGTATGTGATGCTTTAGGCAATGGTGTTGATGGACCTCACTTTCCTTATCTGTAAAATAGAGATAACGATGCCACCTTCATGGGCTTCCTAAGATGATGAGAGAGGGTGGGCAATTGTGGTGGTGCAGAGCAGCTTAAGGGAAAGAGAAGAAGAAAGAGCGGGTCTGTGGGCCTTGCTAGAATTGCTGGGATGCCCAGTGAGCCAGCAAGTGAGAGGCTGGAGCCCAGGTCTCAAACTGGCAGCCCCCAGCAACCCCAATGTAGCCCCAGGTGTTCCAGCCCAGCACAGGTAACAAAAGCAAAAATAGATGAATTGGACTACATCAAAATTAAACACTTCTGTGCATCAAAGGACACAATCAGCCGAATGAAAGGCAACCTACAGAATAGGGGGAAATATCCGTGAATCGAGTGTCTGAGAAGGAATTAATATCCAGGATATATAAAGACCTCCTACAACGCAACAACAAGCAGCTTGATTAAAAAATGGGCAGAGACTAACTAGACATTTCTCCAAACAAGATATACAAATAGCTGAAAAGTGCATGAAAAGATATTCAACATCACTAATCATGAGGGAAATACAAGTCAAAACCACAATGAGATATTACCTCACAGTCAGAATGGCTGTTATCAAAAGGACAAAAAATAACAAGTGTTGGTGAGAACGTGGAGAAAAGGGAATCCCTGTGCACTGCTGGTGGGATTGTAAATTGGTTCAGCACTGTGGAAAACAGTATGGGGTTTTCTCAAAAGAATTAAACATAGAATTGCCATATAACCCAGAAATTCCACTTTTGGGTATATACCCCAAAGACATGAAAGCAGATTCTCTAAGAGATAATTGTACATATCCATGTTCATGGCAGCATTATTCACAATAGCCAAAAGGTTGGCACAAACTCCAGTGTCCACTGATGCTGCTGCTGCTGCTAAGTCTCCTCAATCGTGCCCGACTCTGTGTGACCCCACAGATGGCAGCCCACCAGGCTCCCCTGTCCCTGGGATTCTCCAGGCAAGAACACTGGAGTGGGTTGCCATTTCCTTCTCCAATGCATGAAAGTGAAAAGTGAAAGTCAAGTCGTTTAGTCGTGTCTGACTCTTAGCAACCCCATGGACTGCAGCCCACCAGGCTCCTCCATCCATGGGATTCTCCAGGCAAGAGTACTAGAGTGGGGTGCCATTGCCTTCTCTGGTCCATTGACGAATGAATAATGAATGGGTAGGCAAAATGTGACATATCCATACAATAGAATAGTATTCGGCCTTAAAAAGGAAGGAAATTCTGACCCATGCTACAACATGGGTGAACCCCGAGGACGTTATGCTAAGTGAGAGAAGCCAATCACAAAAAGACAAATACTCCGTGAATCCACTTATGTGAGGCATCTAGAGTAGTCAAATTCATAGAGACAGAAATAAAATGGGAGTTGCCATGGGCTGGGGGCAGAAGGAAACCAAGTTGGAAAAAAAAAAATTAGTTGCCAGTATCGAAGATTCTGAAAATGCAACAGGAGATTCTGGATTTCTGGCTTCTCTGGAATGACCCTCAGCCAGCATTGTCACCTTACAAGTAGCTGAGTTGAGTGGCTGCCACCTCCCGTGGGTGGGGATGTGCCCAGTTGGCCCCACCCCCTCTGGTCATCTGTCCACCTACTGCAGAGCCATGGCAGTGCTTGGTGTCACCTCTGCCTAAAGGCTCATGGGTGAGGTGGCAACAAGCGGCTGAGTCCATCTGTATTCATGAAAAGTCTCTGGACAGAAGAATCTGTAAGCCTGCCCTATAGAGGGCAAATACCTTTTCTAGAGGTTTCCAACATCATTTAAAGCATGAAGCTTCCCCTCAGACCAAGGACCTTAGGCAGATGTGGCGGGTGGGACCAATGGAGGGGGACCTGGTCCCCCCTCCATCCCCCAACCCTAAGGATTGGAGAGCCCTGTTCTGGTTGAGGGGGTAACTGAGGTCTAGAGAGAAGAGGAGTTTCGGTCAAGTTCTCACAAAAGAGTTTATCTTTAGGGACGCATCTACTTTTCTATTTTTCATTGAGAAAGTGCTCATCAGATCAGAAGCAGATGCTGCTGATGCTCACGCCCACAGTATCTGAGCCCCTCGTCTCAGTTTACCTGTTAAATAGTGCCCAGCAGAAGAGCTTTCTCTGTTGCCTGGGAGATGGCTTAGCGTTGGTAGGATATCCTGGAAGTCCGGAGGATGTAGAATCCCTGGGGCAACTCTGCATCCGCGAGGCATGAGCTTTCTGAAGCGACTTCCATTCAGTGCCTCCGTGGGCCCGGGTGCCACTGAGCCCCGCTGCCCACTGCCCTTCCTGTGCCCTTCCCGCCCTCTCCCTCACTCATGCTTCTGGTCCAGGTGAGCCTCTGACACCTTAGATTTTGCCTGAGGCTGGGCTTTGGGGGAACTGGGGAGGTTTCCGCCTTTCAGGCTCCACCGCCCCTCTGAGTCCTCTGTTTTAAATGCATGTGGTTTTCTGCTTCCCTCCCTGTCCAGGACATCACCAGCCTGCTGCATACCATCTATGAGGTGGTCGATTCCTCCGTCAACCACTCCCCGACGTCGAGCAAGACGCTGCGGGTCAAGCTCACGGTGGCCCCCGATGGGAGCCAGAGCAAGAAGAGCATCGTCCTCAATCACCCCGGTGAGGGCTGGCAGGCCATGCTGGCCATGGAGTCGGTCCACTCCCAGCTCTCAGGGAGGCTCAGAGCCCACATGGGAGGAGTTCAGGGGTGGGGGCTAGGGAGCCTAGGGCTTTTCCTGCAAGCTGCTCTCTGGACAAGTAGGGTTTGAGCAGATCCTTGAGGGACCAGGGTTTGGATAGGGAAGGAGTTCTAGAGATGGAAGGCCCTGGGTGAGCAAAGCACTGGAGGTGGACCTGGGTGTGGGGAGAGTGGGCGAGTGCGTCAAGCTTTGAGGGTGGCTAAGAGGTCTGGGAGGAGGTGAGTCTGGGGAAGGAGTTAAGCCAGGCACGTAGCTGCAAGACCCCTCTATTTAGTCTTGGCTCAGAGAACCCTCCCCACAGAGCTATCGTGAAGCTTCTGTGGGCCAGTTTTTAAGGACTGTGTGCTAGGCAGCCTGGGAAGGGCCGGGAGGTGGGTGGGCACAGGAGCGAGCTGCTCACCCCTCTGTTTTTTGGATGGGACTCAGACCTGCAGAGTGCCAGGCCCAGAGCCGAGACCAAGCCCGCCGAGGAGCTGCGAAGCTGGGAGAAGAAGCAGCGGGCCCTCCTCAGGTAAGGCGGTCCCAAGCATGGGTTGAGCACTAGCTGTGTACCAGCTTCTAAGGGATTTCAAGCAGGAGGCTGCAGTCTGCATCCTCCTGGGGTAGGAAGTAGTGGTGGGGGTGGGGGTGTGTGACTTAAAAGGACAGGTTCACAAATCAAGCTCAGTTTTCCAAAATACCTAAATGTAGGTCTGCGTTGCTTCATCCAAAATGCCGTGGGCCAGATTTGTTTTGGAATTTGGCGTTTGTTGAGTTTTAGAAAGGTGCTCCCACTGTATTTCTGTTTGAGGTCTGAGCAGCAACCCAGGATTTAGCACAGAAATATTTCTGCAGGGACATGTATATATATTCACGCTAAGTGAGATGAAGACTATAGCTACCTTCACATCTGTTTAGAGCAAGCTTGGCTGCCAAACGAGTTATGGAAAATCTTTGTTTTGGGGCGTTTTGGATTTCAGAAATGTGGATAAAGGATTCTAAGACTGCAATTAGCTTTCACCTGTTGTTTTTCTTTAACTGCAAGGAAGGAAGTAAAGGGAGGGAGGGATGAAAAAAGACTGAGTAAAGAAAAGTGTTGAGGTAAACAGTAATATAATGTAACAGTAACATGGGAGGCATGAAGATGTATCAGTATCTACTGTGTATGTGGAAAGGAAATGACTGGGATTTGAGAAATAGTAGCACAGCGGGAAGAGAGAAGGTGGGGTCCAAGCAGGGACACAGCATGGTGTGAGGAGAGGGCTAGGAATCAGGGGTGCCCAGGCTGGCTACAGATGTGGGAGGCTGTCCTAAGGAGAGCAGGGAGGAGGCAAGCTAGCATGGGCAGATCACAGAGACCCTTGAAGGGAAGGGGCAGGGAGCCCAGAATCCTGCAGTGGGGAAAACGTCACGCCCACCCGCCCCGCCCCCCCCACACCCCTTACACACACACACTGGGAAGGCCCATGCTGGATTTGGAGCAGGTGATGGAGTTTGCTGACCTCAACTCCAGTGGCTTGGGGGCCTCTGTTCTCCCCACCCCGTGGGGAGCCAGGCGGACATTGGGGACACACGGTTTGAAGCCTGGCTCTGGACCATCTTTTTGATCAGTTACTCTCTCCGTTGCTTTGGCCCAGGGAGGCTAGGCAGGGGAGGAAAAGGAGGGCCAGAGTACTAAAGTGGTCTCTCCCTACCCCGCTCCCAAGACCCAGACCGAAATTAACAGAGGGTCCAGAAATGCTTGTTTGGTGACTTCCCAGGAGCTTTGTGGGACCTCTCCCACTGTGAGGCCAGGGCCCACCCTCTCGCTTGCCTTCCCCGAAAGGTTCCAGGGTGACAGCCATCTGGAGCAGTCCGGCTGCTACCACCATTGCGTGGATGAGAACATTGAGAGGAGAAACCACTACTTAGATCTCGCCGGGATAGAAAACTACACGTCCCAGTTTGGGCCTGGTAAGGGAGCGCCTTCACTTGAGCGGGTGGCCAGGGGAGGGCGCGGAGGGCGGGCAGGTGGGCGGGGCGAAGGTGTTCACTGGCCCCCTGGGCTGGGGGGAGGCGTAGCTTTTACTAGAGTGATTCGAGTCTTCTTCGAGGAGACGATCTTGAAAACTTTTGAGAGATTAAAGTAATACATGTACGAAGTTGAACAAAATCAAATATTATCCAAGGGTTTCTAATTCAGTGAAAACAGCAGTTCAGCGCTGCACCCTAACCTGCCCCGACCCAGTTCCCCTCTCTTCCAGTGAGGACCCCGGGCTTGGTTAAGCAAAACACCACTCTGTCTTTATGAGCCCTTGACATCTTGGCTCTTGCTATGATAAATGAAGACGCAGCCCACTTAATTTCACTCCCCTCGGCGCCCTTCTCCCCCTCCTCCTGTGTTTAATTCCTCTCTGGGTTACCTCTGTAAGTAAAGGAACATGCTCATAGATTTTCTTCGTGCCCCGGTGGCCTTAGACAGTTAACAGTGTCTCTGTCTCCTCTCTTTTCAAACTCTCAGAAGGAGAATTAATTATTTTTAAAGACCTAACAAAGAAACAGTTTTTTCCCCACTTAGCAGATGGCAAAGTTCCATCCGAGAAAACTCTCCTCCAAGACAGGGAGGAGCCGGCAGTGGGTGGGGAGTGGGAGCTCTGATAAGGAACAGCTGCCTCTCTCCGTATGGGAGAACTGGGGGTGCGGGTGATTTCTGGGGCACCCTGCGACACCAGCACACAGTAGGTGCTCACTAAATGTCTGTTGCGTTGACTCCTAGGCTCCCCGTCAGTGGCCCAGAAGTCCGAACTGCCCCCTCGCGCCTCCAACCCTACTCGATCTCGCTCCCACGAGCCGGAAGCCATCCACGTCCCACACCGCAAGCCCCCGGGCGCGGACCCCGGCTCCTTCCACTTTCTTGATGCCCCCTTCGCCAAGGCCTCGGAGGTCCAGCAGCGGCTCCGGGGCGGCACCCAGGACGGGAGCAAGCACTTTGTGAGGTCCCCCAAGGCCCAGGGCAAGAGCGTGGGTGTGGGCCACGTGGCCAGAGGGGCGCGAAGCAAGCCCCCCGGGGGACCCGCGGTCCCTGTGGTGGCCCCCTCGGCCCACCTGGCCGCCAGCCCGGCCCTCCTCCCCACCCTGGCGCCCCTTGGGCACCGGAAGCACAAGCACCGCGCCAAGGAGAGCCAGCAAGGGTGCCGGGGCCTGCAGGCGCCGCTGGCCGTGGGTGGCACCGTCGTGGGGCGGGACCACCTGAGGGAGCTGCCCGCCGTGGTGGTGTACGAGAGCCAGGCCGGCCAGGCGGTCCAGAGACACGAACATCACCACCACCACGAACACCACCACCATTACCATCACTTCTACCAGACATAGAGACATAGAGCCCCGTCCCCTGCCCTGCCCCCACCATATGAAGGACCCCCCTCCCCCAGCCCCCCAAGGCATTATTATTCTATTAATTATTGTTATTATGACGATTATTGTTTATTAATAATTATTGTTACTCCACTAATATTCAGCTAGCCTCCATGTAGAAGATATATGGAAACACAGAACTAAACTTTTATTTATATGTTGTGGGGACTGCATAACTTACCCAAGAAGTGACTGTGGGTTTGAAAGTGGCCTGCAGTGGCAGAGGCTCCCTGGGGCTCCGGAGCTGCCAGTGTCCACGCTGGGCCATCCCACACCCTTCCCTTCCCCGACCCCCCATCCCCAGCCCCACCCCCGGAGCCCTCGGCCAGAGCCCTGCCCGACTGCAGGAGAACACCCTTACCTGGCCGGGCTTCCAGAGACCCTCGAAATCTCCGAGAAGATAAACAGCTGCTACCTCTTAGTATGATTCGGATTTTGTTTTGCCCTTAACTGATTGTAATGTGCTACAAGGGATCTCAGCGGACTGCGCGACCTTCCCGGCTGTTGTGTTTTGATGTCCCAACCTAGAAACCTTAGCTGTCCTTTCTGGAGTTAACCTTTCACACCTTTCCAGTGGGATCATGCCCCCTGCCCCAAACCAGCCCCATCGTTCCTGCCTTGTGCAACGTGAAAATACATTTCTCCTTTTTCTCTCCTCCTCCTCTCTTCTTTAGAAAGATACACACACATATTTAAAGACTGCCCCTGAAACCAGCCTTCTCACTTTGGAAACCTCTGGAGAGGGAACTAACCACATAAACAAGTGTGGTTTTCCAAGATCAGGCAATTGTGTGTTGTCGGTTGTGAATGTGGAAACCTCATGTCCTGCCATTGGCAAATATATACATACCTACGTGATTCTCTAACAGAGTTTCCTGTATCTGTAGATAGATGCCATCTGTCCATTCTATGTATCTTTCTATAAATATACACTCTCAGGTACCTTTTCTGGTGTGCAGAAATTGGTGCTTTGCTTCTCAAGACACATCCAAAGTCCAGAAGTGACCCTGTGTCTGCCTCCCTGTGGGGCTGCTGTTCATTAAATGCCACTTGCCTCTCATCAGGGGGTCCTTTCTCAAGGTTGAGGATCTGATAGGTTTTGGAGAGGATTGTGGGATTATGGAAGTGTGGAGGGAAATGGGAACAGTGGCCAGAGTTGGGACCCTGGAGCAGTGTCCTCTGTAGAAAAGAATTTTGATTGAGACCTGGGGAGGCCAGGAAAAGTTGACTAGGCCTGTCACCTAGTCAGGGACCCTATGAAAACCAGTGACACACACATTCTAATTGGATAATGGAGTGAGCTTAATCTGAAGGAGGGCATGGCAACCCACTCCAGTATTCTTGTCTGGAGAATCCCATGGACAGAGGAGCCTGGCAGGCTGTAGTCTATAGGATCACAAAGAGTCAGACACGAATGAAGCGACTGAGCATGAGTACGTGAGCTTAACAAAGGGAATATCTACATAGTGTGGGCAAGCCTCTTAAAAGAGTAAAAGAGCATATGCTGGCACTCTGGGTGCCACTCCTATCCCTGGAGTGGAGGGTGTCGGGGTGGTGGGGGGTCATCGTCGGCAGACAGAGGGGTGGGGGCACCCGAAGGAGCCATGGCCTTTTCTGGAAGGATGCAGCCAGCCTGTGGGGACCCTCCAAGGGAAATGACTTCTGGACCTTCCTCTCTTGTCCTCCTGTGTCCTGCTGAGGCCTCCTCGGCTGAAGCCACCAGGAACCAGAGAGCAAGGAAGTTACTGATGGGGGTCACACAGGCATTCTTCCAGGAAAGAGGAGAGTGGAGGGTGAATCTGGGAGCACACATGAAGAAAAAGTGGCTCCAGCTGCCTGCCTTTCTGCTACTTGGTCTCCCAGCCGGGACCGCCTTTTGCAGAGCCTCTAGTGTTGGTTTACTGGGGTTGGTAAGGAGTAATTTTTGAAGATAGTGTGTGGAGTTGTTGCCACCATATTAATTTTATTACTTACTGGCATACCTGGAACTGGATTAGTATAGTTAATCCTTGTGACAACCAGTGAGTTTTGAGGCGGCCAGGAGAAGCTCAGGGAGTACAACAGGCTCAGAGAGGTTGAGTAACTCTCTTGAGAACACACAGCAAGTGGCAGAGGTGGGATTCTAGTCTTTCTCAGGACCCCTTAAACAGTGAATCTGGGCTTCTCGTGTTTGGGCTGTGGGCTGCTCTCAGGCAGGAACCAACTGAAACTGATAGGAATGTAACCAAACCAGGGAAGGCAGGGAGGGAGCTGGCTTTGAGATGACAGGCTATGAATGCAGCTGCGACTCCTTGGTTCTTCTTGCTCCCTTTCTGGAGGTATACTTCCACTGACATGCTTTGCCATGGTGCGGGTGCTGTTGGCACCCACCATGCCAAAGGATTTTCCACTAGGACAAGCCCAGGGAAGGACTCTGAATGGCTGGGTTTGGATCCAGTACCCATCCCTGGACCAATCACTGTGGCCCCTCGGAGTCATATGTCTAACCTGTGGAGAGGGGGTGGGGTCTGTGCCAGAAGAAGGAAGAAGAGGGATACTGAGCAGACAGCGGATCACGCCCAGGCCCAGAACTGCTGCAGCCATGGGAATGAGCCAGGCACTGGGTCCAGCAGGGAGCCTCTCTGTGGTCTGGTGGCTTTAGAGTGTTTCCTCAGCCTCTGAGAGGAGGTCTGTGCCGTCTCCCCCAGCCCTACACCTGTCAGGGTTCTATTATTTCTTGGTACCTGGAATTTACCTAACTTAAAAAAAAAACAGCAGTAACGTGCACATGTAGAATATTCAAACAGTACACAACAGTGCACACGAAGAAGCACACAGCCCTCTGACTTCCCTGATCCCAGCTTCCTGGTGCCTTTTGAGCGTGCCGTGGTGGTGTGAGCACAGATGTTGGTTCCTAGCTGCCTGGTTTCAAATCCTGACTCCCTCCCTTTGTAGTTATGTGTGTTTCTCAAGCCTCAGCTTCCCATTTATGAAGGGGGAATCATAAGAGACCTACCCACAGATTTGTTGTGAGAATTCATCGATTTTAAAACAGCTCCTGGCCCACAGGAACACTATGAAAGTGTCACTGACAGTTTTTATAAAAATAAATACATTTAAATGAGATATCTCCCCATTTAAATTCTGTTATTTTTTTTAAGACTATTTTTTCAGAGCCGTTTTAGATTTACAACAGAATTGAGAGGAAGGTTCTGAGACTTCCTATATACACTTTCTCTGCTTCATGTATCACCTTCCCCATTGTCAACATCACTCAACAGATGGTACTTTTTTTTTTCTTTTTTTTGCCACAGATGAACATATCTTGACGCATCATAATCCACAGTTTATGTTGGGGCTCACTCTTGGTGTTGTGCGTTCACTGGGTTTGAACAAATGTGTAATGATGTGTGAGCTTCCCAGGTGGCGCTAGTGGTAAAGAATTTGCCTGCCAATGCCAGAGACTAAGAGATGCACGTTCGATCCCCGGGTCGGGAAGATCCCCTGGAGGAATCCATGGCAACCATTCCAGTTTCCTGCCTAGAGAATCCCATGGACAGAGGAGCCTGATGGGCTACAGTCCAAAGGGTTGCAGAGTCGGACACTACTGAAGTGACTTAGCACGCACGCACACACGTAATGATGTGTTTCCATCACTATAATATCGTACGGAGTATTTTCAATACCCTTAACATGCTCCATGCCCTGCTTATTCATCTCTCCCCTACCCTCCCATCTTGCTATTTTAAAAAATACTTCTAACAAACTTTGAAACAGAAAACTGTGTAACAGTAACTGTGAGGCTCATTACCCAGATTTTACAAATGCTGACATTTTGCGATATTTATTTCAGATCTATTTTCAAGAAAGAAAACACTGCAGTTACCACTTAATCCTCTTCCCACCACACCCTTTTATTTTTACCCAAGGACTAGCATAGTATTCATACTTAGGCCCTTTTCCTCTCTGACCTAATGTATTTGGAGAGCTCCCTGTGTCCATCACAGAGCTCTGCCCGCTCCTCTCCGACAGCTGCTCAAGCCCTCTCTTGCTCTGAGGCACTGTCATCCCCGCCGAGGCTTGCCCTTCCCCTCCTGCAGACAGGTGGGTCTCCTCCTAGGCCAAGGCACATCCTTGTGCCTGGTTTGTCTGGTGCCCACCAGCTGGAGCCCTGGCACCTGGAGTGCCAATGCTGATCTGCTGAGTTCGACAGCCTGTGTGATTCGATGTTGATCGATTGTGAACGAGCTCTAAAAGAAGTGGTACCCAGTCATTGGCAGCTAAAGGAAGAAGAGAAAGGGAGGAAAGAGAGGGAGGGCGAGAAGGGAAGGAAGGAATGGAAGGATGAACGCGCGGTCAACCATGCTTCTTGGTGGGGTTGTGAGCGTTTTCCTGTAGGCTAGTGGGGGTGAGTTTTGTCCTGCAGGCAAATCTGACACCCACTGCAGAGGAACTGCTCTAGCTCCCCAGGCCCTGAGCTTTGAGGGCCAGACCTTCCCTGGGATCTACAGACCCGACTTAAGGCCGTCAGCCTGTACATATGCGCAAAACTCCAGGTGCTCGGTCGCTAGGATGCCCGGTTCTGCTGATCTGTCCCTGACACCAGGGATGTCTGGCTAAGGCAGCCAACTAAGCTGAGGCTCTAGTCACCCAGGAAGCACAGGGGGTCGGGGAGGGGGTGGGCGGGGGGTGGAGGGGCCCGTGCACTTCACACCCAGCAGTGCCAATTACAGTTTCTGGCAAAGGAAACAGCCAGGAGCAGTTGCTTTGACTCTCCCCCACCCCCACTCCCATCCCACCTTTTCCTCAGCATTCAGATGTCAAATCATTACAGGGCCAGAGGGAAGGCAACCTTGGAGGTCGCAGGAGGAGGGGAAGGCTGCCTGCACTAATAACCGGCTTCTGTGAGGCCTGTCAGCGCTCTTGGGAATGAAAGGGGACCCCTGAGCTGTGCTCAGTGCCAGTGGGCTGTGGCACCCCACCCCCACTGCCCTCACCTCCTCTCGGAAGACAGGAATTCACCAGCACATACTAGAGACTGCAGGCCCCAAGGACCCCAAGGCAGCCTTGCCCCTTGCCCCTTGTCCGGTCCAGCCCCAGTACCCACCCTCCCAGCTCCTGCCTTTGCTCCCCCAGGCATGGGACAAGCCCGAATATCACCCCTTCTTCCCATGTGTACATGGCTGTGTTTTGCAGAACCAATATAGGTGGTTCAGACAAACGCTTTATTGACTCCTAAAAGCTGTGTATTAGCTTCCCAGCAGGCTCAGACAGTAAAGAATCTGCTTGCAGTGCAGGAGACCCAGGTTTGATCTCTGGGTCGGGAAGATCCCCTGGAGAAGGGAATGGCAACCCACTCCAGTATTCTTGCCTGGAGAATTCCATGGACAGAGGATCCTGGCAGGCTACAGTCAGTCCTTGGGGTCACAAAGAGTCGGACACGACTGAGCGACTAAGACACACAAGCAAGTATTCCATTATTGCATTATATTATTTCAAAAGCTGCGTATTGACTCTCAAATGCTGTATAAGGGCACCCTTCTCCAACCACTGAAGCTTTATCACTTCTTACCGTCATGTCCCTTGTTTGGGGTTCTGATCTTATTCTTGGCCCTGTCACCTTCTTGCAAAGCAGCAGACCTTTGAACCTGACCCCCGTCCTGTGGGGCTCATGCCCTTGAATGATTCTGATTAATGTATGTCCCTGCCAAGGGCTTTGTGCACCCCCACCTTGCTTTAGTGTGAGAAGAGGGAATGGGTGTGAGGTCCATCTCCTTGTAGCAGAAGGTGACCTCAGAGGTGGAGGAAATGATAGACACCTGCCTAGACTCCCCATCTCCCCCCTGACTGCCCCAGAGCTTTCCTCTCCCTTCCATTTTCTCTCCATAAAGTAGGAGCATTGTGGTGCATCCAGTTCACGTCCCTGGTGGAGACAAGAGGGTCTCTACCTCGACGGAGACCCTCCAGACTTGACTTTGGCCTAGACCAGCCTGTGGGGGAGGGGGCTGGGAACAGGCAGGGATGGAATGCTCACAACAAGAAATTCTCATCCTATGAGTCCTTCAGAATCACCTGGGGAGATTTTGAAATTCCGGTGCCTAGGCCCCACCTCTGATGGTGTAGATTCCTTGGCCTGGGTACCAAGGTGTTCCAAGTTCTTGGGCAGACAGGCTAAGAATCCGGGTGACCTCCTTTGAGAGCTGTACCTAACTTCAGGGGCCATAAGAATCTCCCAGGGAGCGTGTTAAATGCAGAGACTCAGGCCCACCCCCCGAGACTGTGATTCTGTGGGCCTGGGGCTGGGCACGGGGATGGGTACTTTTAACAAGCACCCACCCCAGGACATGACATGGCAGCTGGGCCTGCAGACTAGTGTGAGGAGCCCAGGGTCTTGGCACAAGCAGGGTGGAACTCCGGTGGCTCAGCCTTAAGGAGTGTGTGCCCTGAGGTGTAAGGGAGACAGAAAGAGCGCCCCACACACCTGCCCCACCCAGAACCTCCAGAAAGCCTCGTGATGTTGGAGCATGTGGCCATGACCATGCCAGAGGACACAAATGGAGAATTTAATAACTCTCCCGTAGGTGTGAGTTGAGCTCCTTTCCTATCTGCTTTGCCATTCAGGCCTTCAATAACCTACCACCCTCCCCCTCATAAAACTTCAGGCACCAAAGAACCAGATTTGGCGGGAGTCAAGGCATGTGCTCCCACTAGGGTGTGTCCACAGTAACCCCCGGTGTGGGGATCCCATGTTCCCCTTCCTCCCTTGGCTCTTTAGGGAGATGCCTGTTGGCCCTTGCCAGTCTTCCTGCTGTGCTTTGAGGCCCTGGCTCCCTGGAGAGGCACTTGTGCAGGTGGTCAAAGCCAGCCTTGGGGAGGGGGAGGCTCCATGTGACCATCTAGCTGTGCTGCTTTGCCATGCTGCAGACCGGGGCTTGGTTCCCAAGCATACAGGGGCCCTATCGTACCTCTACCAGGCCTGCTTTGGCTTGCTGGGTGGAGTTGAGGAGGTGACTGGGTTTAGTAGCCGGACCACAGAACGCAGGCTTGGGGTCTCAGTTCAGATGGGCAGGACAGCCCAGGGTGGAGGGTATGAATATTGGAGTCAGGCAGACCGGAATTGAGTCCTGGTCCTGCTACTTCCCAGCTGTGCCACCTTGGACAAGGGCACAGCATCTCTGTGCCTCAGTTTCCTTCTCTGTGAAAGGGAGAGTGTTTGTCGCTTAGTCATGCCCAACTCTGCAAACCCATGGGCTGTATAGCCCACCAGGCTCCTCTGTTGATGGGATTTTCCAGCAGGAATACTGGAGTGAGTAGCCATTCCCTCCTCCAGGGGAATCTTCCTGACCCGGAGATTGAACCCAGGTCTCCAGCATTGCAGGCAGATTCTTTACTGACTGAACCACCAGAGAAGCCCTTCGTTCTCTGCAACACGGGGCTAATCAGAGTACCCAGCTCACTGGGCTGTGGTGAGAATCAGATTAAACGATCTGATGGGCCTGAAGCATTCAGCTCACAGTTGGGCACAGAGCAGGCCCTCAGGAAATGGCAGCTATGTTCTGGGAATCTGACCCCCTAGGGCTTGTGGGGAAGGAGGTGCAGTCCTGACTGCTGACAGCCCCACTCCCACCCCAGCTGCAGAGCCCCTGGTCAGTGGTGGCAGCGTGCCACCTCCCACCTGCCTAGTTAATTTTCCCTTCTACCGTCAGTGAATTCACTCCATTCCCTCCAGATCCAACCTGCAGTGTGAACTTGGGCAAGCCCAGCCCACTGTGGGCCAGCAATCCCAAATGTGCATGAGATTGCCCACAGGGCTCTGATAAACTGGGCCTGGGGGTAGCAGCTCTGGCCTCCCAAAAAGATAGGGCAGTGGTTGGGACTGGCAGCCTGAAAGTCATGCCCAGGAGCTCCTTGCCCCTGGTGAGGAGTGAGGGAGCCCCAAGGACAGTCCTCGGCTGCCCTGCATCTGGGTCTTTCCTTGTCCCTCCAGGAATCTGGTCCAGCCCCCTGGGACCAGGCCCTGCACCCTAGGATTACGAGGAGGCTAAATGGCCATATCAGTCAATTATGGAGCGCTCATTGTATGCTCAACCTGCGTTTGCTGACGTCCTTAGAATAGCCTTGTGTGGAAGCCAAGGAGGAGACCGAGTTACATTTTAGCCAAGTGACTTGGCAGGGTCACAATTAGTGTGTGGCAGGGTTAAACATAGCGTGACACGGGTCCATGGGGACAAGCTGTTTGTTATTCAACCCTCCCTTGCCAGGAGCCTGTGGGCATGGACAAAAATTAGCAAAGACCAGTCCTCCCATTCCTCTGCCCTCAGCCCCCAAGTCCAGGGAAATGTGAGTGAAGGGAAGGTCTGGGAGGTGGGGCTGCTGGCCTGGCCCGAGCTCTCCGCTGCAGCAGGATGGTATCCATGCTCTCCGGGTGCCCTTCCATGCCTTCATTCATAGCACTGATCACGTTTGTAATTGCAGCTGAGCCTCGTTATTTGCGCCATTTTACTCTCAGTAAAGTCATCGCAAACACTGATTTAGCCAATACTGAACCACTGATCTTGGAGAAATATCGGGTTAGGTTCCTGTGAGCCTCTGATCACAACATTTCCATCAACTCTGTTTTGTATGTGTTTCTGTTTAAAGACACCAGGTTTATTCTACCATGTTGATTTGTTACCACTGAACTCAGGGCCCAGAGACACCATAACCTGTGCCTGAATGAAGCTTGTCTAGCACATGTATTTTCAAGATTTTTTTGATGTGGATTTTTTTAAAGCCTTGATTGAATTTGTGACACCACTGCTTCTATTGTTTACGTTTTGGTTTTTTGGCTGCACGGCATGTGAGATCTTAGCTCCCCGACTAGAGATCGAACCCGCACCCCCTGTACTGGAAGGTGAAGTCTTAACCACTGGACCACCTGGGAAGTCCGTAGCACACATGTTTTCTCCATAAGGCACATCGCAACCTTCTTGCTCATTGGACCACTAGTCAGCCCTTCAGCCATCGCTAACACAAAGCACAAAAATGCAGAAAGTACAGTGCTGAGCAGGCCATGGAAAGAACACGTTTATAATATGAGAGCTGAAACGGAAAGGCCGAGTGTTGCCTTGTTTGATGTCAGCTGACAACATGCACATCTAATGGCTCATTTTTCAGATTTTTCACTGCCCTGTGCAAGAGCACGGATGACCATGAAAGCACCGTGGGTATTGATTTTGAGGTTCCGAATAAATTTTAGTGAGCAGGCGAATTCAGGAAGAATCTGTGAATAATCAGGATCGACTGTAGAAGCTTGTTTGTGCCTCTGATTATTTGGTTAACATCTGTTTCCACTAAAGCACTATCTTGTTCACCAAAGATTATTTTGTAATCCCAAAGGCCCAGCAAAGATAGGTGCTTGTTAAATATCCGCCAAGTGCCTGAACCATAGCACGTTCCTGGCCTGCCCACCCGGCCCCAGGCCAGACCTCGCAGGCCTGCTCTTGGCACTCAACACGTCTCTGTAGTTTGGATTCATAAAGACAACCAGGCAGGGGACACCCACTCACAGGGTCCTGCTCAGGCTCCTTGACATGCTGATTCTGCCTCCAGGAAAGGGTAGCAGCCTCTGGACAGACTGAAACCCAGGGACGTGCAGGGGATGTCCTGGGTGCTGGGGAGCAGAGAGGCAGCACCACTGGCAGCTTGGCCTATGGGCTCCCAGCACAGAAGGGGCAGGAGTCCTGGGTGACTTTGAGTGGGTCAGTCCCCTGGCCAGATCCTCTTCTGATAGGGCAGGTGCTTGGCCATCTTAACAGAGGTCATCCGGTTCCATTTCCTCTGGCTCTGTTCTCAAAAAGCAGCATCTGATTGTGATTTGTTCAGAAATTCCTAGCCAGAATACCAGAATATTCTAATGTGGTCCACGTGACCTCTTTCCCCTTCCTCTTCCCTCTCTCCTTCTTTCATGGTGGAGAAAGAATCTATCATTTGAGGACCTCGCTGGGTCTCGCTGTGCAGTTTAGTTACTGCAAGTCAGTCTCTGGGGTCAGACCACCCCCTGGTGACAGGGAGCTCCCAAAAATCGAACCTGGTTCCAGCAAAGGGTGACCCAAACCTGGTTCTCACTGCTCAGAGAGGTCCTTCTCAGGCCCAGCTGGCTTTTCCCTGGACCACGCCTGTCTCAAGTTCATCTCCAGTTTCCTTGATCCATTTAATACTCTCAAATATTCACTGGTCAACCGCTATATGTCAGGAACCATGCTCAGCAGGAAATAAATCAGGCCTCCCTGATAAGTTTTCAGTCTGGTAAGGAGTTTTCAGTCTGGTAAGGAGAAAGCTGTCACACCAAACAATCACATTGTTATTAACTGTGATAACTTCTGGGGAGGCAGGTGAGGGAATAACAGAGGGGATCTGATTGCGAATGGGGCTTGGAGAGGAAGACCTCTGCAGGAAGCCACATTAGGTGGGGACCTCAAGGAGGAGGAGGAATGAGCCAGGTGAAAGCTAGAGGAAATAGCTCGAGCAAAGGGCCTGAGGTGAGGGAGAGGGCAGGCCATTGGAGCTGTGTGAGAAGCTGAGCACAGACAGCAAATGGGAGGGGACTGCAGAATGTGACCATCTGTCCACTTGGTGGAGAAGGAACCAGAAACAGTAGCCTAGAGAGGAAGCGCTTGTCAGAGGAGACAAGGGCCTGTTGAATGCAAGTGGCTTATGACATTATCACTCATGAAAGTGCTAGGGATCCATTTCTTTGTCTACACCCGGGCTCAGCAACACCTTCCCTGATGCGGAACAACATCTTAAATGTGAGAAGGAACAGAAGTAAAGTTGGAAAGAACAAGAGGGCAAAGACAGAGAGAGACAGAGGTCTCACTTTCCTCTTTCTGGTAATTGCTGAATTGGCGCTCATGAAGGCAGAAAAGGAATGGCTGACTTATGTCCCTCTGCCAGGAGAGGGGAAGGAAGGGAGGCATGATATTGACTTAAACGTGGGGGATTTAAAAGGCCCCTATGTTCCCACTTTGTGCTTTGCTGCTAACAGACAGCCTGGGACCTTTGAAGTCGGTCTGGCCCAGTGGGGAGCGGGCTTCTGTGGAGACTAGATGCTAACAGGGGCGGGGGAAGGGGACCAGGGGGCGGCCGAAACTCTATTAGGCATGCTCTAGCAAAAAGAAAGGCAAATCCAATGATAATGTACATCTGTTTCAGGGAATTTATAAGCTTTGAACATTTTTTATGGGCAGATAAGTGGGTCCTTTTCTTACCATAACTTAGAACTTCAAAGCTGGGTGTGTGGATAATGCAAATTGCTGAAATATGAGATTTTCCCTACAAAGAGGTTTCCAAAAAAGACGAGAAAGAGAAAAAAAGAGAGAGAGAGAGAACGAAGGCTAATTGATGCCACAGTCTTTTATGTAGATGGCAAAAACGGGACAAAAATTGATTTTTATGAACTAAGAAATTGATGGGAGAGATAGGGAGAGGGGGAGGAGGCCAAAAGGCAGGTAAGGCGGCTGAGATGGGATCAGGCAGGTTGGCCTAAGGCTCTGGGTCAGACTTGGGGACAGGACCCCTCCCTCTAGGAGCCCTCATTCTTAAGGGGGAAGATAAGACAAATGGACACAAGGGCACTTCAGAGCCATCCAAGGCAGTGTCAGCCCAGGGCCTGCCTGATCCAGCCAAAGTCCAAGGGGGCTCAGGACATAGTAGAGACTGGAGGCCTGGAAATCAGGGAAGGCTTCCTGGAAGAGAGTGGCTCAGTGGGGCCCTAAACCTAACCCTTCTGGGGGCAGGAGGAGTGAGATTCTAGATGGCAAAACAGCTGCATCAGGACATCCCTGAATGATGCCTCTGCTGCTCAGCCCCCACCACACTCAGCCCTCAGCGCCTTTCTTGTCTCCCTCGCCTCCACCCCCAGCAGCTAGCCTGTGGGCTCTTTGAAGGCAAGGGCAAAACAATAAATGCTTGTTGAGTGAACGCAATCAGTGAATGAGTGGCATTCAGAGCCAACCAGCTCCCTCGTTTCAGTATTTCACATATATGGTGGAAGATTCAGACTGGAAGGGAAGAAGGGGGTGTGCTTTGGTCCTTATAGTTGACCCCAATATCCTTTCTGTCTCTTGGTGATTAGTCTAAGCCAGTCTTTTTTTAATTTTATTATTTTTTAAAATACGCTTTGGTTTTAATACGGACAACATAACCAAGAAAATTTTGAGCTTGTAAGGTTGTTCTTTAAGCATTATCCCTTTGGGCTCTTCTTCTTTTCTTGCTTCATCTTCTTTTCTTCTCCCTCTACTACCCCATCCCCGTTCTTCCTCTTCCTCTTTAACCCCTCCTCCATCTTTTTCAACAAGTTCACAGAAGTAGGAGGTCTTCTCTATTAACTGTATTGGTCTCAGCCAGTCTTGGTAAAGCCATTATCCCCTTTGCCAGTGATTGGTTCAGGAGAGGTCACATGACCCTATTCTGGCCAAGAAGACTTGAAGGGAAATCTGTTGAGGGGCTGTAAGATGTCTGGGTGGTAGCCATCTTGCCACCAGCTTGAGGATCACAGAGCAGACATGGGGGAGAACCCGGGCTCTAGAGGAGGATGTCACTGAACTACCACTTGTGGGGTACCCAGTGGCTACTTATCATCTGTACTTGGTTGTTTGGCTTTTCTCAGGAGAAGATCTTGAGACGAAGATTTGAGGGCAAGCTGTTTATTTTGAGGCAATCTGGAAAGTGCTGGAGGGGCGTGAGGAGGGAGACAGGGAAGGGCAGATAACTAGAGCTTGATTCTGCTGGGAACCCAAGTTGAATGCCTCTCAGAGTTACTCACCCACAGATCCAGGAAGCCTGGGCATTTATCACCCATTCCTTCAGTCACTAGTCGAGGGCTGCTCCCACCACAGGCAGGACAGCTCCAGTGGCCAGGCAGAGCTTTCCATAACGTGTCATAAGCGCTAGGAGTTGGGAAGTGCATTAGCAGGCACAGAAATGCTTCATCCAGGGCACTCAGGGCCACACACTGGCATCGTCTGTTCCTTGGGGTTTCTGTTGCTGACAGCATCTTAATCTATGCCAGGTGATCATGAAAAACCTCAGAGGAAAAGGTGACAGGTTTGAACGTTTTCCTAGGAATCCATGAACAACTCTTCAAGGACAACTGTTTGGGCAGTGTCATGATGACCATGATAATTTTAAAGAGTTGGAGGGGAGGTTGGCCCGGGTCTTCTCCAGGAAGCTGGGCATCCACCTTTACCTGACATCCAGCCAGCATCTTAGGGGACTTCAGCACTTATATGGATCTGATCTCTAAATTTTGTAAACCAACCGCCTCCCAGAAACAACCTCCTTTTCCTCTTGGCTTCAGCCACCTACTCCTGATCCTACTGTGGCCCCAGAAGCGCCCTACCCTGGAAGCCACAGGACTGTTAACTCCCTCTGTCCTCACTCCTGTCCTCCTGACAGTCCCTTGCGGTTCTCCCCAGTGCATTAAGTCCCTTTCACTCTCTCATCTTCACTTCCTGCTTTTTCTACTGTAGTAGGTGATATGGATTTCTACCATTCTCAGCTCCATCACTTCTGTCCTTCTGCCCCATCCACCTGACAAATGCCAACTTTGGAAAAGTAAAGTACTAGGAGGAAGGGCTTTGGGATGAACAGTGATAATTATCCCCATTAAGTTGCCACTTTTTGGGTCCCAAAATCCAATGGGAATTTCAGTAGCTACATCTCTTGACTTCTTGGCTATATTTCATGATGGTGACTATATCCTTCCTTTCAGACCACCATTGGATTCTGTGCATAGGCTGCTAGTTACTCCCCTGTATCGATTCACCTTTTCTTCTTGGTAACAGGATCTCTGGTTTTTGAGTTCAAAAATAAAGACTACAGTTCTCAGACTATTTTGCAACTAAGTTTTGTGACTGAACTGTAGTGAGTATTATGTGCTATGTGACAGTTCCTGGAAATCCACCTTAAGAGGTTGCTTACTTATTCCTATTCTCCCTTTTATTCTCCATCCCTTCTTCCATTCTGCTACCTGGAAAGCAGATGTGATGGCTGGTGTTCTAGTCACCATTTTGGACCATGAGGACAAGAGCAACACCTCAGAGATGGCGCAGTGACTGGCAGAAGCCTGTGTCCCTGAGGGTTTAGAGAAATAGGGCTTCTATTCCAGAACTGGACACCAACATTTAGACTAGTAAGTGAGGAAGAAATCATCTTCTCACTTGTTTAAACCACTCTCCCTTGTAGCCACATTAAATCCTAAGTGAAATTGCTTTCCTGACATCAAGCCCTGTTGGATTTTCTCCAGCCTCTCTGAGCCGCTTTTAAGCAGTCAGCTTTGCCTAATCCTCCTTTAAAAATCGCAGCATTGAAACTGGGTACATGGGACCTCTCTGTACTATCTTTGCAGAATCTGTAAGTATTTCAAAATAAAAAGTTTTAAAAATAGTGGCATTGCTTCAGTCTCAGTTTTGGCTTTCCTGTCTTCTCCATAGACTCACTTTCTGGGACCTCACCCACTTTCATGGCCTTGATGACCACCTTAAGGCTGTTGATAAGGAGTCTCAACTACATGCCCCCAAAGGAAGCATGTCATCCCACCTCAAAACTTGTTCTAAGCTCAGTAAATGGTAAGATAATCCACCAGGTAACCCAAGCCAGAAGCCTGGGTGTCCTCCCATACTTCCTCTCCCTCTCCCCTAGTCCAGTCCCTTAAAACTTTTGGTTCTGCATCCTCCAGAGATTCTCCCCAGCTCCTCCATCCCAGCTGCCATGACACTGGGGACTGGGCCCCCCAGGAGCCTGTCAGCTGTCCCAGCCTGATCACCTCCTCTTCCAGTCTTGCTCGCTCTGTCAGTCCTCACAGTGCAGACAGAAAGGCTTTTCCAAACACCAATCTGACTGTGACACTTGCCTACTGCAAACCCAACCTGCTGCCCTCGGGACAAGGGCCCAGTCCCCGGCCAGCAGGCCAGGCCGCCTGGGAGCTATTCTGCCTGCTTCCTGCTTTGCTCCATCCCGCTGCACTGAACTTCTGGTGGTCCTTGAACTAGAGAGACCTCTGCTTCCCCTAGAAGATGCTGCTGCTCCTCCCTGCAAAGCCTATTCTTGCCATTGGTCTTAGCCTGGGTTTCCAAGGCAGAGCCTGAGACAAGGACATGAGAACAGATCACATCTGGGTAGAGTGATGCCGGGAAGAGGATCAGGGGAGCAGGAGAGTGAGATAGAAGATGACAAGATGACTTTAGGATGTGTCCCCAAGGTTGCCCCTGGAGGCGGTGGACCTCTGGGAGGACGAAAGGCTGGGGCACGTGTTCTCTGGTCCCAGCCCATGTCTTGGGTGAGGCCTCCTTACTACCAAGCTGTGTCTTGCACGCAGGTTCCTGGGCGACTGCAGAAGGTCCCAGGACTTGGCACGGATGCACTCCTGCCAGGGCAGTGTGAATCTGCTTGCTGGGCTGTCCCTGGCGGTCGCAGCTGAAGTTACAGGTGGCCTTGGGTCTGTGTGAATCTGCCCCACTCCTCCTTTGAGACCTGGCTCCTCTAGCAAGCCCCTGAACCCCTAGGCTGGGACATGTGCCCCTCCTGAGCCTTCCACACCGCACTCCCCCTCCTCGTATCACAGCTGTTGGTCTGTAAACTACTTTAAGGCACAGATGAGATAAAACAATAGATCTTAAGGCTGTGAAAATGAAGTTGGAGCAGAGGGCATTGTAGAAACCCTTTTAATTTATAGATAACTGTAATAGGGCTTTAACAAAAGATTGAAGGTGGGAGGACAAGGGGATGACAGAGGATGAGATGGTTGGATGGCATCACTGACTCAATGGACACGAGTATGTGTTAACTCCAGAAGTTGGTGATGGACAGGGAGGCCTGGTGTGCTGCAGTCCATGGGGTCGCAAAGAGTTGGACACGACTGAGCGACTGAACGGAACGGAACTGAACTGAGATGGGGACAGGCTCATAAACCATGTGGGGGTGGTGAGGACGCAGCCACTTCCTCTAGGCTCTCTGAGATGCCATGCTGCCCCAATCCCACTGGTGGCAAAGCAACCCTTTAGACAAAGCACCGCCCATTTATTCTTCACTTTGTGAGGTCTGTTTTCTATTCTACCCATTTTACAGATGGGGAAGGTAAAGCCGGTAGGTTATACAATTCTCTAAGGCATTTGGCCCAATCAGGCTGCAAAGCATTTGCTCTGTAACATTTCTCCCTTTCCTCCCCCTCCCCAGCCCCCTGCCTCCCTTCTTTCCCTGAGCATCTCCTGACCATCCAAGACGCAGGGGCTGTGGTGGGCATCACATCTGCTCCCATCCTATTGGCCAAAGCAGGTCACGTGGCCAAGCCCAGAGGCAAAGGGGCAGGAAAGCAGCTGCCACACTGTGGGCGGAGGGAACGGGAAACGTTCAGTCCAGTAGTGCTGGTGCTACAGGTACAAACAGGATGAGACAACCTGTGTCTGAGTTCCGGGCTGGTGGCCGACTTGCTCTGCAAGTTTGAGGAAATCGTTTCTCTTCTGTGAGCCTTAATCTTCCCATCCATGTAATGGGTTAATAATACTGTAAGTGGCTGGCTACTGTGGCTGGGAGGGTGGGCTCCAGCAGTGAAGATGAGAACTATACACAGTCAGAAGGTGATGACCCCAGTTTCCTCTCCATATTGCCCCCTACACAATGATTTATTTATTTAGTTTTCACATTCATATATTTTTTAAAATTTTTAACTGGAGGATAATTGCTTTACAATGTTGTATTGGTTTCTGCCACACAACAATGCAAGTCAGCCATAAGTATGTATATATATATATATATATATATATATCCCTTCCCTCTTGAGCCTCCACCTCACCCTGCACCTCCATGCTGGTTTAAATCCAGTTTGATCCAAGCCGGAGTCCAGGTTGACCAGGTTCCCGGGATGGCAGCTGCCCCAGCCTCACCTCCATCCTCTGGACCCCACACCTGCTCAGAAAACCTATAGGAATGCTCTGGAGGCCCGCGGTAGCACCCCATGTATAGGCTGGGGGCGAGGCTGGGGTGGGCAGGGTCGAGATGGCCAGGAGCCCTGGCAGGAAGGCTGTCCCATAAACAGCCAGCCGAGCAGCACATGCCACCGCCAACGGGTGGCTTCAGATGTGGGGATTATGAAAAGAGAGGATACAATTTCCTGATAAAATAGAAGAGGCGATTAAGTTAATGAAGGACCATTATGCTGGTTTGAAAACTATAATTAATAGGCATTAATTGTATATTTAGAAGTTTAGCGTGGCATGGGCGCGGGAGCCGGCGTCAAACACAATGACACTGTCAGGGCTGCGTAATGAAGGCTGGCCCAGGTGGTCCTCAAAGCCCCTAACGAGAGCTTTGCGAGGGGCTGCTGTAATGATAAAAGATGCCACTTGCTGTTCTGCTCTTCCTTTAACGACATCCTTTCCGAGATGATGCTTATCATTTGTCCTTTCATCTTCAGCTAAATAGCATATGGCCCCAGCTGATTAAAACCCCCTCCTGGTTTTAATCAGCAACTCGGGATCAGGTTTCTAATGGTGGTGGTGGTGGCCTTGCTGGTCCCGTGGTAAGCTTTTCAACCACATCTAAGTCTGGAGAAAGAGAGGTGGGGGGCTCGGGGCTCAGAGCTGACTCTGTCCATTGCCTCAGGGGTGGGGTGCGGGGGGAGACCCTTCTGGAATGACCTGAGCCAGCAGCTGGCTCCAGGGATGCCTTAGAGGTCAGGTCCCTAAATTGTCTTCAAGGGACCAAGTTGGCTCAAGGCCAGGCACAGCCAACCTTGGCTTTAGCCAGGAGGCCGGGCTGTCAGATCTTCCCACTGTAGAGTTGAAAGGTTGCAAGGAACTCTGCAGAGGCCACTCACCCAGGGAGATCTGAAAAGACCAGAACCACTGAAGAGACTCAAACCAAGGAATAAGACTGATGAATCCCGGCTCCACTGCCCAGGGCTGTGAGGCTTCCTCAGTCTGTGACTGACTTGTACTGTGCTGTGCTTAGTCGCTCAGTCACGTCCAACTCTTTGCAGTCCCATGGACTGTAGCCCGCCAGGCTCCTCTGTCCATGGGTATTCTCCAGGCAAGAATATTGGAGTGGGTTGCCATGCCCTCCTCCAGGGGATCTTCCCAACCCAGGGATCGAACCCAGGTCTCCCTCATTGTAGGTGGATTCTTTACCATCTGAGCCCAAGTGACTGGCTTATCTCATTTTAATAGGATGACGTCTGTTGCCCTCATTATCCCCATTATACAGATGAAAAAACTGAGGCTCAGCCAAGGAATGAAAGCTGACTAATCTTAGTTGGCATGTCAGGAAGGACAGTGATGCTGTAACCAAGGAAGACACAGAAATGGGGGCCTGAGAAACTGATAAGGGTCTGCTTGATTTTCCCATCCCACTCCCATAAACTCCTTAAGGCTGGGACCAAGTCTATCCCCTTCAGGGTAGTGGATCCCACACTTCCCATGGGGAAGGCTCCAAGTCATCCCTCAATAGGTGTTTGATGAAGGAATGAGTGATCCCAGGAAAGTGGCAGAGTGGACCACGGCCAGGGGTGTCTGACAGGTTTCCCCATGTGTCCCAGCCCTCTTGCAGCTACATAGGGCCACAGGCCAGTTCTGGCTGGTGGACTGCAAGTGGAAGTGACCCAGGTGGAAGGATTTAAGAACTTGTGCCCATCCCTCCCTGTTCTCCCTGCCTCTAAAGCCTGGTATTGAAAGGGCAGAACTGCAAGAGGAAAGCAGTCTGGTTTGCTAAGATGATGTTGCAGGAAGAAAGCTATCCTTGAGAGTCATACTCTTGCTCTGGACTTTTTGAGAGCAAGAAAGTATTATGCGATGTACAAAGCCACTGAGAGGTCAGGATAGTGTGTTACTGCTAGGACAATGCAGCCTTATCCTGACTATTATGAGGTGGAATTGCTGAAATGGATCTGGGGACAGAAGAAGGCTGCAGTCAAGAATCTGGCTAGTATCTACTTCTGCTACTAGTCAGGCTATAGGTCATCTGGTCAACCCCAGCTATAGGTCATCTGGTCAACCCTAACCCAGTGCTTACACCCTCAGTGCTAAGCTCTCCTCTCCCTATGTGGGCCTGGCAGTTGCTTCCTGGAGTTTCCTCAGTACAGGAGGGTCCTCAAGAAGAGGCTGAGGCAAATGGGCTTGGAGGGGCTCTTAGGCAGTGGCATCCCTTGCTTCGCCACTGTGCTTGGCGTGAGCTTGTGGGAGAGGCATAGGGCTACTGTACTGGCCTGTATATCTACTGAGGGTCCCCGAGTTCCTTGTGAACAGGAAATCTCCATAGCTGGGCTCTGGGCTCCCCTATCTCTTCTCAATAATAAATAATTTGCTTTCTCCAGTAAGCACATTGAATTTATTTAAATGTCTAAATCAGTAGTGCACAAGCTTTGCTCAGCATGAGAACCCCCTGGAAGTCTTATTAAAACACAGATTGCTGGTGTCAAACCCAGTTTCTGATTTAGTAGGTCTGAGGTGGAGCCTGAGAATGTGTACTTCTATCAAGGTCCCAAGTGACGCTGATGCTGCTGATCCAGAGACCACACTTTCCGAACCATTGGTCTGGGGCATCTATGGCCCCAGTTCTTCAAAGACAAGCCCCTATCTCAGGGGCACCTTGTCCTGGCACTTGTGGTCGCCTGTGCATCCAAGTCATCACGTCCCCACACTGTCACCTTCCCTCCCACTGCTTCCAGGGGCTCTTTCCCACTTAGATAACTAGGGAGGCCCATGAAATGTGAGCTCCCTGTGACAGGTCTACTTCCTGACCTCTGGGGCTGGCTGGATAGAGCTGTTCTTTGTCCCATGACACATAGACTCTTGAAGACTTGAAAGCAGCTATATAATCAGGACTCTTTTGGTTGCAAGTGACAGAATGCCAACGTAACCTATCTTAGCCTAAGAAAAGGACTTATGGGTCTTTGAAAGATCCAACAGGTAGGTCTAGGGTCTTCAGGCGTGGCTGAATCCAGGAGCACAGGCAACGTTTTCAGCTGTCATTCTTCCTCTCCCCTAGCTGCAAAGTGGAGGGTTAAGTGCTAAGTGCATGTCAGGATGAACAGATGAGAGCAGGAGTGTCAGGGGTTACTGGTCCCAGGTGCTTCAGTCTTGAACCTGGAAAATGGGATGGTCATGTTCAAGGAGTGTGAGTTGCGGGAGTCCCTGGACTAGGGAGAATGTTTGATCCATTCTTCTGCGCTGTCTCTTAGGTGGGAAGATACCTGGGCAGAGACCCTCCCAGAGATGTGACCCTGGCACTCTCCATGTCGTACCCTATATGAGTGAGCCTCAGTTTCCACAATGGACTCATGTCCTCTAACAGAGAGTCGTCCAGTGTTGGTGTGTGTTGAGACTAGAAGGGGCTGAAATTGTGCCCCAAAATGTGGAGAATGGAAGAAATTGTATTTATATCCTTGGGCATAGGGTGGGGTCGCTGTAGGGAGTGAGGTGGCTGAACACACATGTTCAGATAATAAAAGATGATCATGAAATGGTCATCTTTGTCATGATGAAAGAAAAACCTCAACAGATTAAGCAAAAGGGAATTTACTGCTTTTGTATCCAGATGTGGTTCGATTGGCATTTAAGATCATCAAGACTCAGTGTCTGTCCATTTCTTTCTCCATTTGGGGGCTCCATTTCATTAGTCCCTATTGTGCAAACTTCCTGGCAGCTATAGGCTTGCATCCTTATCTCACCAGCTGGAAGAGCTGTCTTCTCTGTCAATAGTCAATCCAATTGGAGCTCCAAGGTTGCTTCTCCATGGTTCCGATGGGCTGACATGCCCAACACAATCACCAGGGCCTGGAGAATACAAGATCTTAGTCAGACACACAGCCAATAGCTGAGGCTGGAGCCAACACATCCTGAAACAGATGAGGGTGGAGGAAGGGTGGTTATCCTAAAGCAAAACTAAGATGCTCTGCCCAGGAGAAATGCATGCTGGGAGTATCCACCCAACTGATGTCAACCACTAGAACCAAATTATCAGCCTGCCAGAAGTCCCTTCCTCCATCCCTGCCTGTAGCCTCTACCCTTCTCTCTGTGCTTATCCGCAAATCCTAAAGGCCACCCAGCCCACAACGCCCTGCGAGCCTTCTTCCTCAGGGAGAAAGGAAGAGGGAGGCCACCAGATTCTCTCATTAGTCTCCCTGACATCTTTTGTCACCTATCAGGGGAACAACCAAGTCCTTTGATCAGAGTGAAAGGAGAAAAAAGTATTTAAAACACGGCCTGTGAAGATTTGCTGAGCAGAAGGTGGGAAAGACAGTCGGTGGCAGTTTTCAAAGCAAAAACATGATTTTCAGTTTTGCTTGTCTGGGGATTGTAAAAGAGGATTCGCCCGCAGCGTGGGTTATTAAATGGGCCAGGAGTTCTGAGCTTGTGGGGGTGGGGGTCCCCACGGGACTTGGTAGAGGGAAATTTCTGGGAAGACAGTGGCAGCCCAGTTTTGAGACATCATGAATCACAGACTGTTGAGGCTGACTGGTCAGCAGGAGAAGAGCACTGGGGCAGGGAGTCCAGAGAACTGGCCTTACCACCAGCCCTGCATGGGACTCTAGACATGTCCTGTCCCCCATCTGAGCCTCCGTGTCCATTCTGCATCAGGGTCCGGACCAGCATTCAGGATTCCCTTCTTCTTTTTCTCAGGAACTCCTGCAATTTCTGCCATATCCACCATCACCTGGCCACAATTCATGAAATTCCCTTTTCCTAACTTAAATGCATTTAATTTAATAAGGAATATTTATGTCACCAACATGAAGGGGGAAGAATTTAAAATAGGGAGACAAAATCTTTTGTAAAGGGAAGAGAAATACCTAACATTTACTATGTGCCGGGTGTCATTCTGTTTAATCCAGTTTGGTTTGTAATAAAACTTGGAAAGGATTCCCATTTTCTTTTTTTTTTTTTTTTTTTAATTATTTTACTTTATTATTATTATTTTAATTTTCTTTTTTTAATTATTTTATTTTATTTTATTTTTTTTTTTAATTTTATTTTATTTTTAAACTTTACATAACTGTATTAGATTTGCCAAATATCAAAATGAATCCGCCACAGGTATACATGTGTTCCCCATCCTGAACCCTCCTCCCTCCTCCCTCCCCATTCCATCCCTCTGGGTCGTCCCAGTGCACCAGCCCCAATCATCCAGTATCGTGCATCGAACCTGGACTGGCAACTCATTTCATACTTGATATTTACATGTTTCAATGCCATTCTCCCAAATCTTCCCACCCTCTCCCTCTCCCACAGAGTCCATAAGACTGTTCTATACATCAGTGTCTCTTTTGCTGTCTCGTACACAGGGTTATTGTTACCATCTTTCTAAATTCCATATATATGCGTTAGTATACTGTATTGGTGTTTTTCTTTCTGGCTTACTTCACTCTGTATAATAGGCTCCAGTTTCATCCACCTCATTAGAACTGATTCAAATGTATTCTTTTTAATGGCTGAATAATACTCCATTGTGTATATGTACCACAGCTTTCTTATCCATTCATCTGCTGATGGACATCTAGGTTGCTTCCATGTCCTGGCTATTATAAACAGTGCTGCGATGAACATTGGGGTACTCGTGTCTCTTTCCCTTCTGGTTTTCTCAGTGTGTATGCCCAGCAGTGGGATTGCTGGATCATAAGGCATGTCTATTTCCAGTTTTTTAAGGAATCTCCACACTGTTCTCCATAGTGGCTGCACTAGTTTGCATTCCCACCAACAGTGTAAAAGGGTTCCCTTTTCTCCACACCCTCTCCAGCATTTATTACTTGTAGACTTTTGGATTGCAGCCATTCTGACTGGTGTGAAATGGTACCTCATAGTGGTTTTGATTTGCATTTCTCTGATAATGAGTGATGTTGAGCATCTTTTCATGTGTTTGTTAGCCATCTTTATGTCTTCTTTGGAGAAATGTCTATTTAGTTCTTTGGCCCATTTTTTGATTGGGTCATTTATTTTTCTGGAGTTGAGCTGTAGGAGTTGCTTGTATATTCTCGAGATTAGTTGTTTGTCAGTTGCTTCATTTGCTATTATCTTCTCCCATTCTGAAGGCTGTCTTTTCACCTTGCTAATAGTTTCCTTTGATGTGCAGAAGCTTTTAAGGTTAATTAGGTCCCATTTGTTTATTTTTGCTTTTATTTCCAATATTCTGGGAGGTGGGTCATAGAGGATCCTGCTGTGATGTATGTCAGAGAGTGTTTTGCCTATGTTCTCCTCTAGGAGTTTTATAGTTTCTGGTCTTACGTTTAGATCTTTAATCCATTTTGAGTTTATTTTTGTGTATGGTGTTAGAAAGTGTTCTAGTTTCATTCTTTTACAAGTGGTTGACCAGAGTTCCCAGCACCACTTGTTAAAGAGATTGTCTTTAATCCATTGTATATTCTTGCCTCCTTTGTCGAAGATAAGGTGTCCATATGTGCGTGGATTTATCTCTGGGCTTTCTATTTTGTTCCATTGATCTATATTTCTGTCTTTGTGCCAGTACCATACTGTCTTGATAACTGTGGCTTTGTAGTAGAGCCTGAAGTCAGGTAGGTTGATTCCTCCAGTTCCATTCTTCTTTCTCAAGATCGCTTTGGCTATTCGAGGTTTTTTGTTTTTCCATACAAATTGTGAAATTATTTGTTCTAGCTCTGTGAAGAATGCTGTTGGTAGCTTGATAGGGATTGCATTGAATCTATAGATTGCTTTGGGTAGTATACTCATTTTCACTACATTGATTCTTCCAATCCATGAACATGGTATATTTCTCCATCTGTTAGTGTCCTCTTTGATTTCTTTCACCAGTGTTTTATAGTTTTCTATATATAGGTCTTTAGATTCTTTAGGTAGATATCCCATTTTCTAACATACAAATAAATAAGTGGAATTAGGTTTTGACATGTTACATAAAAGGGTTTCCCCGATGGTTCAAGCCGTAAAGAATCTGCCTGCAATGCAGGAGACACAGGAAATGCAGGTTAGATCCCTGGGTTGGGAAGATTCCCTGGAGGAGGAAATGGCAACCCACTCCAATATTCTTGCCTGGAAAATCCCATGAACAGAGGAGCCTGATGAGCTACAGTCCACGGGGTCGCAAAGAGTCGGACACGACTGATGACACAGTGCACATCTGGTCCATAATAAGAAAAATAACCATAAAAATAAATACAGTGAAAAACAAGGTCATTAAATTTGAGCTCTTGTCCACTGGAAAGAGCAAGAGGAGAGTGCCCCCCTCTTTGCTAAAAGCAGAGTTTGACAAGAGTGGGGAGGTGTCAGGGAGGCTTGCTCCTGGCCACAATTGAAGGAAGAGAAAGGAGATTGATGTCTGATTCTGGGGTTCAGGTGGTTAAAGGCATGGCTATACCTCCACTCTGGGAGAGACTGGCTGGATGAGCAGAGGCCCCTCCCAACGCTAGTCTCCAGGGGTGCACCTGGCCATCCAGGTGTGACAGAGTGAGTGAGTTCATCGTGCTGGTTCCTGAGTTGGGGAACAGCAGGAAGTTTCCTGCAGCCTGTCTCCCCATCCTCCTAGTTGGCTCTGCAGTCCATTCCGGCCCCAGGGCCCTCCTGCTGATGTTTCTGGGTGTTTTCAGAGGCCCTGGGATGGAGGTAGAGGATTCACCTCCTTCTAAACTTCCTACCTCACTGGCCTGGTCATCTTCCCCTTTTTGCATCTCTGCTGAGGCTTGGGTGGCATCCTGGCCCAGCATCCCAGAAGCAGATTTGCAGGCAGGGGCAGAGTACAGGGTCTGCCTCCCCCAAGGGACACTGTGGCGGCATTTGATAATGATTAAGTGTCTTCTGTTTGCCAGGCACCAGAACGAGCTGTATAATTTATGAGGCCAGTGCAAAATGAAAATATGGGTCCTCTTTTCAAAAAGTATTAAGATGGGACTTCCTTGGTGGTCCAGTGGTTAAGACTCTGCCTTGCAATGCAGGGGACGTAGGTTTGGTCCCCAGTTGGGGAACTAAGATCCCACATGCCGCAGAGCAACTAAGCCCATGTGCTGTAACTACTGAAGCCTCAGTGCCCTAAGTGCTCAGAGCCTGAGTGCCGCAACTGGAGAGTCCGTGCCCTGCAGCGAAAGACCCCCCATGATGTAATGAAGATCCTCCATGCCGCAACGAAGACCCGATGCAGCCAAATACAGAAATAAATATTTTTAGAAAGTATTAAGATTTTCAGGTCAGTGACAGTAGAACATTAAATCAAGTGTGTGTTCCTTGTAGACAGGGCCCTGAGTGGCTGCAGAGGTCACACGGCCATGATGCCCGCCCTGCCAGACACTCTTCTAGGTACCAAGGGCAGATGCCTGGTGAGCTGTGCCCCAAAGCAAATGACACTTGGAGAGGCAGAGGAACAGGACCCAAGCAGACCCCAGGATGACTTTTCCTGGGGATGTGAGCTCTTAAAGAGATAAGGAAGAGGAGGTTGAACAGCAGCGAGTCACCAGGGAGGGTCTGCAGTGGCAGGAAGAGCGCTCCAAACTGATGGACCAGCAGGACCAAAGGCTGGGTACAGGAAAGCTCTGGGTGGTTCAGAGGATCAAGGGACCCATGTGGTGGAGCGGGGAGGGCAGAAATGAGACAAGGAAAGGTGTTTGGGGTCCAACTGGCCAGGTGTGTAAAGGAGAGGAGAGGTTGGATCTCTTGACCCCTGGTTCCTGCGAATGTGATCTCATTTGGAGACAGGGTCTTTGTGAGTGCAATCCAGGTAAGAGGAGGCCACACTGGATTGGGACAATCCCTAATCCAAGGCCCTGGGTCCTTATGGGAAGAGGGGAATTTGGACGCAGATACATACGGAGGGGACCATGTGAAGATGGAGGTGGAGATCAGAGTGATGTGTCTACAAACCAAGGAATGGCAAGGATTGCCAGAAGTTGTCAGAAGCCTGGAGAGATGCACAGTGCAGGTTCTTCACCAGAAATGCAGAGGGAGCACGGCCCTCTGATGCCTTGATCTCAGGTTTCTGGCCTCCAGAACCGTGAGACAACCAATTTCTGTTGTTTTGAGTACCCAGCTTGTGGTCATTCTTACAGAATCCCTAGGAAGTGACGACGACTTACCAGCAGAGAAATGGAGGCCCAGGGAAGGGACGAGCTGGCCCATGGGCAGCCAGTGCTCCCAGAAACTACACAGATGGGAATCACAGAGGGGTGGCTCCCAGTGGAGAATGCCCACGTGCTGTTTCCAGAAGGAGCCAGGCAGACGAAATCCAGAGACACCTAATGTGTGACGCCCAGCTTCTTCCCTGACCTCCCTAGCTCCTCCAGGACCCGAGGAATGCTCTGGAGCATCCTCTCATGTCTGCAGACACCTGCAGTCTGACCATCATCCCAGAAGGTAGAGGAGGTTGTGAAGATACTGGGGAAAAGCTGCTCCTTAGGGAACTGGCTACATAGAGCTGTGCAGTGAGGTGAGGGGAGAGTAATAAACAAGGGAAGTGATCATGAGAAAAAGGGTCCAGGGTCCTAGTGGACCCCAAGCTAAATATGACAAAGCAATAAAAAAAAAAAAAAAAAAAGAATGGCTTCCTGAAATTTGCTGACTGAGCGATTCTGTCCAATGACTACAGTGAGAAGCCAAGTGCACCATTTTGAAAAATGGATGCTAAAAAAAGAAAAAAAAAAAATCAGGTGTATGCCTTCCTTTGGGAATGAGTGTTTTAATTCTTGAATACTTGGCACAGAAGAGAACACCTAGGGATGGGAGGCAGGAGATCTGAGTTCAAGTCTTGGTTCTTCTACTCTGGTGCTCTGTGACCCTGAGACTATTTCCCATCACCTAAATGACCCAACGGGGCCACCACAGTGGTTCTCAAATAGTGCTCCATGGAGCCCCAAGGTAGACCTCCCTGACCTCACAGCCTGAAAAGCTTGGCTTTGGTATTCCTTACATATTCAGTTTCTATATCAAGTTTCACTTGAAGAAGACTCCGTGGCTTAAAAAATGTCTGAGACTTGGACTGGATTAGTCCTCTAACCCAAATATTCCAAGATTCCCCATCAGAATGACAAACTCTGTTCCAACACACTTCATCCTGTTTAGAAGCTGTTGCAAAGCATCCTTTCTGCTGATTGTTTCCTGTAAACCAGCCTCTTGTTTAGCCACAGGAACCATCTTCTGTAGGATAGGATTTCTGCTTAGCATAATCTTCATGCTGAGGACTTGGTGGCACTGAGGGAGAGAAGAAGGCAAGCAGAGGAAGGGATGACCTTTGTTGGAGAGTCCAGAGGCTTGATGTCCTAAGTTGGGGAAGATGCTCCTGGGGGAACTGGTTGGGCTGGGCTGGGCAGGCTGGATGGCACAGGCTCTGAGGTCAGACCCTGGTTCTAGCTCTTACAAGCCATGGGATTGAGTTGCTTCTCCAACCTCTTGTCTGCAGTCTCATGTGTCAAATGGGCATGGTAATAGTGCCTACCTCATAGGGCTGGTGTAAGGGTTAAGTGAGAAAGGTGTGTAAGGTGTTGAACCAAAAGCCTGGCATGAGTTCCTTCTACACACAACCACATATTTGTGAACTCAAATAATAAATTCTTGTTTTAAGCCATTGAGCTTTGGGGCTATTTGTTATGTAGAAATAGCTAACAGATACATTCGGTAAAGCGTCTGCCTGCAATGCGGGACACCTGGGTTTGATCCCTGGGTTGGGAAGATCCCCTGGAGAAGGAAATGGCAACCAACTCCAGTACTCTTGCCTGGAAAATCCCATGGATGGAGGAGCCTGGTAGGCTACAGTCTATGGGGTTGCAAAGAGTTGGACATGACTAAGCGACTTCACTTTCCTTTCTTTACATTCTTTGTAGATAGCATCAGTAGCCTCATTGGTAATATTGACATGGAGGCTCCTCCAGGCCTCAGAGGGAATCCAGCAAAGGCAGGGGTGTTGGGCAGACTGGCATTGATCACCCCCCAGCCTGGGCATCTCCTTTCTGGAAACTCTTCCAACAAGTTCCCAGACCCCACAGTTGTCTACACACAATGTATCAGTTAACTACTTATGCATAACAAACAGCCCCAAAATTCAGGGGCTTAAAACAATTTATTACTTTGGGCTCACAAATTACATGGTTGAGAGGTGGCTGATCCGGACTGAGTCTGCCCTCGCATCTGGGAGTCAGCTGGCTATCACTGGGTCTCAGCTGCCCTTGGTCCTGCCCCATGGGTCTCTCATCCTCCCATAGGAGACCTTGGGCATGTTCTTCTCAAGTCAACGGCAGAAACTCAAGAGTACAAGCGAAACACACAAGTTCTCTTGAGGCGAAAGCTTGGAACAAGTACACTGTCCCCTCTGCCACATCATACTGGCCAAAGCAAGGACTTGAGGAGTAGGGAAACTGACCCTGCCTTTGTAGAGAGAGGAAGTAGGGTCACAGGGCAAATGAAATGGTGATCGGGAGGGATAAAGAACTGTGGTCACACCTGCAATTCACCACTTTATTTAAATGAAGCACCTGTGAGGATCTCCCTACCCCCCTAGCAGAGTGTTATTTCTGAGGGTCTACCTTCATAATTCGTTCCTGGGGTTTAAGGAAAGTGTGGACTGGAGTCCGAGCACCAGACTAGCTGTGTAAGTATGAAGTTTCTCAGCCTGCATCACTCACTAGTCTGAGGGCTGAAGTTCACGTGATCACACCCCAAACCCCAGCCCACCCCCAATGGTTTAGCACTAGAAGGCAGCACAGGCTAGGGGCAGAAGCCTTGGGCTCAAATCCCAGCCCTGAGTGCTGCGTTACCTGGTGCACAATGAATACTGAACTCAGGTTTGTTGCATTTATTCATTCTTCTATAAAAATGTTTTTACCATGAAATACACCATAAACAGAAAGTGCATAAATGAAATCGTATAGCTTAACAAATTACTACAGTGCAAATACCCTGTAACCATCACCCAGGACTAAGAACAGAACACGACCCATACCACAGAGATGCTCACTACCCCTCCTATCAACCGCCCTTTGTGCCCCAGAAGTAATAGCCACTATCTCAACCCTCTTTGCTTTTTCCCCCTTTTGGTAGTTTTGCCATCTCAGTTTGGTGCCTTCACCTCTATCATTTAGTTCCTCCTCTTCTTGAGCATCATTCAGTGGAATCACACAGGCTATATTCCTTTGTGTCTAACTTCAGCCACTCAGTCCTATTTATGAGATCCATCCATGTTATTGTGTACATGTCTAATGTTTTCATGGCTGTATAATATTCTAGCATATGAAGGTACCACCATTTGCTTATCTGCTTGACTGCTGATGAAGATGTGGGTTGTTTCTAGATGGGGAATATTCCGGGGGAGGGGGGGTAGTCCTTCTCTGAAATTCTAATTCATGACTTTTGTTGATGGTGGTGTCTGTCTATCTATAGGGTATATTCTTAAGAGCAGATTTGTGGGTCCTCACAGAGTTGTCCACATTCAGCTTTAATAGACGGTGCCGGATGTGCAAATGCACCCTCCAACAAGCAAAGCAGATTTCTCTTCTCTTTGTTCTCTCACTTTCCCCCTCTTTATCCCTCCCATTTACTTACTGGTTCAACTCACAGTTGACCAACAGTCTCGAGAGGGAGCCCAGGTAGCTAATGACGAAAAGAAGTCAAGGTATGTGGCCCTTCTCTCTCCCCCAGTGGAGCCCAGGTAGCTAATGACGAAAAGAAGTCAAGGTATGTGGCCCTTCTCTCTCCCCCAGATCCGCCGGCAGATGGATGGGTAGCCCCAAGTACCATCTGGGTCCTCAAGAGGTCCGAGGTGGGATCTGGGGAGGGGCGTGGCACCCAAGCCCTCCGTCCTGGAAAGCCACCGGGCAGGGCTTTGTGGGTGCCCACTCTCCCTCCCACCCCCACCCCCCGATATTGGAGAGAGGCCCCTCGCCCTCCCTCAGAAACCAACCGGCCAAACTGCTGTCGGACCTCGGAGCGCAGCGCCTGGACTCGTTCTGTTGCCGGAGGCTCCTGCGCGCCACTGCTTATTTTCACCCGCCCGTTTTGTTCGGAGTTGCGGTGTCACTGCCTTCTGCTGATTGGTCCGATGAGGTGGAGGGGAGGCAGCGAGCAGACCTCCTTCTGCCCTGTTGGGTGTGTGAGCTGGGGGAATAGGACGAAGGAGCAGAAACCGTGAAGTGAGGTCCTGAACCCCGAGTGGGTACCCTTCAAACAACACGGGAGGTGGAAAGTAGCGGCGAAGAGGCAGCGAAGCCTCAGCGCTTTCCCAGAGAAGCTCTTTCTTTTCAGCATTATTTTAACCCTCTTCCGACGGTTTTTCAGAGTCTTGTTTTTTCCTTTCTAGAGAAACACTCAATTTCCTTCTTGCTTAAATGCTTTTCCTCCAGCGCAGCCCGCGAGGCTTTAGGATCCGCCGGTGCAGCAGCGCCATCTGCTGCTTATTTTTAAAATTGCGGCGGAATAGATCCTCGCCAGGTCCCGCCTTCTTCCAGAAAGCACAGATGGAAAGGGGAAAAGAAACATTTTTACAACCATAAAAATGATCAGGAAGCCTATGAGACACGTTCATACTCACTAGAAACAAGGAAACGACACTAAATAATGGATACCATTTCTCACTATCACATTAAAAATAGTTTTAAAATGCTAACATCCGGTGTTATGGCAGTTTCAGGGAAATGGGCATCTCTCAGGGGCTTCCCTTGTGGCTCAGCTGGTAAAGAATCCGCCTGCAATGCGGGAAACCTGGCTTCGATCCCTGGGTTGGGGGGATCCCCTGTAGAAGGGAAAGGCTACCCACTCCAGTATTCTGGCCTCGAGAATTCCATGGACTGTATAGTCCATGGGGTAGCAAAGAGTCAGACACCACTGAGCGACTTTCACTTCATTTCACTTCACTTCATTCACACTCAGCTGCTAGAGGAGCAGGTTAGTTTAGCCTCTCCAGAGAGGGGATTAATGTGATCAAAATCAGTAACCGTGTTTATGATTCAGAAATCTCTCTGCTAGAAATTGCCTTGTGCTGGGCTGCTGTGCTTAGCTGCTGAGTCGTGTCCAGCTCTTCGGGACTGCATGGACTGTAGCCCGCCAGGCTCCTCTGTCCATGGGAATTCTCCAGGCAAGAATACTGGAGTGGGTTGCCATGCCCCCCTCAGGAACCTGCCTTAAGAGACCACAAATACAAAAAAGACATTGGATCAAGACATTGGCTGCCCTGCTGGCCGCATTCAGAAAAATTCGGAACCTTACAAGACAGTTAAAATAGTGGTGGCAGATACATTAGAAATCTATGTTGTTAGAAATAGCATGGAAGAATATTACATGTTCTAGGAAAATGCTCATGATATATAGCTAAAATTGAATCACTCTAATCATCGTTTAATTTATCACATTAAGTATACTATAATGGTGGATGCGTGCGTGCGTGCTCATTTGCTCAGTTGTATCCAGCTCTTTGCAACCCCATGGACTATAGCCTGCCAAGCTTCTCTGCCCATGGAATTTTCCAGGCAAGAATACTGGATTGGGTTACCATTTCCTCCTCCAAGGGATCTTCTCGACCCAAGGATCGAACTCAAGTCTCCTGTGTCTCCTGCATAGGCAGGTGGATTCTTTACCACTGGGCCACGAGGGAAGCCATAATGGTGGATACCTCTGTGTAAATGCATAGAATGTACAACACCCCAGGTAAACCCTAGTGTAAACTATGGGCTCCGTGTAACAATGACGTGTCACTGTAAGTTCATCAGTTGTAACACACTTACCCCTCTGGTGGGGGATGTTAATCGTGGGGAGTGGTTGCATGTGGGTGGGCAGGGGATATGAGAAATATCTGTACTTTCCACTCAATCTTACTGTGGAACCTAAAACTGCTCTTAAAAAAAAATGTCTATTTAAAAGTTTAAAAAGTGGATTACAATGTGGAGACCAATTTGTGGTGAAGGCCAGGGGAATTCATTGCAGTCTGTCCCGCCTGTTCATTGTGGTCAGGAAAGGACATGTGGCTGGCTGTTTCCTACACACCCTTCAAGCTAGAGCTTTGTGGGAGCCCTGTGGGGGAGGGGGTTGCCGAGAAGGAACATCTGAGCCTGGTGCTGCTATACCATCTTGGCACCAGGAGCAGAGCTTGTTGAGAGAGAAGGCAAAGCTGAGGAAAGAGACACAGAGAGAAAGCGAAAGTGAGAAAGAAACCAGACAAGGATGTCAGGGTTTGAGTTTTTGGCTCCAATTTGGCTTGAAGCTTAGCTACTCCTGGGCTTTTCAGAGAATACATTTCTCTTTGTCAGATTACCCTGGCTTTCTGTCACTTGTAAACCCACGGGCCTGTGTGCCCTAAACACGAATTTCCAGCTCATTCACGTTGCAGCGGGCCAGTGACTGAGAAGGGCCACGGCACGGATGGTGTTGCCAGGCGGCTTTCTGTCAGTACCTGGAACCCTTCCTCTCAATAGGCACAGCCAGGAGGCACCTTGGGGAAGGGATGTCCTGGGCCTGTCTGCTGCTTTCCTGGGCCCAGGCCTGGGCTGAGGCTCCCTGGGCACAGAGGAGTTTCTTGCCACAGGGTTATGCTTCTGCGAGGCTGCCTCCTCAGCCTCCCCTACGGCTCCTTTAAACACCTCCTCCTCCAAGAAGCCCTCCCTGACCATCTGGGGAGAGACCATTCTGTCCCAGCTTCAGTTTGCTCTGTGAGTGCCTCCCTTGTAATGAGCAGCTCCATGAGGGCAGGGACCCGATCTGTCCAGCTCACCGCTATGTCCCTAGCTCTTGCCAGAGTCTGGCATAGAGTAGGAGCATCATTCATCATTATTTACTGAGAGATGAGAAGCAGGCAGACAGGTGAGGGGCTCTATTCTGCTGACTGGGTGGGTGGGGCTTGTGCAGGGCCTCTTGCAGGGAAGGGCATTGGCTCTTCCCAGGGGAAGTTTCTGCTTTGAATGAATCAGAACTCTCCCTGCATTTAAGGGGTCTTAGCTGATGTCAGGCTGTGAAGCCCAGAGTTGGAGCCCAGGTAGCACCTCCCAATTGGGGTGAGGAAGCCAAGGATGTCAAAGATGAAACCAGGCCCACGATCAAGGAACTGGACAGAGAGCAGGGCTGATACGGGGCATGGGAAAGGGATGGGGGCCAGGGCCATGGGAGCAAGGCCCCAGCTGGACTGAGACGATGCACAGAGAATACTGGATGATTTCCTTTTGCAGTAGTTTTCATTTCTTCCGCGTAAAGCCAAGAGCAGTCTCAATGTGGTGATTACAGGTCTCTAAAGCTTGTCTCTGTCTCTTTGTTAACAGAGGACATCAGCAGCCTCAGACTCAAGGCCTATCTCAGACAAAGGCCGTGGAAGTGTAAAAACCACAAGCGGTTTCATTGTATTTATTTTTATAGCCACCTCCTCATTATAGCAAGTGATTCTGATTGTCCATGGAGGGTCATATGGGGAAGTTTCTTTTCCAATGGACATAAGTAAAAGGAGATCACCAGAAGGAAAACGGCTAATGGATGCTAGAACAGATGGCAGCGCTGTTGGGCCCCCAAGGAGGGTTCTGGAAAGGCAACGCAGGAGGACCAGATGCTCTGGAGGCACCTGGAGAGTCTGGCTGGGGACATGGTAGGAGACCCCTGCCCCCAGCAGGAGGAACTGGAAGAGGCCATCACCGAGCTAAGGGCATGTAGGCAATAGGTCCAGAGCCCACCCTGAACACAGCCTTCTGCCTGATAGGATAGCCACCCCAGCTCAGGCCTCAATACTGACCCCGTGCCCCCAGGCCCAGCTGGGTGACCCCTCAAAAACCTCTTGGAATCCCAGCCCCAGATTAGTCTGACCATATCCCTTTGATGTGGACACCCCCGGCCCAGTCCTGGAGCTGCCCTGTCTCATTGCATGACCTTGAGTGAGTCCCCTCTCCAGGCCTCAGTTTCCCCACCTATAAACAGAGAAGAGTGTGATGATGACCTTTAAGGGACCTCTCCCCAGGGACATATCGGCAAACCCTCTCCTCCCAGTCCTCCAATGTGGGGCTCAGGGAGGAAAGCGCAGGCTGGAGGTCACACAGGCCTGCGCTTAATTTCCTGCTTTCCCCTTTGTTGGCTGTGTGATCTTGGGTAAGTCACTTAAGCTCTCAGGGTGTCTGTGTCCTCATCTGTTGTATGGGATAAGGACATCTCCTGGGCATCATTGGACTGGCAGTAAGCAGGGAAGCCCTAGACACACAGTAGGGCTCCAAACATGCTGGGGAGCCATGGTTTCCCTATCCTGGCTGCGGGTAAGGACCTGCCGGCCTCCCCAGGCATGGGGTCTCATAAGGATGATGAATCCCGTCCAAAGGGAGACCACGGGGCTCTGTGTCACCAGGCAGCAGGAGGGAGAGTCTGCTGTGAATGGGTCCCCTGCAGGCTCTGGGGACAAATGCTCAGAACAGGTTCCGGATATGGGAGTGACTGGTATGCTACTTCCACCAAGAGCTCCTGGGGCCCTGGACTGGAGCACGTGTACCCATGAGGGCTTGGGCTGGGAGGAGATGGGGCAGCCAGGAACCCGGACAGCAGACTGCCCAGGCTCTGTGGATGATTCGCATCAAGGCACCTTCAAGTCAGTTCAACCCGTGCCTTCTCAAACTTTAACCTGCATCCAAAGGAATCACCTTCGAGGGGCAGGGGAAGGGGAGAGAGAGTCTTGTTAACAGGCAGATTCTGGTTCAGAAGGTCTAGGCTGGAGCCTGAAATTCTGCCTGTCTCATAAGGCCCAGGGGACACTCATGCACCTGGTCCGGGGCCCACCTGAGTACTGGGGGGCAGATGTCCCCCACAGTACTGTGCTGTGGGCTCAACTTTTGAGAAGAGTCAGGAGAAGAGGGTCAGCTGCCACCAGAGTCCCCTGGAAAGAAAAACGAAACCATACCATGGGGTGAGAGGGGGCCCAGGTGAACAGAAGTGTGGCATACCCTGGTGGGGTCTCAGTGGGCCACAAAGAGAGGCCCCTGGAGGAGGCGGCTTGAGGAATTCAAAGACTTGATCCAGGCACTCAAGAAGTGAGTGGGTCTCAGACTTCTGCAGCTAAGACAGATGTCAGGAGGAGATGGCCATTTTGGGTCACCCCAGGCCATTAGACACCTGGAGTCAACGAAGACACAGTGTGTGTGGCAAGAAGAAACATCAGTGGACCCACAGGCCAAGGTCATCAGAAGAACTGGGCGGGAAGCTTCCAGCCTTACCAGGAGGAGACAACGTGGGAGCCCTGAAGCTATAACATGTGGGTGGGCCATTTTCAGAAGCCAGAGTGAGTCTTTTCCTTACTCCGGGGTACCCAGCCCTTCTTTCAGGATACTGATGGGATCTCCCATATCGTTTCTTAGGTCCCTTCTACCTCCCGTAAGACTTTTTCCTCTGTCTCCATATCATACACATGAACACCATGTACATGTGATTTTGAGATGCACAGTCCCTCCCCTTACTTTTTAGCACCTCTGAAGTCAGTGGCATCTTCTTCTCTATTGGCCTGGATCTAAGTTGACTTCCTACAGAGAGACTTTACATCTGTGGTGCAAGGTACCCGAAAGACCTGCATAGAAGCTCTTTACCATGGCTTCCTTGCTGGAGGATTTTGGACCATGTTGTGTATATTTAGATTCCACAACTGGGTGAGTACCAGCTTGCTGTTCAAATTCTAGATGCCCCACTGTCTCTCAATGCAATATTTGACTCACGCCTTTCCTCAGTGTTCCTTTCTAGGAAGCAGGTTTATTCCACATGGACCGTTACATTGAGAGCTAACTCTTTGCTCTCCCAGCTTTTTGTTGGAAACTCCTAATAAACTCCCCATATTGGGCATTTTTTTTCTTTCTTAGTGAATATTTGTTACGTCTAACAGTTGATAGCTTTTTATATTTGATGAAGAACTTGTAAAATCTGTATAATCTTTTTTACCATTACAAAAGAATTGCAGCTGTTTTTATTTTTTCCATTTATACTTTAATTTTCCACATGTCAAGATTTCCAAGACACCCAATCTCTCCCACTTAAAATCTCTTTCTCCTGGAGTACATTGAGATACTTGAAGGCTTTAACTGTGTCAGTCTGTATCTAACCTGCAGGAAGGAGCCTGGTTGGGCCACTCCAGCTGTCGCCACATGGTGTCGCTGTTGAACACCTTCAGTGCAGTTCAGTGAATGCTTGTCCATTGTTTTTGGCTGAGCCAGATCCTGGCTCAGGCCAGTGGTGCCCCACACTAAGGTTCCCAAGTTACAGCCTCTTTAGTATACCCTGATAAGCTCAGTTACATGGTTTAGGTCTTCAGGGACTACTAATCTGATAGACATACAAGATCCAAACCAGCTTGTATCATTAACTCCTGGCCCTGTGCTGAACCCAGTTATTGGTCTGGAATCCACTTCATCTGGGGACCCCAATCCATTGTCCCTCAAATGGGGAGGTGTTGAGCATTCGATCTCTTCTACCCAGAGTCCCACCTCCCTGCAGGGCTATTTCTACATAATCCAGAAAGGCCATTCAAAGGACAGCTGCCTTACAAATGAAAAACCCACCCCAAGGCAGTGATTGCTGGTTCTAGACCAGGACCCTCCAGCCTTCCAATTGTTGACGTACAGCCCATCCTGGGGACAAAGCCTTGAGGAGCAGTAGCTGACATTTTGTTTTGCTGAATTGGGCTGAAACCTAAGAGAGAAGAGCTAGAACAGTTAGGATAGTCAGTGGGAATATTTGCAGGCCAGGTCAAGGAGGGAGGAGCAAAGAGAAGATACTCTGGACACCTAAGGAGAGAGGTCTGTGAGGAAACGGATTAAGTTTTGTCTGTGATGGGCAGCCTAAACCTGTCCTCCAGTGACCTACAGAAACCCCCCAGCAAGGCAGATACGACTCTCCAGTGTTTCTGCAGCTGGGTTTGTGGTTTTGAGATGGGTCTGGATGGGGCCAGATGGGCCAGATGGACCTGGCATCAAGAGGACACGGACACACGCAGAGGCTTTCAAGGACACCCGGGAGCATCTCGGTTCAACACAGCAGACTGGGGGTGGGGGGCAACACAGGAGCAGAAGAGGGGCCTGTTAAAGTCACAGCCACAAGCTAGAGCCCCAGGTGGCTCGACCCGCTCAAAACCAACCCCAATGAGCCCCTGAGCAATGGCGAGCCCCCTTCTCCAGCTTCCCCAGCAGGCGGCTCAGGACAGGTACTCCTGGACCGTCAGTTCCTTCAGGGTGAAGCCCCGGAGGGCGGGCTTCCGGAGCTGGCTCTCCTCCAGCCTCTTCTGCAGGGACACGAAGTCCTTGCCCAGCAGGTAGGCCAGGCGGGCCATGGCATCCAGCAGCGGGGCGTAGTAGCGGTGGCCCTCGCGGGCCTGCAGGCACTGCAGGGCCCGCTCCCCGACCGCGAAGGCCTCGGCGGGCCTGTCCAAGTCGCGGTGGCACACCAGCATGGCGCACAGGGCGGGCACCAGCAGCGCGGGGCAGTGCGCCGTGAGCTTCTCCTGCAGCGGCACCACGCGCATCAGGATGTCTAGGGCCTTGGTGTACTGGCCGGCGCGCAGACAGCCAAAGGCTTCCTTGAGCTCGGGCCGCGTGAGGAAATCGATGAACTCGCGCGAGCGGCGCACGCAGCGGATGGCGTAGAGCACGCTGAGGTACTCCTTGAGGGCCAGCTTGCGTTCCGAGATCATCTCCTCGGTGAAGTTCCCTATCAGGTGCTTCTTGGGGAAGACCACGTCTTCGATCTCTTCCCGGAAAGTCTTTAGGAGTTTCTTCTGGAGCGTCTCGAAGTCGGAGTAACGCCTTTCCAGGACGGCTTTATTGCTGTCAAAGCTCCCGGTCTGGATGACCACGATCTGGTACATCTGCGGAGAGAGGGAGGGAGCACGCTTTTGACAACAGCCTCACCGCGGATTTGCAATGGCCGAGGAGAGCCTGAGAGCCCAGGAAATGAAATAATGATGATGCCCTGAAAGCCTGGCCTGGAAATGGGTGATCGTTATCTGCGATTCTGTTTTAAATTGGCTGAGCCAGTAAAAGCGAATTATGAATGACAAGAAGTCAACCGGAGAAGAACAAAGCGAAGGAGGGGGATGAGGTGGGGAAGGCATCCCGGGGTTGAAAGTCCACAAAGGAACTTGCCGGCGCAGCGAGGCTCTTTGGTGTTACAGGGTCAAAACTGAACTGGGAAGCTTGGATGAATACCATCGGTGTTTTCCAAGTGTGGAACTCCTCGGAGATGGTTTTAGGTAATATACTGGCAGTGATATTATATGGATCAACCTGGAAATGGGTGATCGTAGGCAGTGATATTATATAGTAAGGAAACTATTCTTTTCTCTTCTCTTTCAAGAGGATACCAATGAAGGCACAGACTGCTTGGGTAATGATTCCAGCCCACCACAGGCTAGCTGTGTGGTTTCAGGTGGGCACTTGAACCTCTCTGAGCCTCAGTTTTCTCATCCATGAAATAGGATAGTGACCTGGCCTGCCTCACTGGGCGAGGATTAAATGAGTTGATGCACTGAAGCCATGATGTGCAGCCAGCACTGCTTCAGCTATTATTATTACTCCAGCCCTTGCAAGGAGTGGGGAGGGTGGGGCAAAGAAAGGTTTGTGTGGCTCTCCCATTGTCATTAACTTCTTGTCTGACATAGGCTGAGATTCCATTTTAACAGAGAAAGTGAAAAGTTGTTTAGTCAGTCAGTCGTGTCTGATTCTTCGTGACCCCATGAGTGTAGTCCACCGGGCACCTCTGTCCATGGAACTCTCCAGGCCAGAATACTGGAGTGGGTTGCCATGCTGTCCTCCAGGGGATCTTCCCAACCCAGGGATCAAACCCAGGTCTCCCATCTTACAAGCGGATTCTTTACCATCTGAGCCACCAGGAAAACCCTTTAACAAAGAAATCAGCCTCAAGCCTAGCTTTCCACTAACCATGGTAACCAGCTAAAATTTAATGACAGCCCTGAGCTTTCTATTTATTTTAATATTGACCTTTTCTTATGCTGGTTTTCCATGTAAGGTATCTCCCTTGGAAATAAATCTGTTCATTTTAGAAAGTGATCCACTTTACAGAAAAAAAAAATTAGGTCCATAATAATAAAAATTATACAAGGATCTCAAAAACAATGAAGAAGGGACACAGATAATAATAGCAGGTAACACAGGATTTAAACTGGGCCATTTGCTTGTTAGAATAAGGGACTATGACTCCTCTCATCCTCACAGTGCTGAGTGGGAAATCTCACTGTTGGACTGTTTTTTGCCCAAAGAGCTCTGTGAGTTAAAGTGTGTGGATCCATTTCACGGACTGGGAGACTGAGGCCCCACCAGCCTTGCCCAATGCGAGGAAGGAGGCCATGAAGGCGAGCCATGGCTCTCTGATCTCTGCTTACCACAAACTTGGAGACTTTCCTCTCCTCGATGCGGGCGGAGGCGATCTCGAAGAGCAGTTTGACGTGCTTCCAGCAACATTTCTGGGCCCGCCAGTACTCCTGCAGCTCCCGCGTGGTCATGCTGGAGTTGGAGCTCGGGCTGCCCTGGGCCTCTGGAAGCACAAGCACTTAAGGACTAGTACAGCTTGGTGCGCTTTAGGGGCAAGGACTGAGGGAGGAGACCGGGTCTGTCTGGGATGAGCAGAGGGAGTCCAGAAACGCTGTGAATATCCCCCTCCCTCATCCCAAGTCTGGCATCAGCCAGCCTCCTGCACCCAATCCGCCTGAATTCACCCTACCATGGACAACCTGGAACGGCCCATCCTCCCAGGTGGCTTCTTGCTGGGAAACGCAGTGTGTTTGTGGTCTATCGTCCACGACTTCTAGCTGTCACGAGACCCCATGGTCCACATCCAGCAGGGATGTGGCTGATTGGTTTCTGTCCTCCCCACAGCCCTGGCTGATGCCGTGGTCCTCGCCAGCCTGCTAAACGCACCCCAGCAGATGGCGCGGGGAGCTGCGAGGCTGCCTGGCTCCAGGCTCCGCTTAGCTGACCCCTCCCTCCTCTCTCATCTCATTTCCCACACTCCCTGCTTTTTCTTGCACATGCCAGTTCTTCTGCCGCAAATGCCATCCTCTTTCCCTGCCTGGGAAATAACGGTGTGTCTTAGATCTCACTTGAGTCCTGGGCCATCCTGAGACTCTTGGGAAAGACTGGGATCCTTCCTCCTCACTAAAAGCACAAGTCATTGTGCATTTTATTTTAAGGGGCATGTGTCCCGGGAGCCCTTTTCCAAACTGTGTCTTTCAAGACTCAGCCCACATATTGCTTCAGTGGCCCTTTGCTGTTAGAATAAGAGCCTCCCACCTTGTCCGTGTAGCCTTTTCCGGGGCATCTTAAATTGTTTTCTACAGATCTGTTTCCTTACTAAACTTGAAGGCCAGCGAGGTTTTTGACTGATCCTGTTTCCCCATGCCTGCACAAGGCCAGGAATAGAGCTGGCGTTCACTGGGCATGTCCTGAAGGGTTGCATGAATATGGCAGACATTTCCTCCAGGAGGTGGCGCTATAGCAGACACTATCAGTGCCTGGCCACGCCCCCTTGGTACTCACTAGTCAGGAACACCGCATGGGCTGTTGGAAGCACTTAGGACGTCCCCCTGAGGGCTTCCTCCGGCCATTGTAGTGTGTTGCGGAGCATCCCTTGGGGATGAAGGATGGGGCCAGTGGACAGCAGCCTGGCCTCCTTGCCTCCGGGTGGGACAGCTCTGAGGTGTGCTCCATACGGTCTCTCAGATGACCCCCGTTGGGAGTCACCCACAGTGGTCATCTTTTCATCCACACCATGTACTGGTTTCCTATTCCCTTCCTCGCCTCCCCACTCCCCTGCCAACCTCCTGGATAAACCACTTGCACCAAATCCTTGTCTCAGTGTGTACTTTGTGATAACCCAAGTTATGTGAGCTTCCCTGTTTCTTATAGCCTCCACTGAAGTACCCACATTTGAATTTCAAATGTCTATGCCCTCCATCAAGCCCCAAGCTTCAAGCTCACCTAAGTGGTCCTCAGGTACTGGACATGGGAGGTCTGGGCGGGGAGCTGATGCTTTCGGCGTGGTACCTGCCATGTCCTGGGATATGGGTCCTGTCCACCCAGGGCTCCCAGGATGCTTGTGACTTGCCATGCTCCAAGGCTGCCAGGAAAACAAGAGAGAACAGTGAGTGCCCACTCCTGTTGTGGGTGCTTGTGGGTATTGGGGTGCCACTTCTGAGCCCTCCACTGCCCACCTAGCCCTCTGACCAACTGACAGGTGCTAAACCTAGGTCAGGCCCTTTCCTGGACTGATCAGTCCAAGGCTGAGCAGAACCTTCTCTTATTGTTAGGGTCCTTATACTATCAAGTTACTCTGAATTTTAAATGACGTGATTTCAAGGAAAGGTAATGGCTTTGATGACAAATCAGGAGAAAGACACTGGCTTGTCCAGAAAAATGTGCCAATATCATATTATGTTACACATTCAAATGAAATCTGTGTCCAAAACAGGGAGACTGGCATATATCCTTCCCTTCTCTCTCTATCTTTAAGCAAACATTTACTAACAAATTGTTATACCTACTTCATATACACGCAGGCTCTTCACATCCACTATCTGGTTTAATACCCACACTAATCTGTCACAGGGCTTCCCTAGTGGCTCTGACGGTAAAGAATCTGCCTGTAATGCAGGAGACCCAGGTTCAATCCCTGGGAAGATCCCCTGGAGAAGGGAACGACTGCTGCTAAGTTGCTTCAGTCATGTCCGACGCTGTGCGACCCCATAGATGGCAGCCCACCAGGCTCCGCCGTCCCTGGGATTCTCCAGGCAAGAACACTGGAGTGGGTTGCCATTTCCTTCTCCAATGCATGAAAGTGAAAAGTGAAAGTGAAGTCACCCAGTCATATCCGACTCTTAGCGACCCCATGGACTGCAGCCTACCCGGCTCCTCTATCCATGGGATTTTCCAGGCAAGAGTATTGGAGTGGGGTGCCATTGCCTTCTCCAAAGGGAACGACTACCTACTCCAATATTCTTGCCTGGAGAATCCCATGGACAGAGGATCCTGGTGGGCTACAGTTTATAGGGTCACAAAGAGTCGGACACGACTGAGCGACTAACGCAACACAAAATAATCTTGTCATGACTTCAGTAACAGATGAGGAAACTGAGGTTTAGTCTGAGGTCATGTAGTTAGTAAGTGTGCCCAACCAGCAAAGCCTCATGCTTGTAACATGCAGGCGTCACACCCTGCATTCAGTACCCACTCTCTCACTTCATCTGAATCTGTGCATAGCAGGAGTTTCTCATCTCCATGCTATGATTAAGGAACTGAGACTTACGAGTTGCCAGGATCAAGAGCTGATAAATGGTGGGCAGGACACCAGCGCAGGTGGGTCTGCTGTCAGAATTGTCTCCCTGGTACTCAAGGGAGGGTGGGCAGCGGGAGACCTGGGGTTTAGTTTATGCATGACTCTTGTCTGGGATCCAGGTAAGTGAGCAAGATGAGCTGGTGCCTGGAAGCTATTTAACTTTTCTGGGCCTCAGCCACCTATGAAAGGGGCATAATAATCTTCATGAGGCTGGTGTAAGGGCTAAGTCGGGCATACCATGCAAAGCTTTAGCTCAGGGCTGTGCAGGTCCCAGGCACCATATAATGGGCTCTCTTAGTGTCTGACATGTGATAGATGCTCTGGGAAATATTTGAGAAATAAATGACTCTGATTTAATGTGTAAGTTGGAATAGAATTTAAAATGTTTGAGACGAATTAGAAAAGGGGACAGTTAAAACATCGGCTCAGATGGAGTAGCTGGGTTACCACTTAGGCACAGAAATTCCAAACAGAAGGGTGCAGGTGGCTTCATCTCCTTAACACGCTTGGATCCCTTAACGCGCTCGATGTCCCTTAACCCTCGGGCGTTCTCCAGGGAAGTCTGTGCTGGTGTCCAGTGGGTAGCTCTCTAGAACCCTCCATCCAGCCTCACCCTAAACAGACAGGAAACTGGAGCACAGAGCAGCACATGGTTGACCCAGGGCTGCACGTGCTCGAGTACCTTATAGTTTTTTCCCCTTAAGGAGTCTTGACCAACTGTGGATCCGTAGGCAAGTTATTTAACTCTAAGTCTCAGTTTCCCCATCTGAGAGCTGTGACTACCAACCCTGTCTTGCTGACAAGATGATAGATGGCAAGGAACAGGTTCTCTACATTCTGGTAGGTGCCCAGGCAAGATAGCAGATGGTCCACATGCTCTCTTGTCTAAGGGACTTTTGGTAGCCAGAACTCTGGGGGGCTCAATGATTTCTGTGGGCACTCCTATGCACCTGCTTCAGTTAGCTCATCTGTAAAATGGGTGATGGTGAAGAGAACTGGCCTCAGTGGTCCCTGATTGAGCTCTGTTGTCTTGATCAGGCAGCTGGTGCCAGGTCAGAAGCTCTGTTTGCCCACAGACCCCGTGAGACCCCAGGAATGATGACCTTGGTGGGGCATTCCACAAAAGACCTGGGAAAGCTGAGCATGAACACAGGGCTTAGAATAAAAATCAAATTCAGCAGCCAAAGCCAACTCCTGGAGGTTTCCTTTTATGGAATGGGCTGAGACTGGAAAGTGGCAAGGGCTGCATCCACGGAGGCTCTAGCCCTCAGTCTCCTCATCTGCAAAGTGGGGAAAGCAGTCCTGTCACTCCAGAAGCTCTTTGGGGGACAGCTGTACGTGGGGTTCTGTGGGCCCTTCCCTCCCGTCTTCCCACCCCACAGAGCAAAGATGTCTAGACTTTACAATAAAATATGACAAGTGTTGGTGCTCTTGGCTTGGGGGCCTGTCTGTGGCCCAGCAGATAGCAGAGTCCCAGCGTCTCCACCATGCAGCTGCCAGGAGCGGTCTCCCTGCTCCTTCCCTCCCATGTACCTTGAGCCTGCTTCTGCCTCCAAGGACCACCCTCCAGGCCAGGTCTTCTGATGCTGATGGGCACACAGGGCCCCCTTCAAAGCCCACGCTACCTCTCTGAGGGCCTGCAGGGCTTCTGTCAGGGGTGAGAGGCCAGCAGAGCAAAGCACCCTGGTCTGACCCAGGAAGCAGCAGATCCTGGACCTTGGACGGGCACGCTCATGAATGTGAGCGTCCATCACAATCACAGCTTCCTCGGGGGTGGGGATAGGGGTGAAGGTGTCAAACGCTTGTAAAAAAGCAGACTTCCTGTTCCCAACGTCAGAGAGTCCCATCTATAGGTTCTGGGGTGCGCCCTGGATTCTGAATTTTGATCCAGATCCAAGGGCTGTACTGAGACAAAGAGCCAGTTCCCCTGGCACCACTTTTTGAGAAACACAGGTGTGGTGGCATATTCCCCAGGCTCAAGAAGGGGTGCAGAGGCGCCTGGCACTTCAAAAGGAGTTGAGGCGATGGAGGGTCGAGGAGTTGCTCCAGTATGCTAAGGGGAGTCCCTCATATCTGAGGGGAGCCCTGTGTATCTGTCACCAGCCCTACTCCCTCCCACCCTTCCCCCAAGAGGTACCGAGGGCTGGTCACAGGGGGAAGGGGCTCAGGTCACAAGAGGGCAGAGGCCCGCTGAGCTTGGGATCAGACACTGACCTGAGGCTTCTGGTCCTGTGCGTGTCCAGGGGTCCTGGAGAGGTGTCACACGGCCCCCTTCAGCTCTCCATTCCAAGCTCGGGCTGAGCAGGTCAGTGGCTGCCGCTCTGCTAAGTTCCCCGTATGAAAACAGGAAATAGCCTGTGTGACCCGCTCCCGGTCGCCCTAGCTGATTGGCTGATAAGAGACGGTAGGTAATGAACTCGGCTGATAGACTGAGCTGCCCCTGTGGGCAGGATCTGGGAGGGAGCGGTGGGCCTGCATCTCAGTTCTCACAGCCTTGCAGCAGCTTGGCAGACCCTCAGGTTCCTCGACAACCTCTAGCATTTGGACAAAACCTCTTTAATGTTCATTAGCCTACCCTAGTGGAGAAGGAAATGGCAAGCCAGTCCAGTATTCTTGCCTGGACAATCCCATGGACAGAGGAACCTGGCGGGTTGCACTCCATGGGGTTGCCCCACAGAGTCGGACACAACTGAAGCGACTTAGCACAGCACATCCTACTCTAGTGAGCTAGGCATGTTGGGGGCCATCCTGCTTCATGGACAGATGGGGAAACTGAGGTTTGGAGCAGAGAGCTGATGGGATGCGGAGCAGGGCCAGATGAAGGGCGTGGGGGGTTAGATTCAGAGTGCCTGTCTCTGGCAGAAGATGCATCCCACATGCCCGATGGAAAGTACCAGGGAGGCCAAACCTCTGGGCAGTGGTGTGATTTATAGCCACAGTGCTGTGGCCAGAGGGCAGGAGGCTGGGGCCAGACAAAAAAGATAAAGGCTTCCCAGCACCTCCCCCACCCTCTAAGTCCACCATGTGTCTCTTCCTCCCCCTCCCCAGTCCTGATTCTGATGGGGGTAAGTTCCTTGCTTTTCTTTGTAATTTATCACCTACTAACAGATCCCCAAACAATAAAGTTTCATTTTACTCACTTTATTTATTTATTAGCTGTGCTTGGTTTTCACTGCTGCTCGGGCTTCTCACTGCCGTGGTTTCTCTGTTGCAGAGCACCAGCTCTAGGGTGCACAGGCTTCAGTAGCTGTGGTTTCCAGGCTCTAGAGCACAGGCTCAATATTTGAGGCACACGGGCTTTGTTGCTCTGCAGCATGTGGGATCTTCCCAGGCTAAGGATCAAACCTGTGTCCCCTGCATTGGCAGCGGATTCTTTATCACCGAGCCACTAGAGAAGCTCAGACAACTTTTACTAATTTTTTGAGTTAAAAACTGAACCACACATACTGTTTATAGGCTTTGGTTTATACTGTTTATAGGCCTTGCTTCTTTCATTCAGGATTTCTATGGATAAGATTCATCAGTCTGTGTGTGTTTAGCTAAAGTTTTTTTTTTTTTTTTCATTTTCCCTGCTATATTGCTACATTATTTGAATACCTCAGTATTTATCCTTTTTTTTTTTTTTCCTATAGATGCACATTTGGGTGGTTGCTGGTTTGGGCCATCATGATCAGGGCCACTGGGAATATCCTTGCACATTCATCCAAGTGCAGGTTTATCTAAATTGAAGTTACTGGGTCTCAGAGTATAAATGGCTTCAACTGTACTCAGTTATACCAAACCTTTTTCCTGAGTGGTTGTGTCATTCTGCAGTCACACCAGCAGTGTAGGAATGTTCTAGAAGTTTCACATCCTCACATACACTTAGTATGGTCAGTTTTTTTTTTTTTTTTTTTCCCAGTCATTCCAGTCGGTTTGCAGTGGTATCTCATCATGGTTTTAAGTTGCATTTCCCTTAATGACTGGTGAGCGTGAGCATCTTTTCATTGGCTAATTTGCCATCTTTCTATTGTCTTTGGTGAAAGGCCTGTTCAAGTCCGTTGCTCATTTTTTTGATTGGATTATTTTCCTCCTGGTCCCTGATATTTTTTATGTGATGATTAGGTACATGTGCGTCTCGGTATCCTTTCCCATCCTATGGTTTGCGTTTGTACTCTCTATAATGAGGTCCCTTGAGAAATAGAAGTTGTCAACTTTAAAGCGTTCAACCATATCAATCTTTTCTTTCAATGCCATATCTTGGATATTGTTCAAGCAACGGACTTGAACAGACCTTGGACATTGCTCCTTTATTGTTCTTTATGGTTATTTCTGCAACAACTATGAAGCTTAAGATGACTTAAGATGCACAAAACACTTAGGACATTGCTGGTACCTAGCAAGTAATATACAAACACGAGCGATTTTTGTTATTCTACAAACATTTCTGGTTCGCCTTTCTCATTTAGCGCTGTTTAATACCCTCAGAGCAAGTAGATTTTGTGTATGTGGTGTGAGGTAGGAGGTCCGTTGTGTTTTTTCCCCCTCATGTTCACCTACTGGCCTTGTTTATTGAAATAAACTGCTCTGCAGCGCCATCTCTGTAATACAAAGAGTATCCACACGTGGCAGGGTCTCAGGAGCTGGGTCATCAATTGTGTGCCTCTGGCCTGCTAGCTGGAGAGCCCCTTGGGTGCGGGGGCCGTATCTCCCTCACCTGCACCACTCACTGCTGCAGGGAACGCCTGGTGTGTCATGGTGATGCAGGCTCTGTATAGAATGAGGCTGGGACTCCATCTCTTCTCCTCTCTGAGTCCAGTCCTAGGCCTAGGATCTTTGAAATGCCAGGGTAGATTCTGAGCCCTTCTCTGCAGCACTGTGAGCCTCTCACCCAGCAACCAGCAATTGTGGGGAATGAGTGTGTAGAAGCCACCACTGCTTCCTCTTCTGGGGCGGGGGATGCTCTTTGGAAACCACCAGCCATGCAGGGGTGTCTGACTTGCATAGGAAGGACCTAACTGGACCAGAGTGACCAAGAAAGGCCATGCCTGGCCACCTGCCAGGGGTTGGCTTTTCTCTGAAGGACAGGGCTCTACAAGATAGAGGACCTCTGTGTGTCTACAAAGACGGACAAGATCCCACTCTCATGAGGGTGGGAGTGGTGACAGGAATGGGCACCCCGCCCCACTGCAGTTCTGCAACCAGATAGTGAAGAGGGAACACCGAGAGGCTCTGGGGACTCAGGAAGGGAAGCGCTGGTATCTCAGAGTCTAGGTGTCTCTCCCAGAATTCACACTGCTTGGACCTTTCACTGGGCTCCCACCACATCCCCCCTAAACCAGGACCCTCTGTGATCTGCTGGCTGCTCACTTCTTGACCTCATTCACAACCCCGCCCCCAGCATCACTTCCCGCACAGCTACCCGGCCTGCTTTCTGTTCCTCAAGCGTGCAGCACAGCCTCTGTCCTCGCAATGCCTTTAGCCAGCAATGCCCTGCTCTCGGTCCCTTCCATGATTGGTTCTTCTCTTTTTCATCTCCAGGGGGCAGCTCCATTGTGTCTCCTTTGTGCGGCCCTCCTTGACTCCTCTGTCTGGACCCATCATTGCTTTGCTTACTTGTTTAGTGCCCATCTCGAATGCTTTGATTGCGGTGACTTGGTCTGTGTCAGCATTCTGTCCCCAGTATCCACCGCAGCGTCTGCCGCTTAATGGGTGCTCAGTAATTGTGTGAATGAATTAATGAGTGGGCAGAGATTGGTCTGTGACTCCTGACTCATTGTGAAACCTGGGCAGGCCACCGACCTCTCTGAATGTCAGTTGCTCTAACTGCAACGTGAGATTAAATTAACGGTCTCTCAGCACCAAAGCATTCCACATTGGGCAAATAATTGAATACTGTAACCTACTACTCACTGCTGCTCTGGGTGTGTGACAAGCTTGGAACTCCAATACTGAAACATTGATCTCAGAGAGGCAGTAATGAGCTGTGGCCTGAGCAAAATCTTAGTTCCTTGACCGGGAATTGAACCCAAGGAGCCTGGATGAGGGATTTGATTTAGGTCATACCTGACTGGTCTAGTGGTTTTCCCTACTTTCTTCAATTTCAGTCTGAATTTGGGAATAAGGAGTTCATGATCTGAGCCACAGTCACCTCTCGGTCTTGTTTTTGCTAACTGTATAGAGCTTCTCCATCTTTGGCTGCAAAGAACAAAATCAATCTGATTTCGGTGTTGACCATCTGGTGATGTCCATATGTAGAGTCTTGTGTTGTTGAAAGAGGGTGTTTGCTATGACCAGTGTGCTCTCTTGGCAGAACTCCATTAGCCTTTGCCCTGCTTCTTTCTGCACTCCAAGGCCAAATTTGCCTGTTACTCCAGGTGTTTCTTGACTTCCTATTTTTGCATTCCAGTCCCCTATAATGAAAAGGACATCTTTTTTGCATGTTAGTTCTAGAAGGTCTTGTAGGTATTCATAGAACTGTTCAACTTCAGCTTCTTCAGCATTACTGGTCAGGGCATAGACTTGGATTACCGTGATATTGAATGGTTTGCCTTGGAAACGAACAGAGTTCATTCTGTCGTTTTTGAGATTGCATCCAAGTACTGCATTTCGAACTCTTTTGTTGACTATGGTGGCTACTCCATTTCTTCTAAGGGATTCCTGCCTACAGTAGTAGATATAATGGTCATCTGAGTTAAATTCACCCATTCCAGTCCATCTTAGTTCGCTGATTCCTAGAATGTCGACATTCACTCTTACCATCTCCTATTTGACCACTTCCAATTTGCCTTGATTCATGGACTTAACATTCCAGGTTCCTATGCAATATTGCTCTTTACAGCATTGAACCTTGCTTCTGTCACCAGTCCCATCCACAAATGGGTGTTGTTTTTGCTTTGGCTCCAACCCTTCATTCTTTCTGGAGTTATTGCTCCACTGATCTCCAGTAGCATATTGGGCACCTACCGACCTGGGGAGTTCATGTTTCAGCGTCCTATCTTTTTGCCTTTTCATACTGTTAATGGGGTTCTCAAGGCAAGAATACTGAAGTGGTTTGCCATTCCCTTCTCCAGTGGACCACATTCTGTCAGCAATGCCAAAGAATGCTCAAACTACCACACAATTGCACTCATCTCACACATTAGTAAAGTAATGCTCAAAATTCTCCAAGCCAGGCTTCAGCAATATGTGAACTGTGAACTTCCAGATGTTCAAGCTGGTTTTAGAAAAGGCAGAGGAACCAGAGATCAAATTGCCAACACCCGCTGGATCATCAAAAAAGCTAGAGAGTTCCAGAAAAACATCTATTTCTGCTTTATTGACTATGCCAAAGCCTTTGACTGTGTGGCTCACAATAAACTGTGGAAAATTCTGAAGGAGATGGGAATACCAGACTACCTGACCTGCCTCTTGAGAAACCTGTATGCAGGTCAGGAAGCAACAGTTAGAACTGGACATGGAACAACAGACTGGTTCCAAATAGGAAAAGGAGTCCGTCAAGGCTGTATATTGTCACCCTGCTTATTTAACTTATATGCAAAGTACATCATGAGAAACGCTGGGCTGGAGGAAGCACAAGCTGGAATCAAGATTGCCGGGAGAAATATCAATAACCTCAGATATGCAGATGACACCACCCTTATGGCAGAAAGTGAAGAGGAACTCAAAAGCCTCTTGATGAAAGTGAAAGAGGAGAGTGAAAAAGTTGGCTTAAAAGTCAACATTCAGAAAACGAAGATCATGGCATCTGGTCCCATCACTTCATGGGAAATAGATGGGGAAACAGTGGAAACAGTGTCAGACTTTATTTTTTGGGCTCCAAAATCACTGCAGATGGTGACTGCAGCCATGAAAGTAAAAGACGCTTACTCCTTGGAAGAAAAGTTATGACCAACCTAGACAGCATATTCAAAAGCAGAGACATTACTTTGTCGACAAAGGTCCATCTAGTCAAGGCTATGGTTTTTCCTGTGGTCATGTATGGATGTGAGAGTTGCACTATAAAGAAAGCTGAGTGCCAAAGAATTGATGCTTTTGAACTGTGGTGTTGGAGAAGACTCTTGAGAGTCCCTTGGACTGCAAGGAGATCCAACCAGTCCACCCTGAAGGAGATCAGTCCTGGGTGTTCATTGGAAGGACTGACGTTGAAGCTGAAACTCCAATACTTTGGCCACCTGATGAGAAGAGCTGACTCATTTGAAAAGACCATGATGCTGGGAAAGATTGAGGGCAGGAGGAGAAGGGGACGACAGAGGATGAGATAGTTGGATGGCATCACTGACTCAATAGACATGGGTTTGGGTGGACTCAGGGAGTTGGTGATGGACAGGGAGATGTGGCGTGCTGCGGTTCATGGGGTCGAAAAGAGTCAGACACGACTGAGCGACTGAACTGAACTGAGCCTGGATGAGAACCAGGAATCCTAGCCACCAGCCCAGCAAGTGCTAGAGGCTGGAAGCAAATTTTCCCGGCTGTTGCCTCCATTTGAAAGCAAGAATATTTCAAGGAAGCAAAAACTGTAAAAACAGGTGCAAAGTTTATTATTAGCGGCAAGCACAACAAGTGATAGAGCACACAGAGAAACAATTTGTTAAGATACAAGCAAGGCAGAAATACGTACCCCCAGAGAGAAAGGGTGTGGGCGTCCCCCGAAATGAGGAAGAGTGCAGCGAATAGACTGTTAAGCCATTTATATAAGGCAGTTCTTCCAGGTCCTGGCTTATCTTTGGCCAATCCTGGTTTCTTTTTCCACGCCTGCCCTGCCCTAGGACCCTTTCTAACATGTGTGTGCAACATTTTTCCAAAATGGATTCCAGCCCAGAGGCCTATGGGGATTAGGGTTGGAGTATCACCTATTAATTGAGAAGGAACTGGCAACCCACTCCAATATTCTTGCCTGGAGAATCCCGTGGACAGAGGAGCCTGGTGGGCTGCTGTCCATGGGGCTCACACAGAGTTGGACATGACTGAAACGACTTAGCATGCATGCATGCATTGGAGAAGGAAATGGCAACCCACTCCAGTGTTCTTGCCTGGAGAATCCCAGGGACGGCGGAGCCTGGTGGGCTGCCATCTGTGGGGTCGCACAGAGTCGGACACGACTGAAGTGACTTAGCAGCAGCAGCAGCATCACCAAGTAAAAGGGCTTCCCTGGTGGCTCAGTGGTAATGAATCTGCCTGCCTATACAGGAGACACAGGAGGCACAGGTTAGATCCCTGAGTTGGGAAGATCCCGTGGAGAAGGAAATGTAAAACCACTCCAGTATGCTTGCCTGGGAAATACTTTCCATAGACAAAGGAGCCTGGAAAGTTACAATCCATGGGGTTGCAAAAGAGTGAGACAGGATTTAGTGACTTAATAGCAACGTCACCTATTACGGCCTGGTGCCCTCTCCTGTTTGACTCCCAAAGAGCCTTTGTACGCATGTGCAGTGTCTCCTTTGCCCCAGGGATGGGAAATATGTGACCCCTTGATCTTTTAATCAAACAGGGTTTAGCCCCTTTTTCTCCCTGCCATAACTGTTATCTTAAAGTGTCTGCAGGAGACAAAGTCCAGCCATTTACCCTGTTCCTGTTGCTATTTCCATCTCGAAGTACAAATAGGAGACTGGTTGTAAATATCTAGCCTAGAGCCCACATGCCTCCTTCCTCAGGAAACGTAAACAGGAGGCTAGTTTTAATGTCTAGCCAGGAGCCCATCTATCTCCTGCCTCAACACCACTTTTGAGAAATTCAGTAGGAATTGACCCATAACTTCATGAGTTTGGCAATGAAAACCCAAATGGTGAGGTGTTTGTTCATAGGTGATGAAAACTTGGTCATGTCAATCTTGTTTTTGTTTTTTTTTCATAGCTAGGTATACATGCATTAGCCTTTACAAAATCTCAAAAGTTCTTAATATTGCAGGATTTTAAAATTAAGGCCACAGACAGAGTGGGCTGTGGGGGCACCGCTATGGTTATCCTGAGACATAGCATGGTGGGGCTGGGGTGTGGGTACCACTTAGTTGTAAGGGAAACCAAGGCCAAGGTTAAATAACTGATCAAAGGGAATAGAGTTGGAATTCAAAGCCAGGTTTGCTTGAATCCAGCGTCTATGCTGTTCAACCTGTTGCCTCCCATGGGCAGAGAGTGAGCAAAGCTTGGGTGTGAGGACCAAACTATTAATGTAAGGACATTGGTGCCTCATTTGGGCCTGATTAGAAAAGTTTGGACACTGGCAGATGGGCAGGCTGCTTGGAACAGCAGACTGAAATGGAGACTGGGGTTCAGTGTGAGGCAGGGATGGAAGAGAGACTAGTTGGAATCGTGGGGAATGGCTGGGCGCTCTTGCCATAACCCAGGTGAGAATGACAGTGATTTGGACTCAAGTGATCCAGTGTTCTTGCCTGGAGAATCCCAGGGACAGGGGAGCCTGGTGGGCTGCCGTCTATGGGGTCACACAGAGTCGGACACAACTGAAATGACTTAGCAGCAATCATGGTGGATGTGGTAAGAAGTGGCTGCATTCTGAATATGTTTTGAAGGTCAAGTTGACAAATTTGATCCCAGGATGGATATGGGATATGAGATAAGATAAATCAGGTAGGTTTTCCAGGTTCGGTTGCTCTGTCACTTTTCTTTATAACTGGGCATTTAGGAGGCTTCGGGTTTTGACTGTTACAGATAAGATGGTGGCGAACATCCTTGTAGGGTTTTCCAGGGGGCACAGTGGAAAAGAATCCACCTGCCAATGCAAGAGACACGGGAGACTTATGTTTAATCCATGGGTCGGGAAGATCCTCTGGAGGAGGAAATGGTAACCTACTCCAGTATTCTTGTCTGGAAAATCCCACGGACAGAGGACTCTGGTGGGCTACAGTCCAAGGGGTTGCAGAGTCAGACACAACTGAGCTACTGAGCACAGGTAGGAACATCCTTGTAGATGGATCTGTACACCGTCTGGAAGGATTTTCCTGGGGTAGATTCAGTCCTTCTAACCCAGCCAACTGTGCACCACCTGCGCAGGCATTTACCTGGAGGCAGAGTGGGGTGGTGGTTTGAGCATGAACTTTGATGTCAGACATTTGGGAGCAAATCTGGGCTCTGCTGTCAGGACTTGGATCGATTGATCAACACTTCTGTGCCTCAGTTTCTTCCTCTATAGATCAGAGTAATGATGGCCAATATCCTATATCATGCAAAATGCCGGGCTGGATGAAGCACAAGCTGGAATCAAGATTGCTGGAAGAAATATCAATAACCTCAGATATGCAGATGACACCACCCTTATGGCAGAAAATGAAGAAGAACTAAAGAGCCTCTTGATGAAAGTGAAAGAGGAGAGTAAAAATGTTGGCTTAAAACTCAACATTCAGAAAATTAAGATCATGGCATCCAGTCCTATTGCTTCATGGCAAATAGATGGGGAAACAATGGAAACAGAGACAGACTTTATTTTCTTGGGCTCCAAAATCACTGCAGACAGTGACTGCAGCCGTGAAATTAAAAAGACACTTGCTCCTTGGAAGAAAAGCTATGAAAAACCTAGACAGCATATTAAAAAGCAGAGACATTACTTTACCAACAAAAGTCTGTCAGTCAAGGCTATGGTTTTTCCAGTAGTCATGTATGGATGTGAGAGTTGGACTATAAAGAAAGCTGAGTGCCAAAGAATTGATGGTTTTGAACTGTGGTGTTGGAGAAGACTCTTGAGAGTCTCTTGGACTGCAAGGAGATACAAGAAGTCCATCCTAAAGGAAATCAGCCCTGAATATTCATTGGAAGGACTGATGCTGAAGCTGAAACTCCAATACTTTGGCCACCTGATGCGAAGACCCGACTCATTGGAAAAGACCCTTATGCTGGGAGGGATTGGGGGCAAGAGGAAAGGGGAGGACAGAGGATGAGATGGTTGGATGGCATCACCGACTCGATGGACATGAATTTGAGTAAACTCTGGAGTTGGTGATGGACAGGAAAGCCTGATGTGCTGCAGCTCATGGAGTCACAAAGAGTTGGACAGGAGCGACTGAACTGAACTGAGCAAATATCCTGTAGGTAGGATTAACTCAATGTCTGTAAAGCACTACGTCAGTGTCAGTTTATTTTCCCTTGAAATTGACTTCACATTAAAAAATTTCCAAGTACAAATGTTTAAAAGGGATTGTTTATACTAATTGTTGTTGTTGTTTAGTCCCTAAGTCATGTCCAGTTCTTTTCTGACCCCATGGACCGTAGCTGGCCAGGCTACTCTGTCCATGGGATTTCTCTGGCAAGAATACTGGAGTGGGTTGCCATTTCCTTCTCTAAGGGATCTTTCTGACCCAGGGATTGAACCCACATCTCCTTCACTGCCAGGCAAATTCTTTGCCATTGAGCCACCAGGGTGAAGCAATACGTTCAATGAAAAAGTAGCAATCACTTCCCAGAAATAAGAAATCATAAAATAAAACAAATTTAATGTAAAAAAGAATTCTGGTAAACTCTAGTTAGGTAGTGTCACAGAGCCAACTGGACTAGGCAGTGTTAGAGAGGTGTTCAATCCCTGTTATTACTAAACTGAGATGGTTTGCCTCAACTTGGAAGAATTGAAAGAAAAATGTAAGAAGAAGAAGTTTAAATGCCCTGTCCACTGTTACCTAACATGTAACCATCATACTTGGGAGAACTCTGTCCTGGGACTTCACAATAGGAAGGACTCCACCCTTAGTGCAGAAAGCAAAGAGGAACTAAGGAGCCTCTTGATGAAGGTGAAAGAGAAGAGTGAAAAAGCTGGCTTAAAACTCAACATTCAGAAAACTAAGATCATGGCATCCAGTCCCATCTCTTCATGGCAAATAGATGGGGAAACAATGGAAACAGAGACAGACTTAATTCTCCTGGGCTCCCAAATCACTGTGGACAGTGACTGCAGCCATAAAATTAAAAGATGCTTGCTCCTTGCAAGAAAAGCTATGACAAACCTAGACAGCATATTAAAAAGCAGAGACATTACTTTGCCAACAAAAATCCCTGTAGTCAAAGCTGTGGTTTTTTCAGTAGTCATGTACGGATGTGAGAATTGGACCATAAAGAAGGCTGAGCTGAAGTATTGATGCTTTTAAAGTGTGGTGTTGGAGAAGACCCTTGAGAGTCTCTTGGACTGCAAGGAGATCCAACCAGTCCATCTACAGGAAATCAGCCCTGAATATTCATTGGAAGGACTGATGCTGAAGCTGAAACTCCAATACTTTGGCCACCTGATGCGAAGACTGGACTCATTGGGAAAGACTCTGATGCTGGGAAAGATTGAAGGCGGGAGGAGAAGGGGACGACAGAGGATGAGATGGTTGGATGGCATCACTGACTTGATGGACATGAGTCTGAGCAAGATTCGGGAGATGGTGAAAGGGAAGCCTGGCGTGCTGCAGTCCAAGGGGTGGCAGAGTCGGACACCACTGAGCGACTGAACAAAAACAACAACAAGACGACTATTGACTTACTGACCCTCAAAGCGGGGACAGGTAATACTGACCCCAACAGCTTACCTAGCTTTTTAATTCAAAGTATATCTCTGCGTGTGTATGTGTGTGCCCTGTGTGCTCAGGCCGCCCGGGTCCCTCTGGCTCTCGACTCCCAGGAGGTGGAGGGCGGGGCCGGGAGCGCTGGGGCTGCCGGGCAGAGGGGGCGGGGCAAGTCGGGCGCGTGGTCGGGAAGGGGCGTGTGCGGGGTGGGGGCGGGGCGGAGGCGGGATGGGGGCGGGGGCGGAGGCGGGATGGGGGCGGGGCGGAACACCAGCGCAGCCTAGTCTCGCCGGTGCGGAGCAGGCTAGTGGAGACTCAAGCTGCACCGAGGAACCCGGTTGCCAGGGGTGAGTGCTCCTGAGCCCAGCGCAAGGGACGGCGGGCGCCGAGGGTCCCGCTCCTGGGATTGGGACACCTGACTGCCGTCCAGGACGCCAGGCTCTCGATGAAGCTGCCTCGGTTTCCCCTTCGGGAGTCCCGGAGTCTAGAAGGAAAGGGGCCATCTGGAGGTTGGGGAGCCTCCTGGCGGTCTGTGAGGAGGCTAGAGGGGGAGCGGCGTGGGCAGAACTTCCGTCCCTGGAGCCTCTGAGTTCTATAGAGAGGTGTGATTTGGGGGTCGAGGTTGTGTGTAGGGAGAAAGTCCACGATGAAGTTGTGAGGCGCCGGCCGGCCAGGCTTCAGATTTCTGAGCGGGAGTTACTTTCTGTCTAGCCTCTTCTCTCCCTCAGTTTACCCAGTTTCGCCTTGCTTGTGAATGGATGGGTATAAATGAGAGTGCCCGAATGCTCTCTAACCCTGCCTGTGGCCTGGTAACTGTCGTGGGAGTCTCCTGCCTCCATCTCCTCACTGGTGGGTGTGGAGACCCCTGCGCATCCCCAGTCCTATCTCTGCCCAGACCCACACACACCAGGGCCTGCCAGCGCCGCATCTTTTGTGCTGTTCATCCTCGCGTTTTTTCCTCCTGTTGAGGAACAGCCATCTGGTCCTCCTTGCTTTGCAACAAACTCAAACGCCTCCTCCATCTCCTCCAGGAGGGCTCCCCCAGCTGAACCCTTGGCTCCCAGTCTGTTCTTGCTTCTCTCCTTTTTCGAGCTCTTGGGCTTCTCTCAGTGGTGGGCTCCATCTCCCCACAGGCTGTTCTCTGGGCACAGGGTCCTTGTTCCATAGAGAGAAGACCCCACTGGTGAAGACCAGAGTGACATTCCTTCACTCTCCTAATCACTCTGCTCCTAAATTGACTGATTACTCAGATCCCCTTCACCAATCAGCATTCTGAGATCTGAGGCTGGAAGGGACCCCATCTAGCCTGCTAACCTCCCACCCAGTGCACGAGCCCTCAACTGCATATGCTCGGTGTTGGGGAGCTCAGTACTTAAGAAACACTGTTCAGCATCCTGCAGCTCTGGCTTCATTTAGTCAAAAGTCTGTGGCTTGCAGATTCCACCCCTTGGCTCCACTTCTGGCTCCTAGAACCATGCAGAGGAAATCCATTTTTTAATTCGTTCATACAGTCTTGATCAGTTCACTGGATGAGACACTGAGGGTACAGCAAAGAAAACGTCAGATAAAATTCCCTGCCCTTGTGGGGTTCGTTTTCTGGAAAGGAGTTGGACAGCTGTCAATAAGTAAATACATGACATGTCAGGCAGTAGTAAGTGCTATAGAGAGAAAGAAAGCAGGCAAGAGGGATGAGGTATGGGGCCAGGTGGCGCTAGTGGTAAAGAACTCGCCTGCCAACGAGACGTGGGTCTCTGGGAAGATCCCCTGGAGGAGGGCACGGCAACCCACTCCAGTACTCTTGTCTGGAGAATCCCATGGACAGAGGAGCTGGCAGGCTATAGTCCATGGGATCGCAAAGAGTCAGTCAGACATGACTGAGTGACTGAAGTGGAACCTGTTTAGGGGGAAGATCTGGAGTTTGGTTTTATGCTTGTGAAGTTTGAGATGCCCATTGGGCATCCCATTAGGCAGTTGGAAAAGCTTAGTGGGGACATTGGGGCTGGATATAAAAATTTAGAGCATCATCACCAGATAGCTGGTATTTAAAGCCACAAGCTCACTTAGGGAGAGAGTCATTCAGAGAAAAGAGGTCCCACCAGGGAGTTCTGTAGCTCGCAGCATTAAGAATTAGCCAAGGAGACAAAAGAACAGCCAGTGAGATGGGAGGAGAAATCAGAGAGTGGGGGTGTTCTGGAGGGAACACAGAAGATGCTTCAGGGAGAAGAGAGGGAGTGATGATGACGAATGCCTTTGGCAGAGCCAACAAGTGAGGGTTGAGAATCCAGCAACCTGGAGGTCACCAGGGGCCATGACAAAAGCAGCTGGAGGCCAGAGGGGACAGGAGGGGAGAGCTTGAGGAGAGCAGTACAGAAGACAGCTCGGGAGTCCTGCTGTGAAGGGAGCAGAGAAATGGGGTTAGGTGGAGAAATTGCATTATGTGTCTGTGCTGCTGAGAACAGCTCTCCCGGTGAGAAGCTTGGTGAAGGGGGCAAGAATGGAGCATGCTGCAGTAAGTGAGGGGGCGATAGGTCCAGTGCCCCAGGGGAGGCGTGGCCCCTGACGAGAGCTGGACAGCTCAGAAGGTGAACTTCTGGGGCCTCCCTCTCTTTCCTATCTGCAGCTGTCCAACAGGCTAAGATTTCAGCACTTAGGCAAATCAAATGGCTCAGGGCTCCAGAAAAACCAAATCAGCTGTGTCTCAGGAAGAAAGGAGGGGTCAGGGCTTGCCCTAGGCTTGGGGATAAGCGGGGGCCCTGTGTGGGTTGCCCCTTCCATTTGACCCTCTGTTTCAGTAAGGAAGTGCCCCTTTCTTTGCATAGACCGTACCCTCCTCGAGAAAAGACTATAATGACCTCAAAGTTGCAGTAATTGAAGTGGAGAAGAAAAGGTAATGGAGAGAGGCTGATTGATTTAGTCTGATGAGGGGAAGTCTAGGCAGGGAATAAAGGGGCAAGAGGTAGGATTTTAGGGACAGTTTTTATGAAATAGGTGTTGAGTGGACATCTGTTTTCTATCGTTCGCAATTTAAACTGAAGCAGGGAAAACTTTGGTTAGACATGATAAGGAACTTCCTGTACTGGTTAGTGAGGGCAGCAACGGGCCAGGTCTTTTGCCCTGAATGTTTAGGATGAGAAAGGACAATGCCTTCTTAGACATAGAGTGCTGGCAAGATTGATACTTGGAGATTCTCCCAGCTCTGAGGTTTCTGGAAGAAGGCTAGGACAGAGATGGGACTTTCCAGCTCGTGGTGGGAGGATAGACTGCCAAATCTTCTGGCTAGGGCTTGCCTCCTTCTCTGGGTACCCTGACATCACAAGTCTGATAGGCGTGCCTCAAGCATCTGTCGGCTGACCCAGACTTGGCAGGCTTTCAGAGGGTCCCAGCTTAGCTGTAGCTCGTCCCCTTGTGGGTGAGCGTATTTGTAGGTGTGTCAAAGATCATTAGGCTTGGTGGGGTCTCTCTGTGCAGGTCATGGTGGAGGCCGAAAGCTTTGTGCCAGAACTGCTGAGAATTACGTAATTCTTCACATCTGCTTGGCCAACTCCGGCCTCTGCCCATCCTGTAGGGGGTTTCCTCAGGAAAGACGTGGAGTCTGTGGGCAAATCGAGACCTGCCAGTCCTGTGCCACGTAAGTCCCGCCTGCAGGTGACTTGGCCATGCCTACTCTAAGCCATAGACTGAGGAGCCTGGAGGCCTACAGTCTGTAGGGTCGTAAAGAGTGGGACACAACTGAAGCGACTAAGCATGCACTCTAAACCTAATGATCTTTGCGGGTCGGGGGTTGAGTGATCCAGATTCTCCCAATGCAGAGGAGATGGCCACTGTTCGTCCTTAGGCCTCCTCTGGTTGAGAGGGGCAGGCAATGTCCTATCTCATCTGAACTCTTCAGCTTCTTTAATTCCTGGCTGCACATGGGTCTTCTGGGCATTGGGTTCGAGGTGAAGTGCAGACCCCATTTCTGGGCTGTTTGTGGAGGACCTGGGCAGGCGTGGTGATGGAGCTGGTGTTTTCATAGCCGAGAACCACTCCAGCGTGAAGCCCAGAGCCTGTGCTACCCCGTCTTGTTCTCTCCTCTCCCCTCTCCCCACTTCTAGCCTCTGGACTCCTCTGCTTGGCACTGGGCACAGGAAGGAGGCCTGCTTGGCCGGAGAGAACTGTGTTCCTTTCTGGTTTACAGGGGCCTCCGCATTGGGGATTCACAGCCCCCGAAGCTGCCAGACTCGTGGGCTACCTGGCTGCCTCAGTTTCCTCATCTGACCAGCACAGGAATTCCAGCCTACATGTTGGCAGCATTCTGAGCTGCGATCTCTCCTTTCCCTTCCTTTGGCTGGCATATGAGGACGGGTACAGAATGTTCCAGCCCCACCCCTTCCCTCAGTGGATTTTTGATTCATGAACATTCCCACTGTACTTCCCCATGGCCCAGCTCCATGCCAGGCTTAGAGATGCCAGGATGAGTAAAACCCAGGCTTCCACTCGGGCCAAGAAGGGAGTTAGGCACATAAAGAACCAATAGGGAAAAGGCAGACTTTCCAAGCCCCTTGGCGTCTGCTCCCTCGAGTATCCTGGAATGTCCCTGTTTTGTAGACAGACGCTGGAGTTCCTCTTCAGTTCCCATGCCTACGTCCTTTTACTTTCGCTTTCTGTGGGCACTGCACCAGCCCACGTCTCTGGACTCCGTGACCATCACAGGAGGGAACTTGCTAAGAGATTTTCTCTGCTGCGCGGGGACCCTGCCAGGGCTTGGAGCTCTGTGAGATCACTTCCCACGGACTCCCAGGACCCAGAGTCTGAGGGCTGAGCCCGGGGTAAGCCACTGGCAGAGGTGACAGCACACGGTGTGTGGTGGTGGGGGGAGGGCCTGGGCATTTGGGGAGGGGAGCAGTGCATCCATAGGCTTTGAAATGCACCACGAGTTTCACTTCACCTGGGTTGGCATCTTCACAGCAGTGTTCTGGGTCTGCCTCTGGGGGTCGCCGTGGGTTATGTACAGAGGTCTGGGCTCGGGCCTCTGTAGGGAACCCAAATACAAGGGAATGAAAGGTATGCCATCTGGAGTTGCTCTGCTGGGGTTCAGATCCTAGCTCTGCCTCGTCTAGCTTTCAACCCTTGCGCAAGTCACCAAGCTTCTCTGTGACTCAGTTTCTTCATCTGTAAAGTGGGGCTGATCCTAGTACCAAATTCAGAGTGGTTGGCGGGGTTAATTGAAAGCACTTAGGATGGTGCCTGACACGTTATATGTGGTCAGTTAATAAACATTAGCCATTATTGAAGAGAGAGCTATGGTAGCATGAATCCAACCAACATAGAAGGGACCTCTTGTTAAGAAATGATTCCCCTATTCCTTGGGAGACATTGCTCCTAGCATTAACGGAATCCTTTTTAAAAAAATTTGTATTTATCTTTGACAGAGCACCAAAAGTTCTTCACTACTGCCCGTGGGGTTTCTCTGGTTGTAGTGAGTGGGGGCTATTTTGTAGTGGCGGCATGTGGGCTTCTCTTGTTGCAGAGCACAGGCTTTATTTAGGGCATACGGTCTTCAGTAGTTGCAGCATGCAGGCTCTTTGGTGAGGGCTCAGTAACTGTGGCACACAGGCTTAGTTGCCCTGCGGCATTTGGAATCTTCCCGCACCAGGGATCAAACTGTGTCCCTTGCATTGGCAGGCGGATTCTTAACCACTGAACCACCAAGGAAGTCATAAACCTGTTAAACCAGGGATGACGCATAGATGTGGGAGCCAGGGGCCTTAATTTAACTCCTGGCTGCTTCAGACCCTCTGTGAGACCACAAGCCAGTTTGCCTTCTCTGGGCCTCCGTTTGTACATCTGTACAATGGGGAGCTTGCCTTGGTAGTGTCTGAGGGTACAGCCGTGGCTGGCTTGGCCTCAGGGTGGGGCAGACTTGCCCTCTCCACTACCCTCCGTCTGCTTTCTGAGAAGCCCTGCACTGACCTCATTCTCCTCCCAGATTGTGAAATGTGCGCACAAGATGTTTTTCAGACACAGAGAAGCCAGCTGGTGGAGTTGCTGGTCTCGGGGTCCCTGGAGAGCTTTGAGAGTATTCTGGACCGGCTGCTTTCCCGGGAAGTCCTCTCCTGGGAGGACTATGAGGGGCTTAGCCTCGTGGGGCAGCCCATCTCCCACTTGGCCAGGCGCCTCCTGGACACCATCTGGAATAAGGGTGCTTGGGGCTGTGAACAACTGACTGCAGCTGTGCGGGAGGCCCAGGCCGACAGCCAGCCCCCCGAGCTTCCCAGCTCCTGGGACCCCCACTCACCCCACCCAGCCCGTGACCTGCAGAGTCACCGACCAGCCATTGTCAGGAGACTCTACGGCCACGTGGAGGGTGTGCTGGACCTGACACAGCAGCGGGGTTTCATCAGCCAGTACGAAACTGATGAAATCAGGCGGCCCATCTTCACTTCATCCCAGCGGGTAAGCACTTCCCTCTTGGCTTGTCATATTTCAGAGGAAAAGTGTGCTTAGTTACTGAGACTAGTTCATGAAATCAGGCCTGTGGGGAGATGTGGGTCATAGTCCTCCTTTAAAGGTGCGTGGGTGTGTGCATGCGTGTGTGTGTGCGTGCTCAGTTTTGTCAGACTCTTTGTGACCCCATGGACTGTAGCCCACCAGGCTCTTCTGTCCGTGGGATTTTTCAGGCAGGAATACTGGAGCGAGTTGCCATTTCCTTCTCTAGGGGATCTTTCCAACCCAGGAATCGAACCCAAGTCTCCTTTGTCTCCTGCACTAACACAGGGATTCTTTACCGCTATGTCACCTGGGAGCCAGCAGTCTTTCCTGGCCGTCCAGCGGTTAAGACTCCACGTTTCCACTGCAGGGCACAAGAATTTGATCCCTGGTCAGAGAACCAAGATCCCACATGTTGTGGCAAAAATTAATCAATAAAAATAAATAAATAAAGGTGGCTGGGAAGGTGAAAGTTGCTGTGGCTTTTTGGTGCCGTGCCACTTCTGATGCGAGATGCTGTTTTGTGGTGGCGAGCATCTTGGATTCTGAAGTCAGGATGATGCAGGCTCAAGGCCTGTGACTTCAGATTTCTCTGTGGAAGCTCTCATTCCTTCATCTCTCCTGTCTCAGATTCCTCATCTGGGAAACATTAGTAAGGTCTTGGGAGAATTCAATGAGGTGAGCTATATAACTCTTAGAACAGTACCCAGCACACAGTAAGCACTCATTGTGGAGAAGGAAATGGCAACCCATTCCGGTATTCTTGCCTGGGAAATCCCATGGACAGAGCAGCCTGGCGGACTACAGGCCATGGGGTCACAGAGTCGGACATGACTTAGCGACTAAACCACCAGCAAGCGCTCACCAGCTCACTGTTTGTTACTATCAGTTGGGTAACTGGTGATGCTCTGTGCTTGTTCGCTTTTAGTGCCGTCCGCTGTAAACTAACAGCTCAACAGATCACAAAAATTTATTAAGTTAAATCTGTGTTTAATAATTAATACAAAACATGATGTACTTATGTAGTTTAAATGCCCACATAGGACTTCTATATGAAATTGCATTCGCTCATAAACATTCAGGATTATGATAACTGCCTCTGAAGATGCCATTCCACAAGAACAGAAAAATGTCTTTGGGGTACTTCTGAAGCTCTTTGTTTTGTCTTCCCCCAAAGAGTGAACCTCAGGTCTCCTGTAATGCAGATGGAACAGTCATTAACAGCCCACTTTATGGATTGGGAAATTGAGTCTCAGAAAAGTGAGAAAAAGCTCACAGTAGTTAATGAGAAGGCCAGTGCTAAACCCAGGGCTTTGACTAATTAATTGAATTAATTAGAATTTAATTAATTGATTAGAATCATATGAATCTATTTTGATGCCTACTATGTACCAGTTTCTGTCTTAAAGCTTATTGTGCTGAGAACCTTGTACATAGTAGGCACTCAAGAAATATTTGTTGATGAAATAATGAATTATTAATGACTGAACTGGAATACATTGCTGTGTTAGGATGTTTATTTCATTTTTTATTTAGTAATAATGTTATTTTAAAAGATTTATTAGAGTATAGTTCATTCACAGTGTTGTCTGCTTTCTCATTTGAATTTTAAACATTTGCTTGAAAAATTATTTCACATCAATTTTTGCTTCTTTTGGGAAGCTCTCATGTGTAATTTATTGATAGCATCTTTGAAGAGCAAAATCATTGATGATGTTTGAGTAATGTTTCAGATGATGGAGGAGCCATAAGACTGCTCTAAGTAAAGGAATGTGTATGGTCTCAAAATGTCAAGGGGACTTTCTAGTTTTGATTTTTGTCTGTTTTTGAAGTATGTGTTTGGTGTCCAGGTGAGTTTAGGTAAAGCTGATTGAGACTCATGGAATAAACCTGCTCACGGCTGCTTTAAAGTGTTCATAGTATTTGTGTTCGTGTCTTAGAACAGCTGCGTTGCGGTCCTCCATCACTAGTGCGCCTGAAACCTGCCACTGCGCCTTGTGCTGTAGTCTCTGTGGGGATTTCAGAGGCGCGAAGAAATCACTACTCACTCACGTGATTTCCATCTTCCAAGAATTATTTTTCCCATTCTTGCAGGTTTATAGAGTTATGTCTTTTTCTTTTTTTAAGTTGTTCACTCTTTCAATGAGTCTTAAGAGGGAGCCACATTGGATGTGTGTTCAAGTGTTCACTTCACCACCTGATACTGCATTGACTTGTTTAAATGCATCTTACCATACAGATGTTTTTCTGGCCTTTTATTGTGGTGGAAGAGAGAGGCTCATGGCATTGCCATAGTTGGTAGAGACCTTCTCACACCTCTCCATTTGCCTTTCTGGATAAATAATGACTTTTGCTTTCCCCACAGGCAAGAAGGCTCCTTGATCTCGCCACAGTGAAGGCGAATGGGTTGGCTGCCTTTCTTCTACAGTGTATTCAGGAATTACCGGTCCCATTGGCCTGGCCTTTTGAAGGTATATATGTGTTCTTTTCAGTTATCAGAAAAGGAAAGGAAGACTTTCAGATTCGTGGTGAAGAGCAAAAACATCAGCATGAGACTTGTCAGCTAAAATCTCACTTACTGGCTGTGCAAACCTCCGTAAAACTCAGCGTCTCATTTTAAGGGTAACATCACTACTGTTTTGGGGCTTCCTTGGTGGCCCGGTGGTAAATAATCCACCTGCCAATGCAGGAGATGGAGGTTTGATCCCTGGGATGGGAAGATCTCCTGGAGGAAATGGCTACCCACTCTAGTATTCTTGCCTGGGCGATCCCACGGACAGAAGAGCCTGGTAGGCTATAGTCTGTGGGGTTGCAAAAGAGTTAGACATGACTTAGTGACTAAACAACAATAACAGTACCAACACTGTCTCATTGGGATGTTGGGAGGATTAATGTGTGTACTATTAGGGTTTGCTTTGATTTCTTTTTACCCTGCAGAGTGATCACTGGAGCAACTTTGTCTTGAGGGCTAATACTGGCCTTTCTTACTGGCCCTTCTCTCGTTACATGTATTGGAAAGATACAGAAACACTTTTTGATGGCTGGTATCTCTTGATATCTGCAGTTTAGCTACTCATCAGAAACTTAGGAGCCAAATGGATTTAGATAATGTGATATCTTTCATCTCACATGGTCACCGACCCAACTCAGGAATGGGAGAGGCTCGGATAGCACAGCTCGAACGTCCCAGGCATCCTGCCAAGTGCTTTATTTATGATGTCTGTCCTTGGCAACAACCCTGAGAAGCAGGTATTATTTCCTCCCCTTTGCAGATATGGAAACTGGGGCAGGGAGGTTGAGTAACAAGCTAGGGGAGGATGGATCTGGTTTTAGACCATCTGCACCCATACTTCCTCTTTTCTTGGGAGAAGAGCTCATTGGTTGTAAAGAGAGGATGCAAGCCTCGTGTGTCTTAATCCTGTATCACCGTCAAGAAAGCTCATTACCATCAAGGCCCCCTGACTTGTGCATGGTGCTGACAGATGGATTTACCACCTCGGGCTCTGCCCCCTGAAGGAAGGATGTCTGGAAGCCTGTGCTTGGCATCTGGGTCTGCACCCTCTCACCTGAGAACAGAACGCAGGCATCAGTACACAATAGGGGATGCATAGCTCCGAGCATGCTACCCTGCTTAGCCCTTGGTTAATATTTGCTATTGGTATCATCAACCTCAGCTGGCTGTTCACGCATGGTTAACGCTGTGCCATGGTGCAAGATTCCCAAAGGTGAAAATTCCAAAGGTGACAATTGATATGTGTTTGTTTTTAAAAGGAGAAAATTTTTTCCCCTAGAGAATTTTGATATGATTGCTGGCAGCTGGAAATCCTGCATGCAAAATCAAAGTATTAGGAAAATATATATATTTTGCAGTCTCTATTCAATGCTCCTAGTTTATCCAGGTGGCATTAAGGGCAAAGACAGTCATCAGCTTTGGGAACAGAAGAGGAAACAACAATCACAGGGCCTGTCCTTTGAATGACCATAAATACAGCTTCAGTGTGCTCAGAGCGCTCTGTGAGAATTACCTTTTAGCCTTTGAGTTGAGAACAAATGGGTCAGTACCTGGTTGGGGGCAGTAAGTCTGTGATACTCTGTGGTCCTACCGCCTGGGGCTCTGGACCAACACTTCTCACTTTCCTATAAAAAGAACTAACCCCTGACCCTGGGAGTGGTTTGCTCATGTTGGTATAATATGAGGATGATGAAGGCAAAAGGCGAAGAGGCCAGCAGAAGATGAAATGCATCACCAACACAATGGACATGACTTTGAGCAAACTCTGGGTGATAGTGAAGGACACTAACTGGCATGTTGCAGTGCATGGGGTCCCCAAAAGACAGATATAACTTAGCGGCTGAACAACAACAACAAAAGGAAAAACAGCACCCCTGTGGACACATCCTAGACATGAGAACTTGTATTGCAGACGGTTGTATGAAGAGGATGGGGAAGTAGGTCTTGATTAGGGAATATTGTCCAGGTCCTTGATCTGGGCGCCCCAGTGGCCCAGGTACCATCCACCGCTGGCTCCACTCACATAAACGAGGATAAGCTTCCCACCTCAAGGCCTTTAGTTTAATCACACCTGTCTAATCCTTTTTGCAAGTAAGTTAACATATTCACACTTGCTGTGAGTTAGAATCTGGGTGCCTTAGAGGGGCCACTGTTGTGCCTGCTGCTTCCAGTAATCATAATGATAATAAACAGCATTCTGTGAGAGTGAACTATATGTCACCATTCTTCTAAACTCTTCTTTTTCTCATTTCTTCCTAAAACAATCCTTCAAGGTGTGGTTTGTTCCCAGTTTTAAAGATAAGAATGCTAAAGCCAGAAAGGATGAGACGCTTGCCCAAGTTGATGGTAGACCCAGATTTCAAACTCAGGTGTATCTGACTTCAGAAACTGAGCTCCTGTGTCCTCAAGCCTTCTGTTTCCCTTTAGAAAGAACAGCTGAGGCTGAGTGGTGAGGGGACTTATCTAAGTCTACTGAACCAACATGGTGGGACAGACATCAGAATGCAGGTCTTCTGATCCCAGCACAGTGCTCCTGATCTTCTCTAGAGCTCTTTGCAATGTCAGTAACGATAATGGTGCTAGGCAATGTCTTTTGAGCACTTCGTGTTGGACACTGAACAAAGAACATTATCTTCGTTGATCCGCAAGTTTTTACATGGACCACCACTTCTCCTGTCCCACAGAGGAGAAAACTGAGTCTCAGGAAGGTTACATGCTGCTGCTGCTGCTGCTGCTAAGTCGCAAGTCCATGGCTTGTTAGTGGAGAGCCAGGACAGGCACTGCCCATGCGTCACATCTCATTTCCTCGAGGCAGCCCACCCCTCATCAGGTCCCATTTTCACCATGGTCCCAGCTCCTCTGTTTCTTCTTCTGTCTTCCAGATGCCGCCTGTAAGAAGTACGTGTCCAAGCTGAGGACCGTTATATCAGCTCAGTCTCGTTTCCTGAGCACCTACGATGGAGCAGAGAATCTTTGCCTGGAAGAAGTGTATACAGAGAATGTTCTGGAAATCCAGATGGAGGTGGGCATGGCTGGACCTTCGCAGCAGAGCCCTACCACCCTAGGCCTGGAGGAGCTCTTCAGCACCCGTGGCCATTTCAACAAAGAGGCGGACACTGTGCTGGTGGTGGGCGAGGCGGGCAGTGGCAAGAGCACACTCTTGCAGCAGCTGCACCTGCTCTGGGCTTCCGGGCGGGCCTTCCAGGAATTTCTCTTCGTCTTCCCATTTAGCTGCCGGCAGCTGCAGTGCCTGGTGAAACCACTGTCCGTGCAGACGCTGCTCTTCGAACACTGCTGTTGGCCTGACCTTGGCCCCCAGGACGTCTTCCAGGTCCTCCTTGACCACCCTGAGCGCATCCTCTTAACCTTCGATGGCTTTGATGAGTTCAGGTTCAGGTTCACGGATCGGGAGCGTCACTGCTGTCCGACCGCCCCCACGTCAGTCCAGAGTCTGCTCTTCAACCTTCTGCAGGGCAATCTGCTAAAGAACGCCCGCAAGGTGTTGACCAGCCGCCCAGGCGCGGTATCGGCGAGCCTCCGAAAGCACGTGCGCACGGAACTCAGCCTCAAGGGCTTCTCGGAAGAGGGCATCGAACTGTACCTGAGGAAGCGGCATCGCGAGCCTGGGGTGGCCGACCGCCTCCTCTGCCTGCTCAGAGCCACCTCGGCCCTGCACGGTCTGTGCCACCTGCCTGTCTTCTCCTGGATGGTGTCCAAATGCCACGAGGAGCTGTTGCTGCAGGGCCGGGGGTCCCCAAAGACCACCACGGATATGTACCTGCTGATCCTGCAGCACTTTCTGCTGCACGCCTCCCCCCTACCCTTAGCCACCCATGGCCTGGGACCCAGCCTGATTCAGGGCAGGCTCCCCACACTCCTGCACCTCGGCCGCCTGGCTCTCTGGGGCCTGGGCACGTGCTGCTATGTGTTCTCAGCCAAGCAGCTGCAGGCGGCACATGTCGACAGTGAGGACCTTTCTCTTGGCTTCCTGGTGCTTGCCAAGAGGGTTGTACCCGGGAGTACAGCCCCCCTGGAATTTCTGCATATCACTTTCCAGTGCTTCTTTGCTGCATTCTACCTCGCCCTCAGTGCCGACACCCCGCCGTCCTCGCTCAGACATCTCTTCCAAGGTCACAGGCCTGGAAGCTCGCCACTGGCCAGGGTGCTGCCCAAATTGTTCCTGCGGGGTTCCCGATGCAGAGAGGGCAGCGTGGCTGCTTTGCTGCAGGGGGCTGAGCCGCACAACCTCCAGATCACAGGGGCCTTCCTGGCGGGGCTGTTGTCACAGGAGCACCGGAGCTTGCTGGCTGAGTGCCAGGCCTCTGAGACGGGCCTGCTCAGGCGCTGGGACTGTGTCCGGCAGTGTCTGACCCGCAGCCTCCGCGAGCATTTCCGCTGCATCCCACCCGCCTTGCCGGGTGAGGCCAAGAGCATGCACGCCCTGCCTGGCTTCCTCTGGCTCATCCGGAGCCTGTATGAGATGCAGGAGGAGCGGCTGGCGCAGGAGGCCGTGCGCAGGCTGAACGTTGGGCACCTCAAGCTGACCTTCTGCAGTGTGGGCCCGGCCGAGTGTGCTGCCCTGGCCTTCGTGCTGCGCCACCTCCAGCGGCCTGTGGCCCTGCAGCTGGACCACAACTCTGTGGGTGACATCGGCGTGGAGCAGCTGCTGCCTTGCCTGGGCGTCTGCAAAGCTCTTTAGTGAGTGATGCTGGGTGATGCTGGCTGGGCACTGTGGGAATGTTGCCATCCTGGTGCAGGTAGGGGAACCCCCTTTATGCTGGGAGCCAGGAGTCCAGGCCCAGCCCCTTTTGTGCAAAGACCTAGCGGAGATCCCTCCTCAGTCTGCACCTTAGATTCAACTTATAATAAGGATAGACGAAATTCATGGAATGGCCCATGTGCCAGGCACTGTACTACACTTTCCCCAGAATTGCCTCCTTTAATTTATTTTAAAATATTTTTTGCGCTGTGAGGCAAGTGGGATCTTAGTTCTCTGATCAGGGATTGAACCCACATCCCCTGCATAAAAAGCACAGGGTCTTAACCATGGGACCGCCAGGGAAGTTCCAGAATTACCTTTTAATCCCCACAACCACCCTGGGCTCTAGGAAGGGATGGTATTATCCCCGTGCCATGCATCCTTAGTTGGTTCAGTTGTGTCTGATTCTGTGACCCATGAACTGTAGCAGGCCAGACTCCTCTGTCCATGGGATTCCCCAGGCAGGAATACTGGAGTGGGTTGCCATGCCTTCCTCCAGGGGATCTTCCCGACCCAGGGGTTGAACCCACGTCTTATGTCTCCTGCATTGGCACTGATGCCACCTGGGAAGCCCTTATTATCCCCAGCGTCCTTGATTTGAGGCTCTGAGAAGCAAGGTAACTTGTCCAAGATCACACAGGAAATGGCAGAACTGAGATTCACAATTGATAGCTTTCTCGTTACCAGTCTCTGCTCCCCACAAGCAACCTGTGTTATGGATGGGCTTCAGGGGCACCATGGCAGCCTTGAAGTCACAGGCAAAGTTTGGTGTAATATGTGTCTGTATTAGGAACTACCCTCAAATCAGAGGTGACTACACCCCATGAGAGATTTCATTTTGATTTTTAAAAATCTATTTATTAATTTATTCTTAATTGAAGTATAGTTGATTTACAATATTGTATTTGTTTTAGGTATACAGCAAAGTAATTAGTTATATACACACACACATATATATATGTCTATATATTTTCCTATTTTTTTCCATTCTAGTTTGTTACAAGATATTGAATATAGTTCTCTGTGGTATACAGTAAATCCTTACTGTTTATTTTATATTTGGTAGGGTACTTCCCTGGTGGCTCAGATGATAAAGAATCCACCTAGAATGCAGGAAACCCAGGTTCAATCCCTAGCTTGGGAAGATCCCTGGAGGAGGGCATGGCAACCGACTCTAGTTTTCCTGCCTGGAGAATCCCATGAACAGAGGAGCCTGGTGGGCTACGGTCCATGGAGTTGCAAAGAGCTGGGCACGACTGAGCGACTAAGCACAGCACCCAGCACAGCACACCTGTTAATCCCATACTCCCTTGAGAGTCTTCCAAGTCCCAGTGAGATGGAAATTTGGAGACCCAAGAGATAGACAGTGGCCACAGAGTTCCACCGGCTTTTTACTTCTTTATGTAGTGGAGACATTCTAACCTGGCCCTGCTGCTCTCAGCCCCCGTCTGAAGTTGTGAGCTTTCCCGCTTAGGAACGTCTGTGCCCCACCCCCGTGGGCCTCTCTCCATCCACGGGCCAGACGAGGGCAGAGAGGTGTCCAGGTCAGGTGGCCAGCATGCTGCAGGCTCCCAACTTCCCTTCCAGCCCTGAAAGGGGATTTCTGCTCCCTGTTTTAAACCTCTGAGAAAGCAGAAGTTGTAGCTTAAACTTAAAATCGACTCGCAGCCTCTCCAGGGCTTTATGTCTACTGTGGGGGACCTTAAGCAAGGAACAATCCTCTCCTTGACTATATTAGGGTGGCATACCTTTCCCTGGACTAAAGCAGGGAGACTTTTTTCTCTGTGGAGCAAGTACCTGGATATCTATTAGAAACTGTGTGGTGGCTTTTGTTATCAAGACATATTTCTAAATATAATAATAATGTAGCATATAACATATCACAGAGAGTTGATATGTGTATGTGCTGTGCGGTTCTCAGTCTGTTCAGCCGTGTCTGACTCTTTTTGGCTCTCTGTAGCCCACCAGCCTCCTCTGTCCATGAGATTCTCCAGGCAGAAATACTGAAATGGGTTGTCATGCCCTCTTCCAGGGGATCTTCCCAACCCAGGGATTGAAGCCATGTCTCTTAAGTCTCCTTCATTGGGCAAGCAGGTTTTTTTTTTTTTTTTTTAATCACTAGCGCCACCTGGGAAGCCCCTGATATGTATGTGATACAGTTAACATATGTGATAAATATGAATATATAGGGAGGAAGCTGCTGGGTGATTTGAGGAGAGTTTAATAAAGGGAAGCTTACAAAAGCTTGGGCAGGAGTTAGGAAGAGCAGAGAGGGATGATGCAGGCTCCTGGGGCTGGGGGTGGGGTAGGGATAGGGCTGTTAGCCTCCTTAAGCCTGAATGTGAAGAGACGACTCATTAGAGAAGACCCTGATGCTGGGAAAGATTGAGGGCAGGAGGAGAAGGGGACAACAGAGGATGAGATGGTTGGATGGCATCTCCGATTCGATGGACATGAGTTTGAGCAAGCTCCGGGAGTTGGTGATGGACAGGGAAGCCTGGCGTGCTGCAGTCCCTGGGGTTGCAAAGAGTCGGACACAACTAAGTGACTGAACACCAGCAACAAGGCCTGAAGGGGTGGGGTGGGTGAGTGGTTATTGGCTGAGAGGTGGGTGTGGAGAGGGCTGCCTGGAAGGATGGAGGCCGCAGCAGCCGGGAACGGTGAGGGCTGCAGGTAAACCCTGGCCCTTCCTCTCCTCCTCACTCTTGCTTTAACCCACAGGGAGCCCCCAATCAGGGTGTCTATAGGAATCAGCCCCCCAGGACAGACAGCCAGGTGGAGAAAGGGAGAGTGGGTCTGGCTGTATAGATGGATCATGACAGCACAATTCTCTAGTTCCCCAGGAAGGAGGAATCATAATTTTTTTTTTCACTCAGGAATTTTGAGACCTGTCTGTGGGAGCTGTTTTCCTGATAGAAATATGAACGAGCATTTGGATAGTGGACCCATAGTTCTTGAAGGGGTCCTTGGACCCCCAAGAGGTCAAGAACCTCTGGTCTGGATGATCCACAGTAGATGGATCCCTAGGATGAATGGACCCCTTCTCCTTGGCTGGGAAACGTGACTCCCACATGGCCTGGAAGGGTTGGGTGGAGACTGGGGGCCTGCCTCTATTTTCAGAGAAATGTGAGGGCGGGCTGGTTCTAGTGTTCAGACCAGAGTGTGCAAAGGGGGCTTGTGGTAATGCAGGTTCTTGGGCCTGTTCCCAGAATTCTCATTCTGTAGGTCTGAGGTGGGGGCCCTGGAGTTTAAGTTTTTAACAAAGTGATTCTGCTATAAGAGGTTCAGAGGCCATACTATGAAGACTGCAGGTCTGTGGGAACCAGCTTGAATTTCCATTAGCAGTTAAAGTCCCTGAGCAAGTTCCACCACACTTTGCCCTGCACACACTTAAGTACTGAAACCGCCATCGTTATGGGGGAGAGGCGGGTAGCAACCGTGAGCCTGCTGAGTGGGCCTTTCCTGTGTGTAGAGGGACGGACAGACAGAGACAGAGAGGGAGTGAGGGAGGTGGGCAGAGAGGGAAAAAGAGACAGAGACAGAGACAGGAGGGAAGAAAGTGGGGAAGAGAGAGAAAGGGTGAGAGAGGGAGGTTTCTCTCCCACGGCGCCAAACTGTGTCTCTCCCACTCCAAGTTGTTTCCATGCCAACCGAAACCCTCAGGCTCCAAGAAGCCCCTACACAAGGTGCCCCCGTGCATGCAGATTTCTTGAGAACCGGTTCTGACTCTAGGGCCATGGCTTTCAAAGTTTTCGGACCACGACCCCACGGTGAGGGAGAGTGTAAGCGAGCACCCAGACATGTCAAACTGAAATTTCACAAAATGACTTTCTCATACTAACCCTGGCACACTTTGCTCTCTTTTTCCTTCCTGTTCTGTTTCCAGTTTAAGAAGGCTGCTCCAGACCTTCAGAGTTGATTTCATGACCCACTCATGCATGAATCTGACCTGAGAGCCCTGAGCAGGCTGTAAGGGAGAGGCCGCATGACGCTGTGGTTTACAGGAGGCTGTGGAGCCAGAGCGACTGAACACAACACACACACACACACACACACACACACACACACGGAGCTGGAACACCTAGGCTCCAATCTTTTAGCCCCTGTGCAACCTTGGTGAAGTCACTTCGCTTGCTGGGCCTCAGCAAGTTTCCTTCTCTCTCATGAGCATCATAATAGTACCTACTTCATCAGATTAAAGAGGATTAAACATCAGTACTATTGGGCAGCGCTCCATACGGATAAGCGATCAGATTACAGGTAGCTTTCACTCTGTGCCGGGTGCTCCCAGGGCTTTATGTGCACTGTCTCTTTAAATCCCCACCAGAGCCCAGTGAGGCTGCTTTACCTTCCTGACTTTACCTGTCCAGGATCAGAACTTTCTTTGAGGGACTCCAGAGAGCCTGAGGTGTTAACCTTTAAGTCAGGCCCCAAGCTGACCAAAAGATGCAGAGTCACGGGTACAGTGAATAAAATACACGGATCCCTGAGCCCCGCACCACACGTGCAGACTCACCAGCTCTGGGGAAGGGGCCAGAGAGTCTATTTGAGGAGCACTATATGACTGATCTTGTGATCAGGTGAGCTTTCGGGAACACTGTTCCCAAAGAGAAATGTTGGAAGGGACCTGCCAGGCAGAGGCTGGCTTGCAGGAGTATTGACATAGGGTGCGTGCTCATTTCCAAAGTCTTAGCCACTCATGTCTGAATTTCCATCTGGTTGCCTGGATGGTGGTAACCACCATGACCCCCAGCGGTGGCCTGTCTAGTTCCCTGTGCCTTCCCCATGTTCCTTCTCACCTCGGAACTTTCGCGATGCTCCTTTCTCTTTTACAGAGCTGGAAACAGTGCCAGCGATTAGGTAGGGCCTTCCTAAGGATTCCAGTGTTCTTTAGTAGAGACTCTGGGTCCCCACTTCCAAAGCCCTCCACCCCACTGAGTGCATGACATTAGCACCCTGGCCAGGCACGGGGGAGTGTCCACTTTTCTGGGGTGCTCTGTCCTTGTGGCATTTCTCAGAAGCTCAGAGGCTGGCACTTCCGGGTTAAGCAAAAGTCTCTTTGGGGGTTTTGTCAATTTTTTTCCCCTCTCTCATTGGCTCTGTGTTCAGATTTTTTTCTTTTGTCTTTGTTTAGCTTGCGAGATAACAACATCTCAGACCGAGGCATCTGCAAGCTGGTTGAACATGCTCTTCACTGTGAGCAGCTGCAGAAGTTAGCGTAAGTCAGGCTGTGGACGTTGGGCCCCATGTCCCCAGACTCAGCCCAAGCCATGCCGCCTGGGCAGCAATTGTGAGCGAGTGATGGGCTGGGATGTTTGCATGGCCAGAGGGCACAGGGGACTCCTGAGGGAGCCAGTGACCCAGGGTTGGGGTGGTCACTGTCCATTATGCTTTATCTCCATGTCTCTTCTCTCTCGGAACTTTCCAGTCTTTTCAACAACAAGTTGACCGATGGCTGTGCACACTCCATGGCCAGGCTCCTTGCGTGCAAGCAGAACTTCTTGGCTTTGAGGTGAGCCTGGGGCTTCCCTACTCCTGGAGACTTTCGTCCCCACAACTGAATCAGTTTGGTCTGGTCTCGCCCCATAATGGGCATATGACCTCACCTCGCTGAAAACAAGGACAGTGTCTCATTCTGAACAGGGCTTCACTGATGCTGTGACCTCCCCAGCAAACTCTGGACCAATGCTGCTGAGGCTTCCTGCCCTTTGACCTTTAGCCCCCAGGACTGAAGAGGGTTTCCAGGACCTTTTTTCTTCCTTGTGTCTCAGAGTGTCACTGGCTCTCTGGGGCGATCCATTCCCTGATTGGTACACTGAGCACGCGTTGGGTCGGGGTAGGAATGCAGCAGTCACTTGCCACTACAGAGGCAGCCAGTTGCCAAAAAGCTCTCAGAAAGTCCCTTTATTGGTGGGTCCAGTGCTGAGCTTCCCTGGTGACTGACACAGTAAAGAATATGCCTACAATGCAGGAGACATGGCTCCGGTCCCTGTTGGGAATGTCTCCTGGAGTAGGAAATGGCTGTCTACTCCAGAATTCTTGCCTGGAAAATTCCGTGGACAGAGGAGTCTGCTACAGTCTGTGGGATCGCAAAGAGTTGGACAGGACTGAGCAACTAACACTTTCACTTTTTAGCCTGGAAAGGCTGAGTTTCTGCTGCTCCCCACCCTCTCAGCCTCAAGTGGAATCTCTTTCCCATCTGACACCATTGCATCATCCCCCTAGCTGGTCCATGGGTTGGCCTGGCTTCTTTTTCCCTTTGAGATGGTCTTGCCTCCTGGGTTTATGAGGCAGGGTTGTTGTTGTTCATTTGCTAAGCTGTGTCCAACTCTTTGTGACCCCCATGGACTGCAGCACACCAGGCTTCCCTGTCCTTCACCATCTCTAGGAGTTTGCTCAAACTCATGTCCATTGAGTCTGTGATGCCATCCAACCATCTTATCCTCTGTCACTCCCTTCTCCTCCCTCCCTCAATCTTTCCCAGCATCAGGGTCTTTTCCAGTGAGTCAGCTCTTCACATCAAGTGGCCAAAGTATTGGAGTTTCAGCTTCAAAGTGAAGAATTGCTAACATGCATTTGGGGATGAGCTGCCATTTTAAAATTGTTGACTCAGTCTCGGGCAGGGCCACTGAGGCCAACACCAGAGGCACCATTCTGTACTGAGGACTCTCTTCTGCCTCCACCACCTGCTACCCTCAGCTCAGGAAGCCAAGAGCGGCTGTGGCCAGAGCTGGGCTGGTGCAACCTCCAGGGAGGGCTGTAGGGTAACAAAAGGTGCTGCTCCCAGAACTTGAGAGATCTGTGTTTTGGGTTAATATAGCATCTCAGTGAGAACACAGGACTCTGGAGCCAGACTGACCAAGGTTTGGATCCAGCATCCCTGAGACTTGAATCCTCATTAGCTGTGTGACCTTGGGTCACACAGTCACTTCTGTTTTCTGTGTCTCTGTTTTCTCTTCTATAAAATGGAGAAAGTAATTATAGCTCATAGCTCATAGGTAGTTGTGATGATTAGAAAGTGAAAGTTGCTCAGTCATGTCCAACTCTTTCTGATGCCATGGACTGTAGGTCATGGACTTCTCCAGGCCAGAATACTGGAGTGGGTAGCCTTTCCTTTCTCCAGGGGATCTTCCCAACCCAGGGATCGAACCAGGCTCTCCTGCATTGCAGGCGAATTCTTTAACAGCTGAGCTATCAGGGAAGCCCAAGAATACTGGAGTGGGTAGCCTATTCCTTCTCCAGGGGATCTTCCCGACCCAGGAATCGAACCAGAGTCTCCTGCATTGTAGGCAGATTCTTTACCAGCTGAGCTACCAGGGAAGCCCTGTGACGATTAAGCAAGTTAATATACATAGAAAGCTGGCACAGTATCTCAGGTTCTTTCCATAGTGAACTTAGTGCCCGAGAGATGGTGGATAAATCACATAAATTCTCAGCATGTTGATCTTGTTTGTCCAGTCCTCCAAGGAGGGATTAGATACTCAACAAATTTGCTGGGGGAAATGCCTATGGGGGGAAATTGGGGAAGGGAGCTGGAGGGGGAGGCTGGGAGAGCCGCAGGTCTGACCCTGAGGGAGGGAGAGAGGAAAGGAAGGGTTGTCAGGAGGAAGCATCATAGACCCCAGTGCAGCTTGGAGAGAAGACAGAGGCTGCTGGGGAGTCCTCCAGCCAATGTGCCTGACAGAGGAGGCTCAGGTCTCCCAGTCCTTGGCTGGCAGCAGCCCGTGGGAAGCAGGCCTTGGGGCAGAGGGGGCACTGGACTTGCCAGCACAGCAACTGGGGCCTTTGGTTACCCAGGAAGGTCAGAGGTCTGTCAGCTTAAAGTGAATGAAACTTCTTTGAAAGATGAAACTGGCAGTATTATTCCAGGAAGCCTGGAGCTGTGGGTGAGAGTTCCGGGGACCTCCCTGAAACTCTCTGAGGTGCCCAAATTTTGCTGAAATCCCCTCCTCCACCCCTGCCTGAAGGCTTAGCAGGATCCTTTTCTTTCTTTCAGCCACCAGAGCCCCCCTAGCCCCAGGCACTTTCAAAACAGGTAGATGCCACCTGCAGCCACCGTGGATGGGGCAGGCTGCGGGAGGAAAGCAGGGTCCAGCGCCCGCCCACAGTCAGAGGAGACGGTGGAAGAGTGAGTCACTCTCCCTCCCTGGACTGTTGTGGTTCCTGCTCCTACCTGTCACACTGCTTTGCAAAACAGGCCCTTCCATGCCTCTCCCTTTGCTGGTGGAAAATGAAGTCGCAGGAGCATCAGTGAGCCCCCTGAGCTGCAGCAGCACACACCGCGTCTCCAGCTAGAGCTGGAGGACTGGTCCCTGTTTCTCCGTCTGGGCCACACTCCCTGTGCACCCCACTCCCCAGACCCAGGTCTGGGGGGGCAGTAAGGGTCCTCCTGCCCTGCCCTCTGTCTCAGTCTCTCCTCTGTCTTCCCTTCCAGGCTAGGAAACAACCACATCACGGCCGCGGGAGCCGAGGTGCTTGCCCAGGGGCTCAGAACTAACAACTCCTTGCAGTTTTTGGGGTAGGTGGGATTCTGGGGCAGAGGGGCAGCATGCAGGGGTTGGGGGCTGCGAGGATTTAGGAATGGGTGAAACCAATTCTTCAGCCCCAAGATCTGTGAGACAACCCCCCACCCCCCCCCCCACCTCCCCCCCCCCCGCCTCCACCCCCGGCCCAGGCTGCAATGGGGAGGGAGAGCGTGGGCGGCCCTTGTTGCCTCTGCCTTGCTTTTTGCTCAATAAACAGGAAGCTCAGGATGTCAGGGTTGGGGGAGGGCAGAGCCCACGAGCAGTGGCAGGAAGCCCTCTGGTCCTCCAGAGCGCTGGAGCTGTGTTTCTTACCTTGGTCTATGTGTGGGAACCACTGGGGAGCTCCTGAAGAAGGCCACTCTCTGCCCCAGGCTAATTAAATGAATTATCTACATGCAAGGTCTGGAATCAGTAATGTAAAAAAGCTCCCCAAATGATGTGCAGCCTGGGGTGAGAGCCAAGGAAAGAGCAGGAAGTGGGGAAGTTTGGACCCTGGACCTTGGATGGGAGGAGGCTGCACTAGGTCCTGCAGAGCCCTGGCTTCCTGTGGGGTCATGCCAGGCAGGGGAGAGGGGTCAGACACAGGAGGGAAGGACAGTCCGCAGACCTCAGGGCCCCTGAGTGGGGTTTTCTCTGTTTGCTGGGCAGACAGGGTTGTACCTGTCTAGTCCCCTGGAGGCTCTTTCCTGTCTTGTCTTGCCCTGGTGTAAACCAGGGTCTATTTGAAAACAAAACAAAACAAGCAAACAAACAAAAAAATGGGGATTTTAGAACCCAAGACTGTAGGAAGAATGACTTTAGGGCCTGGGTGTTCCAACCCATTTTACAGGCAGGCAAGTTGCCCACCGGCTCTGTTTGAGCCCCGAGTGGGACTGTGTTGCTGGAGAGATAAGACCTTGTCCAAAACGCATCAGTAGCATCACAGAGTCTAGGAGAGGGTGGCCTTGGCCCCACTGAGCTCCTTCCTTCTTGAGATCACATCTAGGGTGTTTAGATTTCAACACCTATTTATGAAGGTACCTGTCTGGGCTTGGTCTTGTGCTAAAACCCCCAAGCACTATCACGTGATACAAACTATTATGTAACTTGCTTTTTTTTTTTTTCTTAACACTGTATTATTACACATATTTTGTTCATATCACATGACCTCACTTTTAAAAAGAATAGCTGCTTAGTATTCCAGTGGTTTGATGTTGTGAAGTGTTTAGTTGGTTTCATGCACACTTTAGGTTGTGGGCAGGGTTTTTGCTATTACAGTGTCACACCCTGGAGTGCAGAGGGGTGCTGGCATGGGGCCAGAGCTCATTAAGTGTTCACCTTATGAGTGAAAGTGCAGTGAGCATCCCAGCCCTCTCTGCCCATGTGGGCACCTCCGGGTCCTTCGTAACTTCCCACATGGGAAATGGCCAGGTGCCAAAGTATGAGCTGGGCTCCATCTTGGAAGGGGGTGTTTCCCAATTAGGGTGGGTCTGAGGGGGAGGAGCCAGAAGGTGAAGGGGCTGGAGGCTGCGAAGAAACTGGGGATGTGACAAAGGAGCAAGAGATGAAGAACTGGTGTGTGGAAGAAGAGTTCGCCTTGTTCTGGGTGGTCCTACAGGTAGCTAGGGACTCGTGGGTGGCAGTGAGCAGAAGCAGGTCTAACCCAATGCCAGGGAAAACGTCACAACTGTGAATTGGCATTGAGAATGAGTTCCCCGTCCCTGAGACTATGCACTGGGTGGACCTCTAACTATTTTGAAAGTCTGATTTAAAGAAACTAAAAAGTCTAATTGAAGTTTGGCCATCCCTCCAAAAAGATGGAGGCAGGCTCACTTTGCTGGGACCTGAGTCCCCCTGAGGCCTTTCTGGGACTGGGGAGTCCTGCCCCTCTGCCTGGGGCTGCAGAGAGGAGGGGCATGTGTCTCGAACACAAAGCAGGTTCTCACTGACACTGTTTACTCTGTTGAACCTTTCAGGTTCTGGGGCAACCAGGTGGGTGACGAGGGGGCCCAAGCCTTGGCTGCAGCCTTGGGTGATCACCAGAGCTTGAGGTGGCTCAGGTAAGCCTCAGAGTTTGTCCTACAGTTGGTGGGGGAAGCCAGTGTGAGGAGGGAGGAGCTTGGGCCAGTTATGAAGGTCTATGAACTTTATTTTCACCCACTGTGTTAGACAATGGGAGGAGAAGGAAAGAGCACTGGAGTTGAAGTCAGGACACCTGAGTCTTTCTGGGTGTCTTTGGATCCCTTTTCCTCTCAGGGGTCTTGATTCCCTGTCTGTACTCAGAAGATCTTGGGCTGGATCAGATTGTTTAGTTGCTCAGTTGTCTCCGACTGTTTGCGATCCCATGGACTGTAGTCCACCAGGCTCCTCTGACCATGGGATTCTCCAGGCAAGAATACTGGAATGGGTTGCCATTTCCTCCTCCAGGGGATCTTCCCAACCCAGGAATTGAACCTGGGTCTCCCACATCTCCTGTGTCTCCTGCATTGCAGTCGGATTCTTTATCCACGGAGCCATTGGGGAAGCCCTGGATCGGATACACTTTTTAAAAATCATTTTTTAATTTAGACTGTCCTTGATTTTTGTTGCTTTTCTCTAGTTGTAAAGAGCGGGTGCTACTCTCTAGTTGCAGTACATGGGCTTCTCATTGCGGTGGCTTCTCTTGTCGTGGAGCACGGGCTCTAGGGCACATGGGCTTCAGTAGTTGCTGCACGTGGGCTCAGTGGTTGCGGCTCCCAGGCTCTAGAGCACAACCTCAATAGTGGCACAAGGGCATATGGGATCTCCCTAGACCAGGCATTGAACCCATGTCTCCTGCCTTGGCTGGTGGAGTCTTTACCACTGAGCCACCAGGGAAGCCCTGGATCAGCTACACTTTATCTCCAGAGTCAATTCCAGTCTGATAGTGGGAGCTGCTTATTCTAAAAAACTGCTTCTGGACTTAATGAAAAAGAGCCCTGTAAACGATTAGTCTGAAATGGAGCAGGCCAGGACTTGTGGCAATGTGTGCCATGCATTTTGCCCTTCTTGAGTTATCTCTGAAGTTCCTCACTGCTCTGACATATTTTTGTTTTTTGACTACATCCAGCCTGGTGGGGAACAACATTGGCAGCGTGGGTGCTCAAGCCTTAGCATTGATGTTGGAAAAGAATATGGCCCTGGAAGAACTCTGGTGAGTTTAGGGGATTCATCTCTCTAGGGAGGCAGACACTAGCCTTTTTTCATTCTCTGGCCTCATCTGTGGAAGCTGATGTGTGTGTAAGACAAAGATGGATGACTGCGTGATTGGGTGACTGTGTTTGTCTTTGTCCTAAGTGGCATGAAGCTGATAAAGCCTGGCTAATTCTTTTCATTGAATTTTTCAAGCCAATATGATTGGTTTGTTGGTTTGTGTGCTTCCTCCATGGCTTATAATGGTTCAGAGCACAGAGTCTGGAATCCAGCAGGCTGAGCTTCAAGTCCTGCTGTGATCTTAAGCAAGTTAAGTAACAGGCTCTGAATCTCAGGTTTCTTACCTATAAAATGAGAGTATGGATGCTTTCAACTATTAAATATTTCTGTAAGAATTTAATGAGATAACACCTGTAAGTAGCTTCATACAGTGTCTGGCATATGTGGAAGTGCTCCATAAATGTGAAATTGTAATAGGATAGTGTCTCAACGGACATGAACTTGAGCAAACTCCAGGAGATAGTGAAGGACAGGGAAGCCTGGCATGCTGCAGTCCATGGGGTCGTAAAGAGTCAGACCCAACTTAGCAATATCTGCTGAACAACAGCAGATATTTCTACTACCCTTGCTGCTACTGCTACAATGATTGCTGCTGCTGCTGCTAGTGTTTTGTTGTTTCAAGGTGAATGTGAGTGCCTAAGAACGCTGGATGTGAGAGTCAGGGTCATGGGCAAGGCAGAGCAGCTTGGGGGAGGTTAAAAGATGAGCCATGAATCATATTTATCCTGATTCCAAGCTTTCCATCCTTTAGATGCCACTAGTCTAGCCTTCTTATGACATATTCTGGGCAGTTCCAAACTGTATCAAGGAGATAAAATGCTGAATGTTTGATTTTTTTTCCAGGAAGCATAAAGGTACTGAAACCTATTGAGCACTGCCACAAAATGGATATTGCTGATGGTCCTTGACTGTCAGTAGGGCTCCCTAGCTTGGCCAATGTACCATTGAGTAGATCCTGATTAGGTTGGAAATCCTTGTTAGAGAATTGCCTCACTGTGAATGTATTGGTGATGACTACATTAGGCTGTATGAGATGGAAAACCTCCATCTAAAGTGACTTAAATCAGTAAAGAACTGACTTTTTAAAAAAATGTACATGCAGTTTGGAGGTAGGCAGCATACGGCTGTTACGGCAGCTACATATGGCCAGCAGGAATCTGGACTCTCTCTCATTTTGATCTGTTACATCCTCAGCATGTGGCTTTGTTCTCATGGTTGGTTGCCTCATGGTTACAAGGTGGCTGCTGCAGCACCTGCAGCACTCCTGTATTTTGGTTTCAGCCTCTGTATCTAGGAAGGGCAACAGCCTGGGTCTCTCCACTTTAAAGAGCATTCAGAGTCCCCATCTGTCAACCTCTCCTTATGTGTTGATGGCCATGTGGATGTCCCTTAGCCGACTCTGGCTGTGGTGGAGAGTGGGAAGTGTAGTTCTTTCACCAAGCACATGGCTGCTCCAAATGAAATTAAGCTTCCATTAAGAAGAAAGAAGCAGAAAATGGATCTTGAGTCACTATGACATAAGGGAACTTCTGTGGAGGAGCCCTGGGGCAAATTCTGTCCCAGAGATGTCCCAGAAATTGAGGACCCTTACACTTTGCTTGACATGTTTTTACTTTATTGGTTTTCAGATGTTGAATATTCTTAATTGGCAGGGGTGGGGCACATGGGTTCATCTTTATTGGCATCATCTTATATAATAAACGTCACCAGTCAACTGGGTTTTCTCCTTTATTCTTGCCAGCCTGGAGGAGAACCATGTCCAGGATGAAGGTGTGTGTTTCCTCGCCAAAGGACTTGCAAGAAACTCAAGTCTGAAAGTCCTGAAGTAAGGAATCTGTAAGCAAGAACTAGACAGTAATGATCGGCCTTGAGAGGGGGTGTTTCTGAGTAAGAAATCTGGGTGGTTTCCCAGCCTGGCTAATTCACACAAGGTGGCCCCCTAGAAAACAGTCTTTCAGGGTCCTCCCAAATACAGGCAGGGGGTAGTGAAGTGAAGCTAGGGAGGGAGAGTAACCAGAAAAGGGTGTCATCAAGCTGGTGATCACTGGGGACCACTGGGGTGCAATCCTGTGGGCACGAGGCAGCAGGGGTATTTATCCACCGACTGTCTCTCCTTCACGTATTGAGGCGTACTTGTGAGGATATTTGCTTTCCGGTGCTTCTGGCTTGCCCTGACCATGGTTAAGCATGCTCCTGGGGTCCACAGAAAGATCTACAGAGGGTGGCGGTCTCCCCAGCAAGCAGCCCTTAGAGTTAGAGGTGAGAGCGGAGGGAATACGGGTGGGTTGCCCATACCATCTGCTCTGTGGCTTACAGGACATGCCCTTTTGCCTCTCTAGGGGTCTTCCCTTACTCAGACAGGAGATTTCTGATGGTCATCTCCAGTGGTTCCTCTTGGTGTGTGATTAATATATAGATATGCATTTTTTGCTTTTACTCATATGTGCATGCATCCATTTATATATTGATCCAAGAAATGTTTCTGGAACACCCACTCTGTGCCAAACTCTGAGGCTCTGAGGATAGAGGGATAAAAAGGCCCTGCTCACACAGCTCTTAAATTTGAATAGGAGACACAGATAATGAGCAAGTAAACAAATACATTTCTGTTAGTAATATGCACTCTCAAGAGAATTCAAGAGAGAGATGACAGGAGAGGGCAAGGTAGCTGCTGCTGGGCAGGGCCTCTAAGAAGGTGACATAGGACTTGAAACCTGAATAATAAGAAAGGTCCTGCCATGCTGAGATCTTAGGGATATGCATTCCAGGTGGGCAGAACAGCAAGTGCAAAGGCCCTGTGGCAGAAACAGGCTTGGTGGTTTTGAGAACGGAAGGAGGACCTGTGAGGTTGGACTATAGTGGATGATGGAGTGAGGCAGAGGTGGGAGGAGCCAGCCACAGCAGCCTTAGAGCCCTGGGAAAGAGCTCGGAGTTTATTCTGAGGGTGTTGAGGAGCCTTCGGGGGGTTTTAATGAGGGCAGTCATGTAATCTGATTCATATCATCCAAAGTTCATGCTTGTTGCTTTGTGTAGAACAGGTGGAGGGAAGGTAAGATGGAGGCAGGGAGATCAGCCAGGAGACCCCTGCAGTCTTCCAGGCCAGAGATGGAGCCTGGGTCAGGGTGAGGGAGGGAAGCAGGGCACAGGAGCTTGGGAAGCTCCCTTGGGGGACTGGGGGAGTGATGGCAGGACCACTGGTGGTGAACTCGGTGGGCAGAGATGCATGCCACAAGGAGAGGGTTGGCAGATGTGAGCAGGAGCCCGGCCAGTGGTCACCACAGGCTCATGGAACACCATACTAGCCATGCTGCCAAAGGTCTCATTTCCCAGGGACATCAGGGCACCAACAGATGGCTCCTTTCTCTAGAGGAGAATGGCCCCTGCCCTGGCAGACATGGCCCGGGGGAAACACTCGCCTCCCGAGACAGGCAGACAGCTGCCTCTGGGAGGGCGGCTGCTTCGCTGCCAGCCTGCCATCCACTCTGGCAGCTCTTGTTTGTGTTGTTCCACAGGGGCTAGGAAGTTGCCAAATGTTTGGGGAAAACACTTCCACTCATCACGTGGGTGACGCTGGGGCTCGGGGGGCCCAGGTGAAGCCTGGGTTTATCTGAGCTGGATGCCAGGCTTTGCACATGGTGAGGGGCCCTTGGCGATACCTGGTTGATGATTGACCAGGTGCAGATGAGGCAAACTTGTCCTCCGTCGCTGTCGCACGCTTACCCCGCTTGACCCCCACAGGTGGCAGGCAATGGCAGCCGCCAGGCCCCACGCTGCCTCGGTGGGAGTCTTATAATTCAGCAACGCTGAACTGTATCCTCCTCCACTGTTTCCCCATAAAAATTGAGCTTCTCACTGATCTTAAAAAAAGAAAAGCAAAGCCTACATCCTTCTTCTTCTAGGTGTAATCTCTGCCAAGCATTGGTTAAGAGCACAGGTTCTGGAACCTAATGGCTGGGGTTTGGCCCCAGCTCCACCATTACCAACTGTTCCTACTTGGACTGGTAACTCAGTTGCCTCAAGTGTAGACAGGGTAATAATTGAACCCTCCTCACAGGGTTCCGAGCATGCGCAGAGGTGATGTAGGTTATGAGCGGCGCATAGTAAGAGCTCAACAGATATTGGCTGATGTTATTATTAGCCCTGCCTTAGGTCAGTGTCTCGGAAGTTCCTTCCCCCTCAGAAGTCGAGGGGGAAGCCAGGTAGTGCAGATTATCTGGAAGAACAGCTATGAGCAAGAAGACGGGGCAGGGACCCTTGAGCTCTCTGTGCTATAGCAGCGTCCCACTAGCTATCTGTTTAGTTCTTGCACTCCATAGTTGCCTTAACAATGTTGTGTAAGTTTCTGCTGTACAACAGTGTGAATCAGCTGTATGTATACAGGGCTTCCCTGGTAGCTCAGCTGGTAAAGAATCCACCTGCAATGCAGGAGACCTGGGTTTGATCCCTGGGTTGGGAAGATCCCCTGGAGGAGGGCATGGCAACCCACTCCTGTATTCTTGCCTGGAGAATCCCCCTGGACAGAGGAGCCTGGTGGGCTGCAGCCCATGGGGTCACAAAGAGTCAGATATCACTGAACAACTAAGCCCAGCACAGCATGTGAAGCTGCTCAGTCGTTTCCACCTCTTTGCGACCCCATGGACTGTAGCCTGCTAGGCTCCTCCGTCCATGGGATTCTCCAGGCAAGAATACTGGAGTGGGTTGCCATTTCGTACTCCAGGGGAATCTTTCCAACACAGGGATTGAACCCAGGTCTCCCGAACTGCAGGCAGGCTTTTTACCAACTGAGCCACCAGGGGCTCCACAGCACAGCATATGTATACATATAGTTCCCCTCCCCTTGAGCCTCCCTCCGCTCCCCCATCCCACCCCTCTAGGTCATCACAGAGCCCTGAGCTAAGCTCCCTGTGCTATACACCAGCTTCCCAGTTAGCCATCTGTTTAATTCTTATACTTCATGAGGTGGGGACTCTTTTAGGTCCCTTCTACAGGTGAGGAAATTGGGACTCATCTGCTTGAAATGAAAAAAAAGAAGTAGTGTAAGGTGGATTTGAGCCCTGGCACTAAAATGCATGTATTTTTATTCCTGTGTTAGCTCCTTCCTAAGGGAGCAGCTACTTAATACTCATCTGGTGAATGGAAGAGAGAAGGTACATTTCACTTTGTGGATGAATTCATTGGGAATCTCAGACAGGAAAGGGACGTGCTGAAAGGACAGGTGGGCTTCAGGAGTCCAGCTCCCAAAGCCTCCTTTAATTGAATAGACTAGCCCCAAACCAAGCATCCTCAAAGTTCACCATTCTGTCTTCCTCTCTAGGCTGTCTAACAACCACATCACCTCCCTAGGGGCAGAGGCCCTCCTGCGGGCCCTTGAAAAGAATGACACCATTCTGGAAGTCTGGTAAGACCCCGGGCAGGCCTCTTTAACCTCTCTGAGCCTCGGTTTTCCAACGTATAAATTAAGGTGAAGGGAGAGAGGAACTTTAGAATTTCTAAGATCCCTTATGGCTCAGACCTTCAGTCTTGTTCTGCAAGGGATGAATCTGGTTCCCTGGGAAAGATGTCTTGTTTTTAAGCAGGGACCAACTGTCTCGTTTTTAAATCGTGTTTGTTCAGAAACGTCTCTGTTCTTGGCAGTCGTGTGGGATTGGCGGTGTGGTTGAAAAGGGAAACAGAAAGGAACTCCGTTCCTGCCCCCCACCGGCCATTACATCTGACTTCATGGGTCAGGGCAGCTGTATGAGACTCTCTGCAGTTTTAGGTGGATGTTACACAGTGTTTCCAAGCCTTTTTTTTGTAACAAAAAGCCATGTTCCTTCATGTATTTGAAAGAAGTATTGCATCACAACTTTAAAGATTTCTCCTCCTTCTTCCCAGGGATCTATTTATCGCTCAGATAATAGAAAGATTTCCCCTGATTTAACATTTTATGAGTGAATGTCGCTATATATGTTTCAGGCACTGAGCTAGAAATTAATATTTAAAAATGAGGACATTTCCCTACAATCTTTCTATCTTTCAGAGGTTTCTCAAAAAAGCTGGCAACCTTGGGCCCCGATTTAGAACGGCAGTAATTAAGCAGAGTAGAGACAAGCTGACCCCATTCAGCCAGGTAGACCTTCTCAGGCTCACCCCAACCCCATTGAGTTGATTGTCTCAGACCAGTCCCCTTTGGCTGCTATATAGTACATGCCTCATCCCTGAAAGCTCCTGAACCCTGCTTTAAATATGCAGATTTGTCCCTCTCTCAAAAAGCAGATCAAGGCAGTAGCAACTGTAGCTATCAAATGATGAAGTTAAAAATAAAGGCTTCTAAAAATCTGTCCTGCGATAGAGAGATTTTCTTTTCTATGCAATTGTGTAATCCCTCTAGGCTGTGAGGGCCTCGATCTTGGGCAGAGAGTGGGTTTTGTTTTTTTTTTTTTAAACCATTGCACAATTCTGAGAAATGTCACATTCTGTGTCCAGGGGGAGCAAACCGACATCAGGTTGGTATTTTAAGGGTTCTGATGTTACTGGCAGAGCTTGGGAGGACATTGGGACTTGCTCATTGCATTCTTGACAGCTTCTGCTGTTGCCTTAAAAAGAATGGCCGGCCTTGAAGAGTCAGGGCTGGCTGGGCCCAGTGTGGACTCTGCAGAGTCACGGAGGCTTGTTAAATCATGCACAGTGATTCATGAGCTGCCCTGGCTGACAGAGGGTAAAACCTGCACAGACAGCTCTCCCAGGAGAGCTGCAGCTGGGAGGTGGTGGGGGTGGGGGGTGGGGAGGGGCAGGCCATCCAGGTTTACAAAGCAGCATCTTCCTGATCTAAAGCACGGCTCTGGTCCAGTCCTCACTCAAATCTCTCTTTGCTTTATCCCCTTCAGGCTCCGAGGAAACACTTTCTGTCCGGAGGAAATTGAGAAACTCAGCCACCAGGATACCAGACTCTTGCTCTGATGTTTCCAGGCCAGTGTTCAGCTCAGTGTGTTTGGGAGGAGGCCATGGGTTTGGATCCCAGGATGGGATGACATCTGAGCACAGCCCACTCAGATGGAACCTGGATCTGCCCAGGGCCAACCCAATAGGTCACCTTTGTTCTGGCACAGGAAAGCACATCAGTGCCCTGTGGAGTAGACTTCACTGAATCCCAACTTTGCCATCAACTTCTTGCCAAGATTCAATCCTGGGATGTTGAAGAGGGGCAGCCTGCCTGTACAAGATGGGGCTGGTCTCAAGTCAAGCTGACATGCGTCAGGGAGGCCCATGGATGCCACTGAGTATTTATGGGTGTAGAGAGCTCCCCACGAGGAGGGATACTCGGGAAGTAACTGTTTGCTTTGTCTTAGCTCATGGTCATCCACCAGGTTGTTCTCTACATCTGGTTCGTCCACTCATCCTGGACCCTACACATGGCACTTCCTCTGTGGTTGAGATTCGGAATGTAGGCATTCTCACCTTTGATCTTTCCCTTGTACCCTGGCCCTGCTCCCACTCTCCCATCCGCCTCAACCCTCCCCCCATCCAGGGTGGGAGGGGCTACAACTCACCCTGCTCTCCTTCTGGTACTTAAGACAGTATTGAAAGGGGACAGGTGACATACATGTGTTCCTCAAGACATTCTTGAGTTTCAAGAAAAATATGACTGCCCAGCAACTGGACTTTTATTTCCAGTGAAATCAATTACTCTTCAGTTAAACCTTTGGGAACAACTCCTTATCCAAATGCAACTTTTAAAATTTTGAACAGCTCCACCAGGTCTCTGAAGCCTGTGAACTGAACTCTGGCAGCAGACTTCCAAAATATATTCATAAGAGATGGCTTGGTTTTGTTTGTGCCAGGCCACTTTAGGATATAAAGGTATAGATCAAAAGTTTACAGGGCAAAATCAAAGGCCCTTCCTTACAAAACAAATGTTTTTCTCTGAATTTTTCAGAAGCTTCTGTAAACTATCAGGTACTGTGCAAGTGTTATTATTTCAACACTGTTATTTGTGAAAAACTGGTTACTGTTTATAAACCACTTTGTTTTATTCTCCCTAGTTCATGATTTTATAAAAAAACAAAAACAAAAACATGACCATGAATGTTATGCTGTAAATAATCACAGAAGATAAAACTATTGAGTCACCAGAGCTATCTTCATTGTGACCAAACACAATGAAGTATTTAAAAATACTCTGAACATTATCACATATTAAAGCACAATATTCTCCTTGAAGGGAGGAGACATGATGTTTCAACCAGATAATTGATTGCTTAAGGCACAAGCAGTGTTTAGAAATGGCCTTGCAATCAAAACACATTTGGCTTCAGTTTAGAGAAGTCTAGCTCAGCGTGGAGTTGTAAGTTATAGAGGAACCTCAGTGTCCCGGCAGAAACACAGATGAGAGAGACGCAAGCAGGCCCCTGAGCCTCCCTCCATTCTCTCCAAGTGTCTCCAGGGGAGAAGGATGGAGAAGACTGGGGAACAGTTCTCCTCTGCAAGCAGCCTCATGGGTAGGCCTTGGTGAAATAATTCTTAGCTGAATTTAATTAGCAAGGACTCAGGTGGCTGCTCATCAAGGTGGAATCGGCTTCCTTGAATGGTTTCCTGTGTGTCTGGTTGGTTAAATACTGTGGCATCTCCCTGGGCGCCTCCCCAGTAAGGGCATGTGTGTGGGTTCTCTTCATTTGTTTGAATTTATTTTATTGAGGTATGGTTGATTTACAGCATTGTGTTAATTTCTATACAGCTGAATGATCCTGTTATACATATGTGCACATACTCTTTTTCCATTATGGTTTTTCACAGGATAAACTACTCATAGTTCCTTGCGCTATACATTAGGACTTTGTTATTTATCCATTCAATATATAATACATTTGCTAACCTCATAATACGTTTGCTAGCCTCAATCTCTTACTCCATCCCTGCCCCACCCTCTGCCCACTTGGCAACCACAAGTCTGGTCTCTGCGTCCTTTGTCTGTTTATGTTTTGTAGATATGTTCATTTGTGTTATATTCTAGATTCCATTAATAAGTGATAGCATATGGTGTTTGTCTTTCTGACTTACTATGATAATTTCTAGGTCCATCCATGTTGCTGCAAATGGCATTATTTCATTCTTTGTTATGGCTAATATTCCATCATGTATATATATCACATTTTCTTTATCCATTCATCTGTCAATGGACATTGAGGTTGTTCCCCCATCTTGGCTATTGTTCACAGTGCTGCAGTGAACATAGAGGTGGGTTCTCTTTGTTGGTGGCATCAGGTTTTGCCTAGACCATCCTTTCGAATAGAGAAGGTCAGGAGGAAGATGGAGGGAGTCTGCTTTCTCAGAGGATTAGACAGAGCAGCCTGTTTGCATGTCACCATCTTGGATTACAGATTCATCTGAACAAAACAGACAGACACCATGCCTATCCTCTAGGTACTGATGGGGAGGGGAAAGGGAGAGGCAGGCGGAAAACAAATAAGCTGGAAAATATGTAAAAGAAGGTCTACTGTGGCAAGTGCGAGGGAAGAGGTTCAGGATAGAGGGAACCCTTCAGATTGGGGGTTGGTCAGAGACAGGCCCTGTGAGGAGGTGACAGGTAAGGTGACAGGCCCCCAGATAAGAAGAAACTGGCTATGCAAAGAGGGAAGGGGTCAAGGGGAGCATTCCAGTCATGGGGAACAAGCCGTACAAAGACCCTGTCATGGGAGACAGCTTGTAGTGTGGTAGGCTGAATAATGCCCCTCCCCCAATGCTGCTGCTGCTGCTGCTAAGTCGCCTCAGTCGTGTCCGACTCTGTGCGACCCCATAGATGGCAGCCCACCAGGTTCCCCCGTCCCTGGGATTCTCCAGGCAAGAACACTGGAGTGGGTTGCCATTTCCTTCTCCAATGCATGAAAGTGAAAAGTGAAAGTGAAGTCGCTCAGTTGTGTCTGACTCTGAGTGACCCCATGGACTGCAGCCTACCAGGCTCCTCTGTCCATGGGATTTTCCAGACAAGAGTACTGGAGTGGGGTGCCATTGCTTTCTCCACCTCCCCCAGTAGCCAGGTCCTAATCCCTGGAACCTGAAAATGTTGCTTTATGTGGCAAAGGGACTTTAAAAATGTCATTAAGTTACAGATATTGAGATAGGGTGATTATCCTGGATTATCTGGCTAGACCCTAAATGCATCCGCAAGTGTCTTCATATGAGACACAAAGGCAGACTTGACCCAGAAGAAGGCAAGGTGACCACTGAAGGAAGATGCTATACTGCTGGCCGTGAAGATGGAGGAAAGGGCCTCATGGGCCAAGGATTGCAGCTCAAGAAGCTGGAAAAGACAAGAGTGAGTGAGTGAAAGTGTTAGTCATTCAGTCATGTCCAACTCTTTGTGACCCCATGGATGGTAGCCCGCCAGGCTCCTCTCTCCATGGAATTCTCCAGGCAAGAATACTGGAGTGGGTAGCCATTCCCTTCTCCAGGGGATCTTCCTGACCCAGGGATCGAACCCCGGTTTCCTGCTTTGTAGGCAGATTCTTTACCATCTGAGCCACCAGGGAAACTCCTAGGAAAAGACAAGGACACACATTTCCCCCCAGAACCTCTGATGGGAGTGTGGTCGTGCAGCCACCTTGGTTCTAGCCCCATTTTGAACTTCTGACCTCCAGGATTGGTGGTGGTGGTTTAGTCACTAAGTCTTGTCCACCTCTTGTGATCTTGTGGACTGTAGCCTGCCAGGCTCCTCTGTCCATGGGATTCTCCAGGCAAGAATACTGGAGTGGGTTGCCATTTCCTTCTCCAGGGCATCTTCCTGACCCAGGAATTGAACCCAGGTCTCCTGCATTGCAGGCAGATAATTTACCAACTGAGTTATGTGACCTCCAGGATTAAACAGAGTTAATTTGTGTCTTCTTTTTAAAGATTGATATTTTTTTTTTGCCTGTACTGGGTCTTCATTGCTGGACATGGGCTTTCTCTAGTTGTGGCAAGCAGGGGTTACTCTCTGTTTTAGTGCATGGGCTTCTCATTGTGGTGGTCTCTCTTATTGCAGAGCACGGGCTCTAGGGAGCACAGGCTCAGTACTGGTATGCAGGCTTAGTTGCCCTGTGGCATGTGGGATTCTTCACCAGGGTTTGAACTTGTGTCCCTGCATTGGAAAGCAAATTCTTAACCACTGGACCACGTGTGTGTTAGTCACTCAGTCGTGTCTGCCTCTTTGCAGCCCTATGGACTGTAGTTCGCCAGGCTCCTCTGTCCATGGAATTCTCCAGGCAAGAATGCTGAAGTGGGTTGCCATTCCCTTCTCCAGGGGATCTTCCCAACCCAAGGATTGAACTCCAATCTTCTGTATTACAGGCAGATTCTTTACTGTCTGAGCCACCAGGGAAGCCGTCTGGACTGAGGGAAGTCCAGTTTTTGTCATTTTGAAGCCACCAAGTTTGAGATTATTTGTTACAGCAGCCACAGGACACTAATACAGTGTGTTTGAGGTAAGCTAAGGGGAGAGTCCACCACGTGGGTCTGCAGAGATAGGTAGGGCCAATTCATGAAGGGCCTATTTGACCATGGGCAAGAATTATGGTGGGCTATTGGAGAGTTCTAAGGAGTTCTAAGTGACCCATTTAAAGAATGTCTCTTGTTTCTGGGTGGAGAAGGGACTGGAATGCACAGGGGTAGGGGTGAGGGGAAGAGGAAGTAGAGAGACCATCCAGGAGCCATTGCAGGGGAGGGAACACTGGGCAGCCAACGGGGGCATCAGTGGAGGTGGAGAGACGATGGATTCCAGAGACGTTTACAGATGGAATGGAGGAGAGGGCTGAGGGAAAGGGAGGACTGAAGGATGATGCCTAGGTTCCTTTGTTGTTGTTGCACGTTGTTCAGTTGCTCATCCGGGTCTGACTTTTTGCGACTCCATGGACTGCAGCACATCAGGCTTCCCTGGCGTGAAGGGAGCAAAGTCCGAGAAAAGTTTGCTCGAACTCATGTCGGAGTTTGCTCAAACTCATGTCTGTTGAGTTGATGATACCATCCAACCGTTTCATCCTCTGTTGTCCCCTTCTCCTCCTGCCCTCAATCTTTCCCAGCATCCCAATGATTCTTTTATTGGAGTATAATTGGTTTACAATGCTGTGTTAGTTTCTGCTGTACAATAATATGAATCAGCTATGTATATCATATATCCCCTCCCTCTTGTGCCTCCCTCGCCTCCCCCATCCCACCTCTCTAGGTCATCACAGAGCTCCGAGCTGAGTCCCCTGTTCTTTACAGTAGGTTCCCACTAGCTACCTGTGTTACACAAGGCAGTGTATATATGTCACATGTATATACGTCAGTGCCACTCTGTCAAGACTCCTAGATTTCTGACTTGAGTAACTAGGGACCTGGGGAAGACAGGTAGGAAACGAGTTTGGAAGCAAGAGAGACTTATGTTTTGGATTTTCCAGTGTGAGGAATCTAGGTGGAGAAGTCAAATGGAGATGCCAAGTTAGAGCATGGGTCTGGAGCCTGTGGGAGTGATCACCACCAGATATAACAGCATGGGGGGCCTCAACATCAACAGATGAACACGGCTCACTGGGCTCGGATGACATAACCCAGGGAGGGATTATGGGAAGAGAAGAGATCAAGAAAGCCAGATAAGGGTGGTACTGAAATCTTGATGTGTGACTACTATCAAAGCTCAGAGTTGATGTTTCCTAACTTACAAAAGGCCAGTAGATCCATCCAAAGCATTCTAGGCCAGACAACTTGCAAAGTGGGACTCAAAATTCTCCAACAGGGAGGTTACCTGAAAGATGTGTGCTTGTGGCCATTGGCTTATCCTTGAGCAGACAGATTCCAGATTTATAGCTCAGAATATATAATTCTTCCATGCAGAAAAAAAAGGTACCAGAGCAACAGAATTTTTTAAAGAGCTTGAGACTTTAATTAGATTCACTATCAACTTAGAAGAAAAAAAAAATGTCAATCTGAGTGTTTTTTTCCCCCCCAAAATCTATAGTGCCAAAACCAGATGCTGAAATGAATACACCCCACAGAAATGTGGGAGGTGGAATCCCATTCCAAGAGGGCTGAGTTGAGATTACATACAGCGTCATTATTGCACCAACATCTTCACGCCTCCTTTCCTGCTTGGGAGATTGGTGCAGCCCAGTGTGTGAGGCACATGGCATTCGGGCACATATCTGGGTACAGCCTGCACCGGAGAGGACTTGGGGCCTCGGACCCTGGGTGGCAGGTTACCAGCGAGCAGCAAGGTCATTTACAAGACAGGGACTGACCTGAGCAGTTGCCCTCCAAGAATTACATGGCAGGGGACTACAGTTGGCCATGCTGGCAATCCAAGCTCTTTGGAGTCCCCAAGATTTCCCTCTGTTTCTCCCTAAATTTAATCCTACTTATCATCATGTCCAGAACAATCCACAGATCCAACCCCTAAGTGCTGCCTGTCCCCCTGTCAATTATCTGAAAATCCTTCCTCTCTGGACGGTTGCAATCTGCCCCCTGGCAGTAGAAGTGCAGAGTCCTGACCACTGGACTGAAAGGGAATTCCCTGCATCTCTTCTTTGGAGGCTCAGACGGTAAAAGCATCTGCCTACAATGCGGGAGACCCGGCTTCGATCCCTGAGTGGGGAAGATCCCTGGAGAAGGAAATGGCACCCCACTGCAGTACTCTTGTCTGGAAAATCCCGTGGACTGAAGAGCCTGATAGGCTACAGTCCATGGGGTTGTGAAGAGTCGGACATGACTGAGCGACTTCACTTCAGTTCTTCTTTATCTGGATCTTCTTTCTTGACACCTTTAGTTCCTCATCTTCCTCCTCCCCACCTGCTCTCCCCACCACTAGGCAGCAAGGGGCTTCTTTGGGGCCCACCTTTGCCTGATCACTCACTGGTCTCTCTGCTTTGACCCTTGTCCCTTGGAGTGAGGCCATTAAAACATAAGTTAGGGGAGCCAGGGCTCTCATCTAAACTCCTCAGGGCTTCCCACTGAGTGCTGGGTGAAAGTCAAGGTCTTCTGATGGCCCGGACCACCCCTGAGCTTTCTCTGGCCTCACCCCTGTTACTCACACCCCTATTCTCTGCACTCCAGCCACAATGGCCTCTCAACTGTTCCCTGACAATGCCAAGTGCACTGCGGCTCCCAGACCTTCACGCTTACCTGTTCCCCACTATGGGAACATTCTTCCCTAGACAGCAGCATGGCTGGCTTCCTCATTTACTTCTTGTCTTTGTTCGCATGCCACCTCATCAAGGGAGCTGTTCCCTGAACAATCTACCTAAAATAGCAGTCCCCGACCCCCTCTTCTCCTCTGTTCTGCTTAACCCTGTCTTCTTAGCATGACTAGCTCATCACCGTGGTTTCTTCCTTCCTCTAGGATGTCAGCTCCTTGAGAACTCAGGCCATGCTCACTGCAGCGTCCACAGAATCCAGAATGATGGCTAGCACATAGTAGGTGCTCAGATATTTCGTTTATTTCTGGTTGTGCCGGGTCTTGGTTGCTGTGTTCGGGCTTTCTCTAGTTGCAGCGAGTGTGGGCTACTCTCTAGTTGCAGCGCGAGGGTTTCTCACTGCGGTGGCTTCTCTTGTGGAGCACGGGCTCTAGGGCACTCAGGCTTCAGTAGCTTGGAATGTGGGCTCAGTAGTTGCGACTCTTGGGCTCTAGGGCATGGGCTCAATAGTTGTAGCACATGGGCTTAGCTCTTCTGTGGCATGTGGGGATCTTCCTGGCCCAGGGATGGAACCTATGTCTCCTGCATTGGCAGGTGATTCTTTACCACTCAGCCACCAGGGAAGTCCTCAAATATTTGTTGAATGAGGGGAGAATTCATTTGCTGAAAAGAAGCAGAAATAAAAGGTAAATCATCATAATGAGTCACTTTTTCCCCCGACACTTCTAGTGTTTCCTTCCTGAGGAGAGGAAGGCTGCCTGGGACCTGGGATTATTCCTGATGTGTCTGCTGCTCAAAATGAGATTCCAGATGCAACACAAAGATCTCAGGAGAGCATGAAACCCTTTCATTCTCTGTGTGCTTTCTAAATCACACAGAACTCATTTGTTATCAATAACAGCAAATAACTCTGATGGGAAGCATGGACTTACAGTTCGGTTGGATTTGTTTAAAGATGATTAAAGCATTTTAATCTCTTTTATTTTATGAGAGAGCTTTTAGGTAATGGGAGTAAAAGCCCCCAGAGAGAATGTTCAGTTGCAGCGGTCCCCAACCTTTTTTGGCACCAGGGACTGGTTTTGTGGGAGACGATATTTCCACAGACTGGAGTGGTGGGGTGGAGAAGGCAATGGCACCCCACTCCAGTACTCTTGCCTGGAAAATCCCATGGATGGAGGAGCCTGGTGGGCTGCAGTCCATGGGGTCGCTAAGAGTTGGGCATGACTGAGCAACTTCACTTTCACTTTTCACTTTCATGCACTGGAAAAGGAAATGGCAACCCACTCCAGTGTTCTTGCCTGGAGAATCCCAGGGACGGGGGAGCCTGGTGGGCTGCCGTCTCTGGGGTCGCACAGAGTCGGACCCGACTGAAGTGACTTAGCAGCAGCAGCAGGAGTGGTGGGGGCTGGTTTCAGGATGATTCAAGGGCATTACATTTATTGTGTACTTTATTTTTATTATTATTACTACATTGTGATATATAGTGAAATAATGACATACCTCACAATATTGCAGAATCAGTGGGAACCCTGGGCTTGGTTTTCCTGCAACTAGACGGTCCCACCTGGGGGTGATGGGAGACAGTGACACCCTAAGTGTGTTGCTTATGTTCAGATGAAGCTTTGCTTGCTCTCCCACCACTCATCTCCTGCTGTGTGGCCCAGTTCCTAACAGGCCACAGGCCCGTACTTGGGTTGGGGACCCCTACTCAGTTATGTCTAGAGTCTGCCCTCACTAAGAGAGAAGCACATCCCTGAGATGGAGGGCTCTTGACTCAGCCATGACTGCAACACCATGCTGGTTTATCATGGAAAAAGCACTGGTAGGGTGTCTTTGCCTGTGGGGACACCTCATCCCACTTAGCCTCATGGTTTGTTGCTGTCGCTGTTCTGTCAGTCATGTCCGACTCTTTGTGACCCCATGGACCGCAGCACGCCAGGCTTTTCTGTCCTTCAGTATCTCCTGAAGTTATCTCAAACTCATGTCCATTGAGTCGGTGATGCCAGCCAACCATTTCATCCTCTGTTGCCCACTTCTTCTCTTGCCCTCAACCTTTCCTAGCATCAGGATCTATTCCAATGAGTTGGCTCTTTGCATCAGGCGGCCAAAGTATTGAAGTGTCAGCTTCAGCATCAGTCCTTCCAATGAATACTCAGGGTTGATTTCCTTTAGGATTGACTGCTTTGATCTCCTTGCAGTCCAAGGGACTCTCAAGAGTCTTTTCCAACACCACAGTTCAAAAGCATCAATTCTTCAGTGTTCAGCTTTCTTTATGGTCCAACTCTTACATCTATACATGACTACTGGAAAAGCCATAGCTTTGACTATATGGACCTTTGTTGGCAAAGTGATGTCTCTTGCACATGTTCACAGGAGTAGTGGGGAAATGACTGGACCCATGGGAGGCTGGACAAAAAACTGGAAGTTTCCATTTACTGAGATGGGGGAGATGGAAGGATTACCGTGGCAGTGTGGAATATCAAGAGTTCGCCTTGGGTTGTGCAAATAGGCTGTAAAGTTTACACTGAACTTGGTGAGGCTGGAAGTAGAGGGTAGCCTGTGGGCAGCAGTTTGGGGCAGGTCTCATGAATCACCATGACCAGTGGTGTGAGAAGGTTTTGTTGAGTCCTGACTGGGTGTTACTCTTAGTCATAGGTCCGTACCAGGTGACCAGGAGGGTCCCAGCTCCTGGGGGAGAGAGTTCCATTCAATTCAGTGGTTTATTGTTGGGTCCTGCTGTGTGCAATAGAGAAGTGTGCAAGATAGTGTAGAATTACAGTTGTTGTTGTTCAGTTGCTGAGTCATGTCCGACTCTTTGTGACCCCATAAACAACAGCACGCCAGGCTTCCCTGTCCTTCACTATCTCTTGGAGCTTTCTCAAATTCATGTCCATTGAATCGGTGATGCCATCCAACTATCTCATCCTTTGTCGTCCCCTTTTCCTGCCTTCAATCTTTCGCAGCATCAGGGTCTTTTCCAATTACAGTTACCACCCTGTTTAACACCCTTCAGAGGGCTCCCAGTGCTCTTGAGTTAAAGACTAGCTACCTCTTGGTCATGGCTCATAGGTCCTGCCTGACTGGCTCTTTCTTGTCCACACTTTCTGTGCTCTGCCTCCCCTTCCCCAAGTTCCTCTAATATGTCATGTACATGGTCCCTTTGCTTGGGGCGCTCCCCTCACCTTGACTACCAGTCACCATTCCTACTTTGTCTTTTTAGAATTGTTTATTTTTATTTTTGGCTGCGCTGGTCTTTGTTGCGATGTGGGGACTTCTCACTGTGGGGGCTTCTCTTGTTGCAGAGCACAGGCTTTAGGCCTGAGGGCTTCGGTAGTTGCAGCTCTCGGGCTCTAGAATGTGGGCTCAGTAGTGTGGCACACGGGTTTAGTTGCTCTGCTGTCTGCGGAATCTTCCTGGACCAGGGATCGAATCCGTGTCCGCTGCATTGGCAGGTGGAGTCTTACCCACTGCGCCACCAGGAAAGTCCCCCACCTCGTCTTAAAGATGACTTCCTCAAACAGGTTTTCCCTGAATGCCCAGTCACCTTTGACGTGTGCTTAGAGCAGTTCTCCTTCTGAGGTTTCCTCTAGTCTCCCTAATTAAGTGATTGTGTAATTATTCCTTTAAGGTCTGTCTTCCTTGCTAAAGGGCAAGAGAGGCTGGCATTTCTCTCTTAGACCACTGTGTCTCCTGCTACTGGTTCAGTAACTCAACCACCAGTTGCCTGAAGCCAGGGCCAGGCTGAATGGAAGAGGCTGTGGGTGATGGGTAGATAACAGAGGGGATCAGCGGGTCTTGGAGCCATTGGCAAAGACCCTGGGAAGCAGGTGGATTCTGACTAAGCCTTAAATGAAGGAGGGTTTGGAAGGCAGAGAGGATGGGCATGTCCGTTGGAGAATCTATTTAAATAGAGATAGAGCCCTGGCTTGCAATTAGGAGAATCAGGGTCCCAGCTCATCTCATGGGTGACTGTTGACATGTTGTTTTCTCCCATTTGCAAAATGAGAGGCTGGCTTAGCAAGGACTGCAAATAATAGCACCATGACACTATTCATTTCATCCCCTGGGGGCCTTTCTCTTCCCTGTGAGCCTGAATACAGCTTAAGAATTATTTTCAACACAATATTCTAGGGGTCATTACCAATTGATGGGAAATGGTAACTGGGATAAGCCCTATTTATCTGGTCTGGCTTAGAAGACTGTCTCTTGGATGAATTTGAGCTCTGCCAGTGTCTGATTCAGGGAATCTGTGATAGGAGGGCTGACCACTGCTGGTAGGGAAGAAAGCCTTCCTGAAGCCTCCTAGGGCTCAGCAGCATCAACTGCCATCATCAGGACGTGAAGGGCTTCCCTGATGGCACAGTGGTTAAAAAATTCGCCTGCCAATTCAGGAGACATGAGTTCGATCCCTGGTAGGGCATATCCCACTTGTCAAAGAACAACTAAACCCTTGCGCCACAACTATTGAGCCTGTGTTCTAGAGTCCAGGAGCTGCAACTGCTGAGACTGGCATGCCCTAGAGCCCATGCTCCACAACAAAAGAGGCCACCACAGGGAGAAACTTGTGTACCGCAACTAGACAGTAGGCCCTGCTCTCTGCAACTAGAGGAAAGCCCACACAGCAATCTAGACTTTGCACAGCCAAAAATAAATACAATTAAAAAAAAAAAAAGGATGCAAAAATGTTCTAGGCCAAGAGCAGCAAATCCAAATGCCTTTAGGAGCTGGCAGACAATGTAAGTGCCAGGAGGATCAAATAGGGAGTGGTGAGGAGTGTGGCAAACTGGAGAAAGTATGAGTGCTTGTCCTGTCTAAAAGGGTTAAGTCTTTATCCCCCACTCCACTGCCTCCTCCTCACTGTATGGATAAAGCAAAAACAGCCCTCAGGCTGTACTTTTCTTCCAGACAGCCAGACTGTGATTTCTGAGTCCTATTGACTTTTTTTTTTTTTTTTTGAGAATCTCGATCTAGGGAACAGTGTTGCCTGAAGCCACACTTAAGAGTTAAACCTCTTGATTTCCATTTTATTGCTTTCTCCTTCTTTGTGATCATGTGGACATATAAGGATGGATCAAGGAGGGACAAGAGTGGATTGAGGTTTTCAAAAGATGTCCATTTCATTCTGAGTGCTTATGGCAAGAGAGATGGGTGGCCTGTTTGCCAGTACTGTTAATAATAAGTCACTCATGTGACTTATTTTAGGGACTAACTGGTTTAAATTCCCCAGATCTTCAGAAATGTCACTTTCCACTGAGGAAGTTTTCCCTCTCATGATTACACACACACACACACACACACACACACCCCACATGTCTTCCTTCCTCAGTATTAATCACCTTCTCCTATAATTGGTACTTAAAATGTCAAAGGAGAAGAAATTAATTAACAGGAGTATCCAGTACAGCAAGGCATGCTGCAAAGCTCTGGGACTGATTATAAAAAGCATTTCCTTAAATATTTTGAGCACTTTTGGGATTCAGAAACCTCCCTTCTAATTGAAGGATCTTTAACTACACCCCAAGTCCTGGCAGGTGGCCAGGGGTGCAGAGCCACGGGAGGCCGCGTGTGGAAATTCTTTCTCCATCACCTCAGGGAGACCTCCTTCCATACTAGGATAGGTGGCAACGGAGGTTCAGAAACAGCAGGGCCCGCAGGCAGAATCTGAGAGGAAAAGGTTTAACATTACTGAGTTCCTGCTGTGTCAGGAACTTTACATACGATTTTTCACAACCATCCTGTAAGACAGGCAATCCGATTATCTCCATTTTACAGATGGGGAAATTGAGGCTCAGAGTGGTTGTGAGTTCCCCAAATCAAGCGGCTACTAACTGAAAGCGCAAAGGATTCAAACTTAGGTCTCATTCTAAAGCTTTGCTTTTTCATGGAATCTTGAAATCCTATTCCTAGCTCGCTTCTGTGCTGCTTCCCACTCCAGCTACAAACTCTCAAGCTATAGGAGTTTTGACAGCTAAGCCAAAGCCAAGACCCAGACCTGGGAGGTGGAGCAGAGAGATGCACAGCACCCCGCCCCGGCTCCAGTGTCAGCCAATGGAGCTGCGGCCCCAGCAGTCTTTCGTCCAATCAGTCAGAGGTCCCCGCCCCCATCCCCTCTCTTCTCTTCCCCGCCCCTCCACTTTCCCTTTGGCTCGACCGAGCTTGACGGAGCGGAAAGTCCCTTCAGTCCGCTCCGGGCCGGCAGCCATTGGAGGAAGATCTAGCATAGGGCGGCCCAATCAGGGCGTGCGCAGGAATGCAGCTCAGGCTGCGATTGGTTGGGGCGGCTGTTGCCCCTCCGCCCCCGCTCGCTCCCTCCCTCCCTGGGCGGTTCAGAGGCGGGGCAAGTGGGGGCGGGCCCAGGTAGCAGGTTTGGCTGCGCGGGGGCTCTCGCGTCTGAGGTAAATACTAGGGCGGTGGGTGTGGGACGGCAGGGCCAGCCGGGGAAGCGGGCTAGAGAGACTGGGGAAGGGGCGACGCCCCGCCCCGCGAGGTGAGTGAGTGAGCGAGCGGCGGAACGGGCGAGCGACGGGTGACCCGGCCCCTCGGGCGTCCCTCTCCGGCCTCTGGGCGCCTCGAACTGCCACCGCGGCCGTCGGGCCCTGGTCGCCGACCCGTTACCTGCCCCAGCCCTTAGCCGGCTAGGCCCGCGGGGTGCTGAGCCAGCTGACGTCAGCCTGGGCTTCCCCACCTCCCCAGGCCTTCCTGAAAGGGCTCCTCAGTCGTGGGAGCGTGGTCACCGCCGCCGGGACCTCTCGAGAAGCGAGGACTTGGTGTGGGAGCAACGCAGAAATCTATCTTTTTGAGCCCCCCATTTACAGATCGGGAAACTGAGGCATCCGACGGCCCGGGTTGGCATCGAGAGCGCGGGGTTGTAATCTTACCATCGGTGCCTTGGGGGTGTATCGGTCGATCGGTTTTGGAGTGTGTGGCTCCCGTCCAGGAAGAGCAGTCGGGGTTCTGGCCTCGTTAATGGCGTGTTATGCTTTTTCTTTCAGTTTCCCCCTTTCCAGGGTGAGAATGCTTTTACACAACAACCTGGAGTTCTTTAGTTGAAAGGTGCGCTCTGTTGAAGCAAGGTATTCATTCTTTTCCTCCTCCTCCCCAACCTCTCACCGCCCACCCCCCACCCCCCCCTTTATTGTCATTTTAACGATCTCTGGGGAAATCGTGAAGTCCTGACGGACAATGGTGTTCCTGGGTTTGGTTCTCAGCCGGGTCAGCTGCCCAGTTATTCATGTACTTGGCATCTTTTCTATTCCGCCCCGTGGCATTTGCATGTTTTAGGATGATTGTCGTCTTCCAGCCACCAAGCCTTTCAGTCTCTCAACCCCCATCCCGCCTGCCCCCATCCTCTCCCCATGCTCCCTGGAAAGTTATATGGTTAGCTTAACTAAGGAGCATTGCCTGCTTTGCTTTTGATTTAGAGCTAATAGGGATCTTAATAAGATTGTTCCTTTTGCAGTCATTGGCTCCTGGAGAAAAATCCAGGCCTTGAGAGAGGGTGTTCATTCAAGCGTTGGTTTTCTGCACACCCCCTCACGCCCCGAGGAGACTGAATGGTTTAAGAATTTAGCTTGCCAGTTCCCTACTGGGTAGTGGGTGGATTTGAACCAGCACAATATTAGGTGAAAATGATGTGCTGGAAATTCTTGTGGAAATTCATATACTGTGAATGTTGATAATACCCAGAACATTCTCTAATGTTCGGCTACAAAATTGTACAGTACTCTTTGGAAGAAGCCTTTCTTTGGAGGGTAACTTTTGTGAAGAGCTGGTAAGATCAGGGTGCTTGTTATATAAAACAACAGACATGCTACAGGGATGATTTCTTGTGATCTGGACTACTTGAACTGTGATTTTGTTTAAGGAAATCTACATAAGACAGGAGTAATTATTCTATTCATTATTACTCCTGTCTTCTTTCAGTATTTTGTTCCTTGTTTTCACTAGGTAATCTTAAATTTGTCAGGGTATTTTCTTTGGTTTTACAGAATTGTACAACCACACATAGACATCAGACATGGTGTGAGGATCTAGGAACCCAGTTTCAAATGAACCTCAAAACAAGTTCTATTTGTGAAATTTTCTTTATTTATTTCCCCTTAAGTGTATAACAATGAAGTGGCATAAAGAGTCAGAGAATTAGAATTATTATTTATCTAGGAGATTAGGTAAAAACTGTTAAATACTCAACTCCTGAGTCTTCTTTTAAAAGAAGCTTTTAATTACTTAAATGATTAGAATGAGGACATGGAAATTTGGCTTTTACTATTATCACCTGAGTTAACCAAATCATTCATTCATTTCTGCTGTACTGAATGTCTAACATACTGTCAGGCCCTTGTTTGGGCAGTGGAAATACAAAGATGAAGGACTTCGGGAATTCACAGTTTGGAAGTGCAGTGGCCAGGTTTAACTCTGGTGAGACCAGAGTGTCCCTGGTTCTTTTGATATGAATATGTAGATGTGGGAGGCAGACTTTGTTTTAAACCTCATAAATCCCACTTGTTTTAGGGACTGAATATGTGTGTTCTTGGATCACAAGTTAAACTATGAAGAAAACTGACTCTTTTCTGGCCTGGTCGCTTTTCTGGAATCTCTGCTGTTTAGGAATGTATAAACTTGGTCTTTCAGTGAGAAATATTCTCTTTTAAAATGATAATTATTCTAGTTATCTAGAAGAATTTGGAAAAAGTTCTGTATATCTTCTTTTTTGGAGGGTATTCACACTAACCTCCATACTTCTTTGCCATTTATAATTATGGGCAGCTTTTGGTATTGTAATTTTTATTCTGATTTATATAGCCCCTTGTTTTTAAAACAAGTCCAGATATCTCAGGAGATGCAGAATGTTATTGAATTGTATGTTTTTGTTTTCTTTAGTGGAGTTCTTTGAACAGTAACCTGATAACTTGAGACTCAAAATGACATTGTTTCTTCTAGATAAATTAGCTGTTGTCAGTTTTATGTAGTTATTGTTGTTCATCTGTGCTGTATATTATCTTTTAGAACTAATTTGGACCTTTAGTATATTCATGTAAAACTTATTTCTTGATCATCTTTTCGTTGCATTTGATAGGAAGCTGATATTTGTGCCTTTTCACCATCATCTTGGTTTAATGACTTCATTGTAATACAATTAAATTCTCCTCTACTCAGGATCCAGGCCCATCAGCAAGCTTAGGTAACCATGTATATTTTCAAATCTGTGTGACCTGAACCTCTTCTGAAATGTCAAAAGAAAGTCCTATTCAGTATGGCTTCAGGGTTAAAAATATTACTGTATTACAACTCTTTGAGAATGATCATTCAGCACTTATAGTATTACTCAGTTTTCCAGCCTGAAATAAGTACAATGGTATTAAGATGAATTGTTTCAAAGTGAAGTACAGTATATTGTTAGAGGTAATTTTTAAACAGTTAGGCCTGAAAAGTAATAAGAACAAAAATGAGGGCAGCCGTCATATCTTAAATCTTCTGTATTTTTCAGTTTCGACCGCTGTGCTGAGTGCATAAAAATACTAAGCTAACAAACCTTGATTGATAAAGAACTCACTGACAGTGTGATTTAAATCTTATGCGGTCTTGAGTCAGTTTTTACTGCTTGGGGTTCTTAAGACTTAAGTGTCGTGCTTGTCCCAGTCAAAGAAGAATGTAGGCATCGTGTTCATTTCTTCAGTGGGAGAACAGTCTCTATTAGCATATTCTGCTGTAAGGCCAGTATCATGCTCGTGCTCAGTTGTGTCTGACTCTTTGTGATATCCCGTAGACCGCGGTCTGCCAGACTCCTCTGTCCATGGGATTTCCCAGGCAAGAATTCTGGAGTGGGTTACCATTTCCTTCTCCAGTAATGCCAGTTTACTGAGATATTAATCATCATTAAATTTGTCTTATATACCTCTAGTAGAGCCATAAAATTTTCTGTTTAACTTTATCAGTTACAATCAGAATTAGTTTTTAATATGATAGTTCCAAACCTATTCTTTCTTCATGTATTCTTTAAAAGAGGAAATACCACATTTTGGGATAATGTGGTTATCCCAAAATGTGGTTTTTATTTTTGGATAATGCTTTTTAAATATTTTATAACTTTCACTTTGGCTGGTCTGGTTGTCTAACATGACGACTACTATTAATGAGTTTGTTCACTCGTTTATGCTAATGCAAGTCAGAAAAAAGTTACTGCTCCTTGTGTAGTTCTTTTTAAGATATGGTTCATAATAACTGTTATTAAATTGCCCACAACCTTCTTATAAACCAAAGTAGTTGGTTTAACTGTGTACTGTCTCTGAAATGATGTGCAAAAAACCTTTTGTAATCAAATTGATTTGAAATAGGGTGTCCTAATGCCTTCCATATAGTAGTTTAGTTTTGTCTTGGAACATTCCATTAGCACTGGTAGTTTTTATTTTAAATTGTGACATGGATTATGAAGCTGGAGAATCAATCCAGCAAGAATTGTTGGCATATACTAATTATTAAGATTCAAAGAATTTTAATATTTGAAGGCATAATTTGTTGGAACTAAAAAAAATTCCTTTCAAAACAATTGCCATACTTTAAAAATAATTTTGACCAAAAATATTTAAATATATTTGAAAAAGAACAATGCAACTTCACTTTTTTAGGAGTTGCTTTTTGACCATCTCATCCTACCTGGAGCAACAGAAATAATGCCTGTGAAATAAAGCCTATGCGCTTTACTCCTAAAGACCTGTTCAGAATTTATGTATTCCTCTTTTTGTTACTGTTTTATCTTTTTAAACACACAACCATATTTCATTACCTGGCTTCTCAGAACTGATTAGAAACAGTAAGCTGGAAGGCTGTACAAGAAGTCAAGTGCATGTTGCAGGAAACCACAGAAGATGGCTGATGGCAAGGGAAAATGGTAGAGTGTAAATCTAAGGAAGGAAGATGCAGGAACTCAGAAAAACCGTAATATAAAACCTCTTAGCAAAGAGACAAACATCTTTTCATAGTGACAGCCACATACAATGATTTACATTTATGTTGGTAACTCAGTGCTCAAGATAAAATTGAGACTATTTCCTTGTTGAAAAATGCTGACATTTAAAAAGAATTTTAGTCTGCAATAACAAATACTGCATTTGGGAACTTTTAAGGAATAGAGCCAAATTAAGGTTTGGGTCACTGGGTAGCTCACCGCAGGAGTTTTGTTTATATGGCGCCAAGGGTTTCCACAGGTGTCTTATATAAGTGGCAAATGTAAATTGATCCTGTTTCTGCTGAAGTAGTGCCCTCAAGTGGAATTAAGGCAAACACATTATAGAAAAAGAGAAAACCACTTTATGCTACCCGCCCTCACTAAATGTTGTGCATATATTTCAGTGATGTTGATTTGAAGAACAGCAAAGCCCTTTACCCTGTCTCGGGCAGTCTTCATGCCTCATTCTAGCTTGTAGAGGGCCTTTTTAGTAATAAAAACTTTACATTATAGAAAAACCTCATCAACTACCGATGTGTTATAAAAGAAATACTATTCTGTGTGTAGATTTGCCAGGTTATGTATTTAATCATTAAGTTAAATGGCTAAACTTAAAATTTGGTTCTTTAGTTTTAGGAATATTTATTTTTTAACTCCAAGAATAAAATAGATGAATATGATATTGCTGTCACCTGCTGCTGTTAGCCCAAATAATGGAAATGAATATCACCTCCTCACAGGAGGATGGAATAAATACTGTATTTAGAAACCAAATAGCCACATGCATGTGACAGAGAATACCTAAGAACCATTGTTTTCAGTAAGATAATGAATTAACATAATGAATTATAGTCTACTTGATGAAATTGTATAGTTTTAAACCTGTGATTCAAGTAGGGTTAAGAAGGCTATTTTAATTGTGAAATATGAATATCCTTGTAAAAATTTCAAATGCAAATTTGAAAGTGAGAAAGAAACAATCTTTTTTTCCTTGTCTACATAGTTAAACTTGTGGTATAAAAACATTTTATGCTTGATACTATACTGCAGTTATATTTCTTCCTTATGTAGTAGTACAAGTTTTGATGGCTACAAAATTGATTTTTAAGACATTGTTAATATAAGCAGATTTATAATATCTGATCTTTATGATTGAGAGAGATTAAATGATAGCTATGATTAATATGATTAACATTTGCTTATTAAGGATAAAATGTGTAAGATAAGAAAATGAAGCTGAGTTAGATAAAATGTTCCATTATCAAAACATGGCACACAGATAAATGAATTGTGGTTGAAGTTTTAGAATGTGATTTGATGATATTTTTATTGATAAAAATGTTCAACATAATTGTGATGGGTAACTTTTTACTTAAACTACTGGTATAGAAATAATGGCCTTTTTGATTTGTGTGTTTTGCCCAAATACAGCAGCTTATTCATTTAAGTTAGGCAGAGTCTATTAATTTTACTTTTTAAAGTTTAAAAATGTCAGAATATTTATATAAGATTATATTTTACTAGAATCTGAGTTCATAAATTTCAGTGCCTTGGAAACAAACATTATTGTATTGTCTTTGGAGATAATTTACAATTGAATCTCCTTTATTAAATATGCAATATTACAGTAGATACAAGTAATATAGTATGTCTTTTAACCTCTCAAGATATTTTTGAAAGTATATCATTATGTGTATGTGTGTGTTTTTACTAGCTGAATGAAGAATTTAAAAATTCTTTGACCTTAATTTTAGCTCATGTAGAGTGAAGTGTAAAGTTTCTCTTTGCTTGTCCTCCAGGCATTTTGATTTGCTGTCTTTTTACAGCATGGACACCAAATTGCTAAAAACATGCTTTGGGACTGCCAATGAATTTATCTTTTGTGGTTTTACTACACACTTAGTAATTCCCTTTTTCTTGAGTTAATATTTTGGAGTTAATATCACAATGAGTTCGGGCTTATGGAGCCAAGAAAAAGTTACTTCACCCTACTGGGAAGAGCGGAGTTTTTATTTGCTTCTTCAAGAATGCAGTGTTACAGACAAACAAACACAAAAACTCCTTAAAGTACCAAAGGGAAGTATAGGACAGAATATCCAAGACCGTTCTGTGGGGCTTTCGAGGATTCCTTCTGCCAAAGGCAAGAAAAATCAGATTGGATTAAAAATTCTAGAGCAACCACATGCAGTTCTGTTTGTTGATGAAAAGGATGTTGTAGAAATAAATGAGAAATTCACAGAGTTACTTTTGGCAATTACCAATTGTGAAGAGAGGTTCAGCTTGTTTAAAAACAGAAACAGACTAAGTAAAGGCCTCCAAATAGATGTGGGCTGCCCTGTGAAAGTCCAGCTGAGATCTGGGGAAGAAAAATTTCCTGGAGTTGTGCGCTTCAGAGGACCTTTATTAGCAGAGAGGACAGTATCGGGAATATTCTTTGGAGTAGAATTACTGGTAAGTTTGATAAGTCATTTTAGTGGGCTGTGTATTTATGTGTGTCTGTGTCTGTGTGCACATACATTTTTCTTTTTCCTTTTTTGAATACAAAATAAGTTTTCCCAGAATTCTATATTTTTTAATGTTCGTAATCCTGAGGATTTACTTTCTAATGGTAGATTAAGATGATACAAAGATGATGCTTTGAAAACTTTGAAAAACTACGTATAGTAGGAAATATACAAAGAGATCATGTAGTTATTGAAGACTTTCCTATCTTTGAATATTAAAAATGAACTCTTAGCAATTGTAAACAAATTACTTAAAATTGTTAATTATCCTGTGACATTATCGGTAGGTTTCTTAGCCTTTCTTAAAGTATACTATTAAGTAACAAAATTTGGATATATAAGTTGTAGCAATTTCAACTGGCTTATAGTTGTCCCTGATAATATATGTGAAAATCATGTTGACATTTGTTTGCACTGAAAAGAAAACCAAGAACTCTGTGATAATGTTTCCAAAATTAATATTCTCAAGAATTTAAATGTTAGTTACATTTTGACATTCTTGCAAATACAATTTCATGCCTCATTTGCTTTTTAAGTTTTTTAAGCAGCAATTGTAAAACAATTGGAGAATTGAATCCCAGCTATGCCATTTACTAGCTGAGTAACCAAACTGCTTTCTAAATCTGCATCCTCATCTGTGAAATAGTGATATTAATACACAACTTGCAGTGTTTTTGTGATATATTGATTCAGGATTTAACATGGTGACTGGCACATAGTACGTGCTCAATAAATGGAGACAACACTACTGTTAAAGTAAGTTTTTCTTTTTATGACAAAATTTTTGTTAAAACCACAATGTGAACTCCAGCCCAAGCTCTCTCACAGTAGAGTTATCATTTAAAATTATCATGTAATTTTATTTCAGCATCCGATACAGTTTCTTCCTTATTTTTTGAACACCCTATATTCAATGGTAACTGCTAATAATTATATTTCTTATATGTGTCACTTAGAATTTGTTCAGTGATTTCTCTGAAGTCCACAGAGTGCATCTTTTTTCTTAGGGATCATCTTTCTCTATCAGTCACTCACTTTTTTTTTTCCTCTCATTTAAAAACTAGGAAGAAGGTCGTGGCCAAGGTTTCACTGATGGCGTATATCAAGGGAAGCAGCTTTTTCAGTGTGATGAAGATTGTGGAGTATTTGTTGCGTTGGACAAGCTAGAACTCATAGAAGATGATGACACTGGATTGGAAAGTGATTATGCAGGTCCAGTGGATACAATGCAAGTTGAACTTCCCCCTCTGGAAATAAACTCCAGAGTTTCTTTGAAGCTTGGAGAAACTATAGAATCTGGAACGGTTATATTCTGTGATGTTTTGCCAGGCAAAGAAAGCTTAGGATATTTTGTTGGTGTGGACATGGTAAGAAATTTTGAATTATATTGTCTTTGTTGTATATATCTGTTAGTTTTATAACCAATTTAGGTACAGATTAAACACTTTGAATACTTAAAATAGACTAATTTGGAGTAATTTAAAGACCTCGTTCTAATTTATCTTTCGTAAAGGAATGTTAATACGGGATAGGAGTCTAGTTGTAGAATTATAGTTATTCATTTTTCCAGTCTGAATAAACAGAAATAATGTTTTCAGTCTTTAAATTTGCTGTGTAATAAACAGAAAAAACCCCCACCAGAATATATTGCATTATGTCTTAGTTTTCTTTATTTTGAAAAGGCTTTTTTTTTGTAATCTGTGTTTCTCTTTTTGTAATATTTTGCTGAATTTTACTGACTGATCTGATTTTAATGATTTAGTGTAAAAGTCACTTATGGAAAATGCCTGAATAGAGGAACAGCACGTTGCTTTAGAGGAAAGACAATTCATTGCCTTCATAGGGTGTATTTCACTCAAAAAAGTTTTTTTTTTTATTGTGGTAAAATTTATGAAACATAAAATTTACCAATTTAGCCATTTTAAAGTGACATTAAGTACATTCACATTGTTGTGCACCCATCACCGCTATTCATCTCCAGAACATTTTCTTCAACCCAAAATGAAACTCTGTACTTATTAAACAATAACACCCTATTACTCACTCCTCTCAGCCAGTGTTCTTCTGACAAGCAGAATTCTTTCTGTCTTTGTGTATTTGCTTATTCTCTGTGCCTCATATAAGTGGAATCATACAGTATTTGTATTTTCATTTGTGTCACTCATTGTTAATGTTACCTTACAGTCATAATTGTTAATAATGAATAACAGTACATGTGGGATTAAGAGAAGGAGAAGAAAAAGGCTTGAGAACATTTTTTATCATAGATTGAAAATATGGACAAGAATTTGTTAGGTATAATGAAGAAAATTCATATGGAATTATTAAACACCAGCAAGAATTGGGAGAGGTTGTGAGTAATAGATTTTTGTACTCATGGTGTTTTTAGTGATTATTTTTATCTATTCAGTTATACTTTGGGTAGGATATGAATGCTCTAGTGTAAGTTTCTCTTACACTTTGCTTGGAAATCCAAGGAAATTCTATTTGATACCCATTAGTTAGATAAATCTCACTCTGTTGTTTAGATAAACACTTACTGAACATTTACCATGTGAAAAGTTAGAGCCAGAGTTAAATACGTAGGTCCCTCAGGATAGCTAGAAATAAAACACATTTTAAACCATTATTCTTTAAATATTCAGAACTTATTTAGAAAAGAGAGTGTGGGCTGAGCAGGGGCAGCATTGGAGAAAGAGGGCCATAGGTCATTGGAGTTAGTTTCCTTTTGCTTTAGGTCATTTAGGCCTCAAACTTGGCAAAAGCCATTTAGACCTTCCTCTCCTTAGATGGCAGTGTAGGTAGCATCTTGTTTACTTGGGGCGTCTGCCGAGCCATTGCACTAAAGCTTCTCCCCCGCCTCTGTCTTCCAGTTGGCTTGTGCAAGCATTCGTTCCAAACCCCTCTAGTGCAGTCCTTGAAAGGAAAGTTCTGGCTAATGCAGTAGTGTTCATCTCCTTCTATTTCCAATGCTATTTAGAATGCTGTCCACATTGGTGCTCAGGGCAGTTGTCCGACTGGACTGTCTTCTTAATCTAGCTCCATGAACAGCACTGGACAAGTTGGTGCTAGACTGGAATATAAAGTAATTAATATAAAGATCTCCATTTTGAAGAGAATTCTTGCATACCCATAAAATGACAAAAGAACAATTGAAAAAATAGACTTTCTGTCTATAGAAAAAATTTCCTATCTATACAGGAATTCAAATTGAACATTTATGTAAGTGCTCAGGGAATGTGAAGGAGTGAATAGAGCAAGCTAGGGTTAATTAGGGGCCACTTTCTGGGTGAAACGGTGTATGATTACTGCATCTACCAGTGCAGATGTATGTTATATAGACTATTTATTGTCTAGTCAAGTATGATGAACACTTTTGATCCTTTGCTCACCAGGTGGGTTTCTGTGGCTTGATTATTCTTGGATATCATTTTTTAGAGGATCCTCTTGTGGAAAATATGCTTTCATATTTGTTTTATTGAGGAGGATTTTAAAGTTTATTCTGTTAATTTCTAGGATAATCCTATTGGCAACTGGGATGGAAGATTTGATGGAGTGCAGCTTTGTAGTTTTGCAAGTGTTGAAAGTACAATTCTCTTGCATATCAATGACATCATCCCAGGTATGTTTTCTTTGTGTTTTATATATTGTTAAGGCAGAGCTTCTAAGACATAGTCAGTTATGAGGATATAAATATAAGCTTCAAGATGCGTTTTTGGAACTTGATTTTTATATTATGGAATTGTTATTACATAGGATATCTTTCCTTACCCCCAAATAAAAATACTTAAAGATTTTCATTTCTAAAAGTATATGAGTGTGGGGTACCTTTTATTTGTTATCATTCACTTTTTCATTACTTGTCTATTTTAACCCTTTCTAATAATTGCAAGAGTCAGAAAATATAATAAACTGCTACCTGTTTGAGTGAGAGCCTGGTTTCAACTAGAAGCCTTTTAGTAGAAGTTGGTCATTTTAATATAATCTAATATATTGTGGAGAGGATTCTTGCTGGATACCTCATGAGATCTCTTCCAGTTTTAAGGTGGTATAATTGATCTAACTTCATGACTCTGTAATCAGAAACAGATCACTCAACTTTTACATCTTAAAAATAATCTTAAGCAACCTTTATTTTACCTCAAAGAAGTAGCATCTAATGGCTGATGTCAACTAATTGATAATTCTTATAGTTAGCAGATTCAGCATCACCTTCTCCCTGCTCTTAGTAGAATTGCAGTTAGAAGCTCGTCTACTGGTAGTATGTTAATCATGAAACATACAGAGGCAATCAAAGTTGGCGATTCTCATTGAACATTATGCAGCTATGAATTGTCAGAAAGCCTGCATTCAATAGCCACAAATTATGAATTTCTTAATTAGATGACTTCTACATTCTTGACAAAGTTATAAGGTAGGTCTTAAGTTTAGTTCAGTCGCTCCGCAGCATGCCAGGCCTCCCTGTCCATCACCAACTCCTGGAGTTCACCCAAACCCATGTGCATTGTGTCGGTGATGCCATCCAACCATCTCATTCTCTGTCGTCCTCTTCTCCTCCTGCCTTCAATCTTTCCCAGCATCAGGGTCTTTTCAAATGAGTCAGCTCACATCAGGTGGCCAAAGTATTGGAGTGTCAGCTTCAACATCAGTCCCTCCAATGAACACCCAGGACTGATCTCCTTTAGGATGGACTGGTTGGATCTCCTTGCAGTCCAAAGGACTCTCAAGAGTCTTCTCCAGTATCACAGTTCAGAAGCATCAATTCTTCAGCACTCAGCTTTCTTTATAGTCCAACTCTCACATCCATACATGACCACTGGAAAAACCATAGTCTTGACTAGATGGACCTTTGTTGGCAAAGTCATGTCTCTGCTTTTTAATATGCTGTCTAGGTTGGTCATAACTTTTATTCCAAGGAGTAAGTGTCTGTTAATTTCATGGCTGCAGTCACCATCTGCAATGATTTTGGAGCCCCGAAAAATAAAGTCAGCCACTGTTTCCCCTAGTTTCCCCATCTATTTGCCATGAAGTGATGGGACCAGATGCCATGATCTTAGTTTTCTGAATGTTGAGCTTTAAGCCAACTTTTTCCCTCTCCTCTTTTACCTTCATCAAGAGGCTCTTTAGTTCCTCTTCACTTTCTGCCATAAGGGTGGTGTCATCTGCATATCTGAGGTTATTGATATTTTTTCCAGCAATCTTGATTCCAGCTTGTGCTTCCTCCAGCCAGCACTAAGGTAGGTCTTAATTATCCCCATTTTGCTGATGAAAAAAAACTGGGGCTCAGATAGGGATAAGATTTGCTAGGATCAACTAAGATCCTACTTGATTTTTGTAGAGCCAGAATTCAAATCCAGGCTTGTCTGATTATAAAGCTCTGCCCTTTTCAGTACCTCCTCACCCCAAGTCCTGTGTGTTGACTTGGGATGTGAAGACCTGTATAGAAGCCTCACATGTATACTTGGGAATATTGTTTCTATGGGGATATATTTTGTCTCTGAGTCTTTAAAAGCTGACTTTTGCTATATCAAGAATCACAACTGAACAAAATGGTTTTGTTTTTTTTTGCTATCAGTGTTATTGCTGATTTTGACATAGGACACTTTTGAGTACCCCACAGGTCATTTCAGGTCCTCAGTTCCTTTTTTGTAAAGATGAAAGGGTTAATTAATACTAGATGATTCTTAAGATTCCTTCTAGCCTGTATTCTTTGCCATTCCTAATTCCCTGTTGACTTGGCAAGTAATAAGTGCTTGTTTTGCTGACTTAGGAAATGCTTTCTACGTTAGCTTTTAGCCTTGCAGCAAGAATACATTAATTAGTTGGAGAAAGGAGATTCAAATGATAAGTTTGTTTCCATTTTGCTTTGTAAAAGTCTGACATACTTTATTTTCCTTGATTTCTTTAAAATCAGGTTTTAATTTCTTACACATTGGGTTCTTAGCTATTTCTTTGCTTCCCTTTGGAAATGAATGCCTTATATTCAAGGGGAAGCATACATGTGCTTGATATTTTATCTAGTAATATTTAATTTACCTTTTCATGTGTGCTTATGGAAAAACATAGTTTGTAATATTATAATTTGAAATAACCTTTTGATGTTACAATAAATGTTTATTGTCTAAAAAGCAGTTTTCCTAAGGCTTGTTCCTTCATCAGATGTTATTAAACCTTACTTAGGGTTTTTGGTTTTTTTTTTGGTGTTGAGGATATAGTAGGAAACAAAACAGATAAAAGTTCAGAAATGGAGCTTTTATTCTAGAGAGTGAAGACAGATAATGAATGAGATATATGGTCAATTAGGAGCTTCCCAGGTGGCTCAGTGGTAAAGAATCCACCTGCAAATGCAGGAGATGCTGGAGACGTGGGTTCCATGGCTGGGTCAGGAAGATCCCCTGGAGAAGGAAATGGCAACCCACTCAAGTATTCTTGCCTGGGAAATCCCATGGTAGAGGAGCCTGGTGGGCTACAGTGGATGGGGTCACAAGGTTTCAGACACAACTTAGCGACTAAATAACCACAGTGGTCAATTAGATGCTGATTGAGTGGAGAGTGGTAAGCAAGGTAAGGGGAAAGGGTGTGCTGGGGTGTGAAGGGTGGGATTTTGTTTTTACTTTATGTAGAGTAGTCCCTTGGCTTGGGGTATCTCTTCATGGCTGCTCCAGCAAAGGGCAGCCGCTGCTTCTTACCTTGGACATGGGATATCTCCTCATGTCCTCCACTCCTGACCTTGGACCAAAGAAAAGCAAGGAGAGATAAGAAAGCCTTCTTCAGTGATCAGTGCAAAGAAATAGAGGAGAATAATAGAATGGGAAAGACTGGAGATCTCTTCAGGAAAATTAGAGATACCAAAGGAACATTTCATGCAAAGATGGGCTCAATAAAGCACAGAAATGGTTTGGACCTAGCAGAAGCAGAAGATATTAAGAAGAGGTGGCAAAAATACACAGAAGAACTGTATGAAAAAGATATTCACGACCCAGATAATCACAATGGTGTGATCACTCACCTAGAGCCAGACGTCCTGGAATGTGAAGTCAAGTGGGCCTTAGGAAGCATTACTACAAACAAAGCTAGTGGAGGTTATGGAATTCCAGTTGAGCTATTTCAAATCCTAAAAGATGATGCCGTGAAAGTGCTGCACTCAATATGCCAACAAATTTGGAAAACTCAGCAGTGGAAAACTCAGTCAGTTTTCATTCCAGTCTCAAAGAAAGGCAGTGCCAAAGAATGCTCAAACTATCGCACAGTTGCACTCATCTCACATACTAGCAAAGTAATGCTCAAAATTCTTCAAGCCAGGCTTCAGCAATACGTGAACTGTGAACTTCCAGATGTTCGAGCTGGTTTTAAAAAAGGCAGAGGAACCAGAGATCAAATTGCCAACATCTGCTGGATCATGCAAAAAGCAAGAGAGTTCTAGAAAAACTATGCCAAAGCCTTTGACTGTGTGGATCACAATAAACTGTGGAGAATTCTGAAAGAGATGGAAATACCAGACCACCTGACCTGCCTCTTGAGAAATCTTTATGCAGGTCAGGAAGCAACAGTTAGAACTGGACATGGAACAACAGACTGGTTCCAAATAGGAAAAGGAGTCAAGGCTGTATTTTGTCAACCTGCTTATTTAACTTATATGCAGAGTACATCATGAGAAACGCTGGAGTGGAAGAAGCACAAGCTGGAATCAGGATTGCCGGGAGAAATATCAATAACCTCAGATATGCAGATGACACCACCCTTATGGCAGAAAGTGAAGAACTAAAGAGCCTCTTGATGAAAATGAAAGAGGAGAGCGAAAAAGCTTGCTTAAAGCTCAACATTCAGAAAACTAAGATCATGGCATCCGGTCCCATCACTTCATGGCAAATGGATGGGGAAACAGTGGAAACAGTGGCTGACTTGATTTTTCTGGGCTCTGAAATCACTGCAGATGGTGACTGCAGCCATGAAATTAAAAGACACTTGCTCCTTGGAAGAAAAGTTATGACCAACCTAGACAGCATATTAAAAAGCAGAACCATTACTTTGCCAACAAAGGTCCGTCTAGTCAAGGCTATGATTTTTCCAGTGGTCATGTATGGATGTGAAAGTTGGACTATAAAGAAAGGTGAGCACCAAAGAATTGATGCTCCTGAACTGTAGTGTTGGAGAAGACTCTTGAGAGTGCCTTGGGTTGCAAGGAGATCCAACCAGTCCATCCTAAAGGAGATCAGTCCTGGGTGTTCATTGGAGGGACTGATGTTGAAGCTGACACTCCAATACTTTGGCCACCTGATGTGAGCTGACTCATTTGAAAAGACCCTGATGCTGGGAAAGATTGAAGACAGGAGGATAAGGGGACGACAGAGAATGAGATGGTTGGATGGCATCACGGACTCAATGGACATGAGTTGGGGTAAACTCCAGGAGTTGGTAATGGACAGAGAGGCCTGGTGTGTTTTAGTCCATGGGTCGCAAAGAGTCAGACATGACTGAGCAACTGAACTGAACTGAGGTTAGTCCCAGTGAGCCTCTCTAATGTGTTGACATTTGAGCTCTTAACATGAAGGTGATTTGAGGGCTTGGCCAGCTTGAGGAATAGCAAGGGGTTTTTGTAGCTTGAGTGAGGGACAGTGATAGGAGAGTTAGTGAAGCTGGACCATGCAGGGCCAAATGGCTGGTGTATGGATTCTTGGCTTTACTCTAGGGAGTTGGGGAGCCAACGTGGATTTTGCACAAAGGACAACTTAGTAACTTCCCTTTTAAAATGATGGCCCTGGCTGCAAGTTAGAAGGCAGAAACAGGGAAATCCGGAGGGGGACTGTTGCAATTATCCATATGAGAGACAGAAGATGGTGGCTTGGATTGGATTGGTGTGTAATAGCTTGTTTAGTTTAGCCTGTTTTAAAACTTATAATAAATAGAATCATAGTGATTGTATTCTCTAATGATTGCATTATTTACTTAAAGTATATTTTGAGATTCTTTCTGGTGAATGATGGTATTAGTTTACCTTTACTGCTTCATAGTATATTTCATTGTGTGAATACTTCATGATTTAATAACCCATTCTAATGTCAGTGGTTGTTTGGGTTTTGAGTATTTCCATATCCTCGTCAACACTTGGTACCCATTAAAATTTTTGCCAATCTGATACCTTTGAGAAATGGTATCTCAGGGTGGTTTTAATCGTAGTTCCCTCATCACAAGTAGGGTTGAATAATTTTCATATGTTTATGGAAAATTTATGTCCTCTAATAAATACCTGGTTGTGTCTTTCCTCAGTTTTCTGTTGATTTGTCTGTTTATTGATTTGTGAGTTCTTTATTTTAAAATTTTAATGAAATATGTTTTCAACATTTTATTATGCAATTTCAAACATAGAAAAGTTGGAAGAATTTTATACTGAACATCCCTATTCCTACCACCTAGTTTCTACAATTAACATTTTTGTATAATAGTTGCTTTATCATATTATCCATCGCTCTATCCATGCACATCTCCATCTTTTTTTTTGTAATGCATTGCAAAATAAGTTCATCCTAAATACTTCAGTATGCATATAATTAACTAGAGATAAGTATTTAAGGTTTTTTTCCTTTTGAGATGAAAGACCATATGGTAATAAAATATACATTGTATCTTTGGAATTTTGACCAATGCAAAAACCCTTGAGTTTAGTAACTATCAAGTTACTAAAATAATTTTTAATAAGAAATGCATTTGCATATCTCAAATCAAAATAATGAAATAGTATAGTAGGATGTCTTGCTTCCATTCTATTTCCTCTGCTCTAGTTGCCCCCTCACTCCACTCCTTGCCACCCACCAGTAGCTATTTTTATTAGTGTCTTGTATATCTTTTTAGAGTTTCTTCATACAGTATAGGTACATATTCTTTCTTCCCTTTTTAGCCGTGAAGAATAATATTTATTCTGCACGTGCTTTATTCTCTTTACTTTTTATCTTGGAAATCTTTGTGTATCTGAGGTTTTCATTATTTATAGTATATATTTTCCATTGTTATTGTGGTTCCCTAATTTATTGATTCTTACTAATAGATATTTGTATTGTTTCTAAATTTTTACTATTATGCACAGTGCTGCACTAACCTCATACATATATATTTTCTACATGTGCTAGCTTACCTGTAGGATAAATTCCCAGAAGTGGGTTTGTTTGATGAAAAGCTGCATGCATTTGTATTGTTCTAGATATTGCTAAATTGCTTTTGGTAGTTGATGTAACAATTTGTATTCCTGCCAGCAGAGTGTAAGGGTGATTTATTTTTTATTTTGCTTTTTATTTATTTATTTTTTACTGAATAGTTGATTTACAGTGTTGTGTTTCTGGAGTACAGCAGAATGATTCAGTTTTACATATGTTTGTGTGTGTATATGTGTGTGTGTACACACTCATATTCTTTTCATTATGTATTATTACAGGATAATGAATATAGTTCTCTGTGCTCTACAGTAGGACCTTGTTTTTTATCTGTTTTATGTAGTAGTATGTATATGTTAATCCCAAACTCCTAATTTATCCCTTTCTCACCCTCTTTCCCCTTTGGTAACCATAAGTTTGTTTTCTATGTCTGTGGGTCTGTTTCTGTTTTGCAAGTAAATTCATTTGTGTCATATTTTAGATTCTGTGTATAAGTGATACCATATCATAGGTGTCTTTTTCTTTCTGATTTGTTAGGTTGATACATAAGTAATTGAGGTTTCAGACTGTGAATTTCAAATCATTATAACTAGCCTCAAACACATCTCTATTAATCAAAGTAGGAACCTTTACAATCAACACATTTTTGCCAACAAGAAGTAAGTTTGTTTATTCCTGTAGCATAAAAATCTGAGCTTCAGGATTTGAGGAATTCTTGGAAAGCATTTTCTATCTCTTGCTGGTTGTGGAAGCATTTTGCCTGCAAAAAGTTGTCGAGATGATTGAAAAAGTGGTAGTCAGTTGGCGAGAAGTCAGGTGTATATGGCAGATGAGGCAAAACTTCGTAGCCCAGTTGGTTCAATCAACTTTTGAAGCATTGGTTGTGTGACATGCGGTCAGGTATTGTCATGGAGAAGAACTGGGCCCTTTCTGTTGACCAGTGCTGGCTGCAGACATTGTATTTTTTGGTGCATCTCATTGATTTGCTGAGCCTACTTCTCAGATGTAATGGTTTTGCTGGGATTCAGAAAGCTGTAGTGGATCAGACCCATAGCAGACCACCAAACATTGACCTTGACCTTTTTTGGGTGCAATGTTGCTTTGCAAAGTGCTTTGAAGCTTTTTCTCAGTCTAACCACTGAGCTATACTTTCTATTCTGTCTGTTAATGCTTCAGCACCACATTGTTTTAATGATTCTTTATATTTTCATTACTCTTCTGAGTTTTCTAGATTGTCTTCTAAAAGTTTAATAATTTTTCTTTTCACATTTAAGTTGATAATATACTTAGATACGATCTTGTGTAGGATGTGAGGTTTGTATTCCTAATTTTCTCTACTGTGCTTGCTGAGTATAAATGAAGTTTATCGTGTATATATATGGATCTTTCTGTGTCATAGCTTTAGAAGAAATCTAATAGCTGTAAGAGTGCATTTCCCTTTTTGTTCCTTTTCTTAATGAGTGTCTTGGTTGTTTTTGGTCCTTGAGTCTTCAATGTATATTTAACAGTCAGCTTCTCAAATATTACAAGAGAGTTCTCTTGGGTTTTTGATTGGAGTTGCACTTAAACTGTGGAACAATTTGAGGAAAATCGACATTTCTGTTATATTGAAACTTGATACATGAACACTGTATAGCCTTTCATTTATTTAATCTTTTTAGTAAAAATTTTCTGCATTTCTTGCATGTATGCTGATACATTATCAAGTAAAACATACTTTCTAATAGTTTTTTGATGATATGTAGAAATTAGGTATAAAAACGGTTGTATCGAGATATAATTCACTAGTTTTAACCATACAACTCAGTGTATTTTAGTGTTTTTACAGATGTGTGCAGTTATCATAGCAATCAATAAGGGAACGTTTTCATCAGCTTACAAAGAAACCTTGTACATTTTAGCTATAATTCCCTATCTCTCCATCCTCCTCTGTCCTAAGCAACTGCCAGTCTGCTTTCTGTCTTTGTATGTTTGCCTATTGTAGACATTTCATATAAACAAAATAACTTAAGATGTGCTCTTATGTTAACATAAGATGTGACTTTGTTCACTTAGCATATTTTCAGGGTTCATCCATGTTATAGCATATATCAGTATTTCATTCTTCTTAATGCCTGAGTAATATTTCATTGTATTAATATATCACAGTTTATCCATTCATCTGTCAATGGACATTTGGGTTCCCTCCATCTTTGGCTATAATGTATTGGTATGATGTTGCTACACACATTCCTGTACAGGTTTTTGTGTGGATGTATGCTTTTGTTTCTCCTGGGTATATATCTAGGAATGGAATTGCTGGGGTGTGTGTAGCTCATGTTTAATCATGTATGTAATTGCCAGACTGTTTTCCAAAGTGGCTACACCATTTTACAATTTATAGTGTTGTATGAAGATTCTGCATGACAGCTTCCCTGGTGTCTCAGTCATTAAAGAATTTGCCTGCAGTGTGGGAGACCTGGGTTCGATCCCTGGGTTGGGAAGATCCTCTGGTGGAGGGCATGAAACCCACTCCAGTATTGTTGCCTGGAGAATCCCCATGGACAGAGGAGCCTGGTGGGCTGCAGTCCGTAGGGTCGCAAAGAGTCGGACACAGCTGAGCATCTAAGCACAGCACAGAGGAGGATTCTAATTTCTTCATGTCTTTGTTATTATTTGACCTTTTGATTCTAGCCATCCCATTGCTTGTGAAGTATCTCAGATGACTTTTGTGTGCAGAGTTTTGTTATAAACAATCTTATCAAGATCTTTTTTTCACAATTTATCTGTAGATTAATATTTTAGTAGTAAGTCATCTGCAAATACTGTTTTACCTCTTCCCTTTAATCCTTATATCTTTCATTTTTTAAATGTGGTTTGTTATTCTAGTATCGCTCTCAATACAATATTGAATGGCATCTTCACCTTGCTCTTGATCTTAAAGTGAATGCTTCCAGCATTTCACTGTGAAGTATGATGCTTATCACAGGATTTTATTGTTGTTACTGTCATTTATCAGGTTATAGAAGTTACCCATGATTCCCCAAGAGTTTTATCATGAGGGGATATTGAATTTTATCAAACTTTTTTCTTTATCTATTGAGATAGTCTTATGTTTCTTTTCTTTTAATCAGCTAATTTCCAGTTTGCTAATTTTTGCATGCTTTAAAATTTTTAAAATATTTGCATTGCATGTTTAAAACTTTTTTTACATGGTGCCATGGAATAGGCTTGTGCCAAGAAGGACCTGTTCCTTGGCAAGTGTTGGGGTAAAATTTAAAAAAAATTAAAAATGCACATTTAAATTAAAAAAAATTTTGTTTGATAAAATTACCATCTTAACCATTTTTACCTGTACAGTTCAGTGGTATTAAATGCATTCATAATTTTGTGTAACATTTATCACCATCTGTCTCCTTAACACTTTTCATCTTGTAAAACTCTATGCCTATTAAACAATAGACCCCCATCTCTCCCCTACCCTTAGCCTCTGGCAGCTGCTTTTCTTCTTTCTGTCTCTATGATTTGGACTTCTCTAAGTACCCCTCATTTAAATGGAATCATACAGTATTTGACTTTTAATGATTGGTCACTCCACCCTCCCACTCTGTGGTAACTACAGCTCTACTCTCTGTTTTTCTTAGTTTGTCCTTTTCAGATTCCATATATAAATGAAATCATACAGTATTTGCTTTTCTCTTCAAAAAGTTAAAAATAGAATTACCATACAATCCAGCAAGCCCACTTCTAGAGGTATATCCGAAGGAAATGAAACAGAATCTCAAAAAGATAACTATACTTCTGTATTCATTACAACATTATTCACAGTAGCCAAGATTCGGAAACAACCTAAATGTTCATCAGCAGATAAATGGATGAAAAAGATGTTGTGGAATATTATTTGGTCAGAAGAAGGAAGGAAATCCTGCCATTTAGGACAATGTGAATGGACTGTTGAGGGTATTATGCTAAGTGAAATAAGGCAGAGAAAAAAGTCTTAACGGAGGGTTCTCACTAGCATTTACTCAAAAAGCCATGTTTTGCCAGACCCCCCAGCCGCTGCCACTCCCAAGTGGCCACTGTGGCAACTGCCACAGCACGTGGGCAGAACCCCCCTCTTCCTCTCCTTGGCCCCACCCTGCACTGGGGCCAAGTGCGGCTCCCTGGGGCTTCCCTGGTGGCTCACATGGTAAATGTCCTGCCAGAAATTCAGGAGACCTGGGTTCAATCCCTGGGTTGAGAAGATCCTCTGGAGAAGAAAATGGCAACCCACTCCAGTATTCTTGCCTAAAGAATTCCATGGGCAGAGGAGCCTGGTGGGCTACACAGTACATGGATGGGGTCACAAAGAGTCGGACGTGACTGAGCGACTGACACTTTCACTTTCAATCCTTTCTAGATATATTGATTTTCCATTTTAGTAGTTTTAAAAATTATTTTTTCTTTGACTTTTTGTGGATTTATTCAATTTTTCTAAAGCATTACATTCAAATGCTTAGCTTATTAATTTTTAGTATAAAGCATCTAAGGCAATAGATTCTTTGTACCCAGCTACCTACATTCCATAAAATTTGATATGTAGTTATCTTGTTACCATTAAATTTGAAGTATTTTGTAATTTCCTTCATGATTTTTTAATGTAATTCATGAACTCTTTTCAAATGTACTTTAAAAATTTTCAGATGTCTTGCTTTTTGTTTTCATTGTTATTCATTTTCAATTTGATTGCATATGGTAAGAGAATATGATACCGATACTTTGACATTTGTTGAGGCTGACTTTATGGACTGGTACATGATCCCAAGTTTCAGAAATGTTCTCTGTGTACTTGAAAAGAATGTGTTTACTTCAATTGTAGTTGCATGTATTTCATGCATATTTTATGTGTCCCTTAGGTCAAGCTAATTTATTATGCCATTCAAATTTTATGTATCATTACTGAGTTTTTAATTGTGAAGTCTAACAGTTACAGAGCAAGGCATGTTAAAACTTCTAAATATGATGATGGATTTGTTAATTTCTTCTTAATTCTAAGTGTTTGCTTTAGTTTTGAAATTGTTATTAGCTGCATACAAGTTGAGGATTTGTAGGTACCTAGAATTTAGGATTTTTACACATTCCAGGTAATTTGAGCTATTTCTCATTATGTGGTGACCATTTCCATCTCTAGTAAGTTTTTTCTTTTGACTTAAATTCTGTTTTGTGTGATATGGATAGGTTTTCTTTTGGTGATTATTTTCCAGATATGTTCCTTTTTTTGGTATGTCTCTTATAACCACATATAGTTGATTCCTTAGTATAGTTTGACAGTTTTTATATTTTAGCTGAAGATTTTAATCTATTAATATTTATCATCATGACAGTTGGATTTATTTCTGCTGTCTTGTGTGTTTTGTGTTGGTCCTACTTTATCTGCCCTATCCCTGACATGTGTTTTTGGATCAAGATGTTTCCCCCACCCCACCTGCTTTACTTCATTTTCTCACTCTATCCCACTTGGTTGGTTTTTATGCGTGTTGTTTTTTAAAAAATCCAGTCTGATGATCTCTATCTTTTCGTTGTTGTGGTTAATCTATTAACACTTAACGTAACTATTGTTGTTATGGGTTTCAAATCCAATAATATTTTATTATCTGTTTTCTATTTGTCCCTCTATTTTTCATTCTTCTTATAGTAATTTTCTACCTTTTTAGTAGATTATTTGAAAAATTTTAAGAATTATAAGATTAATTATCTTGGCCTTTAAGCTATACTTCATTGTCATATTGCTTTTAGTGGTTTCTCCAAGGATTATAATATATATTCTTAATGTTTAAGTCTAGTTACAGGTAATATTGTGTCACTTATATATACTTATATAAGATGTATAAACCTTGTAACCATGTAAATCTAGTTACCTCTTATTCTTTGTGTTACTAATCATCTTGTACATCGTAACTATGTATTTTAAAAATGCACAGGAAACAGTTTTTGTTGAAATAATCACTTATATTTTAAAGAGTTAAAAGATATGTGTATCTGTTTGTCATTTTCATTCATCCTGAAGAACTTCCTTGTGGTGTTTGTAGAAGTGAAGTTTTCTAGAAATGAATTTTTCTTAATTTTCTTTTGTCTGAGAATGTCTTTATCTTGCCTTCATATTGAAGGATATTTTGGGTATATATAGAATTCTGCTTTAAATTTGATTTTCTAGCCTCCACAGTTTCTGATGAAAATCATCACTAGCTTGAATCATTGTGCCTCTGTATGTAGTATAGTATGTTATTTTTCTCTGGGTATTCTGAAGACTTTATATTTGGCTTACAGTATTTAACTGTGATGTACCTAGCATGGTTTTATTCATCTTTATTCTGGTTGGCATTTGCTAAACTTCTTAGATTTGTAAATTTATATTTTTTAACAAAGTAGGAAACATCTAGCCATTTTTCCTTCAAATGTTTTTTTCTGTTCCTTTCAATCCCCTTCCTTTCTGTACCTTCAGTTAGATATATGTCATAATTTTTGATACTGACCCTTATGCTTGAGTTTCTGTTAATTTTTTTTTTTCAAATCTTAGTCCCTCTGTTCTTTAGACAGTTGTATTGTTCTACCTTCAGTTTTATTCATTAGACAGTTGTATTGTTCTACCTTCAGTTTTATTCATTTCCCCTTCCTTTATCCCCATTGTTTTCCAGCATATTCAATACATTATTTATTGAGACACTTGTATTTTAAGTTTTTAAAAGAATTTTAAGGCTTTTCCGTCTAGTTCCTTGTTTTAGTTCTCTGATGAGATAGTCCTGTCTTCTTCACTGTAAGCATATTTTTCTTTACTTCAATAGGCATGGTTTTAATAGCCTCTTTAAAATTCTTTTCTGCCAGTTCCAACATCAGAATCATCTATGGATTGGTATCCATTGCAGTTTTTTTCTTTTGAGACTGTCATGGGTTCCTTCCCACCGCCGCCCCCCCCACCCCACCCCCACTGCCCCCGCCCCGCCAGTATGTTAAGTAATTTTTAAAGTTTTTTGTTTTACTTTTAGAGTTAGTACAAAGCCTTCACCTCCAGAAGACATTTTGCTCTGTCTTGAGACATTTATGGTCGTCACATCTGGAGTAGGAATACTGCTTGAATCTAGAGGGTAGAGACAGAGACGCTGCCAAACATCCTACGATGCAGAGAGCAGCACCTCTGATTCTCACAAAAAAGGTCTGGTCCAAAAAGTCAGCTTAGCTCAGGTTGAGAAACCCTGTCCTAAAGAAATTCATTGAGTGATGCTAATTTTATAATGTTAGCTTGCTGAATAGCTAAGGGGAATCCCTTGTAAAATCAATTTTCTTTCATTGTTTATTCTTACAGGGATAACCAATTCTGTGCTAATATTGTTTTTCCAGAACCACATGGATAAATGTAATTTAAACTTATCTTACCAAATCAAATATCTCCATAGGTTTTCTTGTTCTTTCTTTCTTCCTTTTTTTCTTTAATTTCCAAAGATTACATTTGAGAACTCAAAATCATATTAGTATAACCATCCTTTTTACCTACTTTATTGAATTTCTTTGAATTTTACATTTTACAACTAAATATAATCCATTAAATCAAGTAAGTTGGGAAGCTGGGGAAATCATTAGTTTAGTATTATAATTTAAGAAAGAAAAAGTACCTGAAATATGACATTGGCTTATGTATAATTGATTGTGTTTTTCTGTTTGCTGTGGAATAAAGATTTGAAATGCCCCTACCCACCATTTTTAAACCCTAGAGCTGTATTTCTTTCTGTATACATTTTCCATATCTCGATTTGGTTTGAAATGTAAATGAACTTGGGTTCTATAGTAGCACTTAAGAAGAAAAGAAAAGAAAAAGCTACCATTTCTATTTTTCATGTGATGGAATTATGTATAAGCTGACAAGGAATTAATCTTTAGTAGTATTTATCTTCAAAAGCATTTACAATTATATTTTATTTAATGATGTAGGATTAAAATAATCAAAATTGCTTACATGAATCTCTTGGAAATCACTTGTTAGGCAAACTCTAATCTTACAGATCAGTGGCTATCATTGTCATTGTTACTGGCTCTCAGAGCAGTGACAAGCAAGGCAAATAATGCTTTTTTCCCCTTTTAAAGCTTGGTTTTCATGAACCCTGAATAGAAGATAATTAAGAATGATACCAGCTTTTATTATATAATACACCAATTATACTTTTTTGCCAACAAAATAAAGCCTGCAAATAGACTTTAAAAAGCAAAGTTGGCTAAATGAGAATTAGTTTCATTTATTTAAATAGGTCTTCATTTATATTTCATGTCATCGTTAACACCCATTTCTTTAGAGAGAAAAAAATAGTCATAATGTCTCATTTAGTTCCTTATTTTTTTCTTGCCCAATTACCTTCATTTGTAGGACAAAGTTATTTTCAGCCTTAAAAAAAGTTTTTGGAAGCAGTTTAACAGTTGATGAGATTAGGAAAGAATTCATCCAATTCAATTGCTTGTTACAGTAGGCTTCTGAAAAATATCTTTGACTAAAAATGCAGGCATCTTCAACTTGTACAGCTTTTCCTCTCTCTGTTACTGTTTTAAATGTTAAAAACCTCTAACATATCTAATTTGATTTTATATTCAGGTTCTTAAATCTGTTGTGATGAAGCCTATCAATTAGTTCAGTTCAGTCCAGCTGCTCAGTCATGTCTGACTCTTTGCGACCCCATGGACTGCAGCATGCCAGGCTTCCCTGTCCATCACCAACTCCCAGAGCTTGCTCAGACTCATGTCCATAGAGTTGGTGCTGCCATCCACCCATCTCATCCTCTGTTATCCCCTTTCTTCTCCTGCCTTCAATCTTTCCCAGCATCAGGGTCTTTTTCAGTGAGTCAGTTCTTCATATCAGGTGGCCAAAGTATTGGAGTTTCAGCTTCAACATCAGTCCTTCCAATGAACACTCAGGAATGATCTCCTTTAAGATGGACTGGTTGGATCTCCTTGCAGTCCAAGGGACTCTCAAGAGTCTTCTCCAACACCACAGTTCAAAAGCATCAACTTCTTTGGCACTCAGCTTTCTTCACAGTCCAACTCTCACATCCATACATGACCACTGGAAAAACCATAGCCTTGACTAGCTGGACCTTTGTTGGCAAAGGAATATCTCTGCTTTTGAATATGCTATCTAGGTTGGTCATAACTTTCCTTCCAAGGAGTAAGTGTCTTTTAATTTCATGGCTGCAATCACCATCTGCAGTGATTTTGGAGCCCCCCCAAAATAAAGTCTGTCACTGTTTCCACTGTTCCCCCATGTATTTCCCATGAAGTGATGCGACCGGATGCCATGATCTTAGTTTTCTGAATGTTGAGCTTTAAGCCAACTTCACTCTCCTCTTTCACCTTCATCAAGAGGCTTTTTAGTTCCTCTTCACTTTCTGCCATAAGGGTGGTATTATCTGCATATCCGAGGTTATTGATATTTCTCCCAGCAATATTGATTCCAGCTTGTGCTTCTTCCAGCCCAGCATTTCTCATGATGTACTCTGCATGATTTTGGAGCCCCCCCAAAATGAAGTCTGTCACTGTTTCCCCATCATTTGCCAGGAAGTGATGGGATCAGATGCCATGATCTTAGTTTTTGGAATGTTGAGTTTTAAGACAGCTTTTTCATTCTCCTCTTTTACTTTCATCAAGAGGCTCTTTAGTTCTTCTTTGCTTTCTGCCATAATGGTGGTGTCATCTGCATATCTGAGGTTATTGATATTTCCCTTGACAGTCTTGATTCCAGCTTGTGCTTCATCCATTCTGGCATTTCGCATGATGTACTCTGCATATAAGTTAAATAAGCAGGGTGATAGTGTACAGCCTTGATGTACTCCTTTCCCAATTTGGAACCAGTCTTTTTTTCCATGTCCGGTTCAATATCAATTAGAGCCTCCCCTAAATTTCTGCTTTTTCTAGTCCAGTCTGTGTTGTCTTTTTTAGTTTTGGGGGTTGGGAATGTAAGGCTAATTTTATTTTTTAGATTATGTAGTACATTCACGTTTGCACTGAAGTTTCAAAGAGTGTATAAAACTTTTTCCTCTTAACATTGCCCCCCAACTACCTATTTTTCTTCTGTATGCTTCTTGGTTAATTTGTTTCTTTGTTGTTCAGTATTTGCATATTTTATGCATTTTGGGGTACCTTGTTTTTATTATCTTAACAATTTTAATGAGTTTTAATTGACATAAAATAAAGTGCACATCCTTTAAGTATATAGTTTGATATGTTTTTCTCTATATGTAGACCTGTGATACCTTTACCACAGTCAAGATAGTGAGCATGTCCATCACCCCAAGGTGCCCCTTTGCTTCCTCCCTCCTCTGCCTGTTCCCTCCTCCAAAATCCATGTAATCATAGGATCTGTTTTCTGTCGGTATGCATTTGTCACATTTCCTAGAATTTTATAGATGGAGAATTCAGGATGTACTCTCTCTCTCTCTTTTTTTTTTTTTTTGGTCTGATTTATTTCATTCAGTCCAATTATTTATTGACTCATCCATATGTCTTTCTTGATGCTGAGAAGTATTCCATTCTATGATGTAAAATAGGATATATATTTTTTTCTGGGCCCCTGATTCTTGCTAATGTTTGGTCTTTGACCCAGGTTCCTTACACAGAGCTCCTAAAGCTCCTTTAATTTCCTGAGTGGTAGGAGTGTCTGACACAGAGCTTCTAAAATCCTTTGGAATTTCCTGGGTGTTAGAAGTGTCTTTTATTCTTATGAAGTGATTTTTGGTGGGCTTCTAGATAGGGGACTGGTCACTGCAGAGGTGAAGCTGTGTTTGGAACTTTCAGCTAGAACCCCATCCTCTGGAGAGGGGAGATGAGCTGGAAACTGAGTAAATAATCAGGCGTGCCTATCTGATGAAGTCTCTACAAGCATACCCATAGTATGGGATTTTGAGAGCTTGTAGGTTACTGAACCCATAGAGGTCTGGGAGGGTGGCATGCCTAAAGGGGGCATGGCAGCTTTCTGCCTCTTCCCTATTTTTTGTCTGTGTGTATCTTCATCTGGATGTTCACCTATATCATTTATTATACCCTTTATAATAAACTGATGAATATGTTTCCCAACCCAGGAATCGAACACAGGTCTCCCACATTGTAGGTGGATTCTTTACTGACTGAGCCACCAGGGAAGCCCAAGATTACTGGAGTGGGTAGCCTATCCCTTCTCCAGGGGATCTTCCTGACTCAGGAATCGAACTGGGGTCTCCTGCATTGCAGGTGGATTCTTTACCAGCTGAGTACCTGGGAAGCCATATCATTCATTAGATTCTTTTTAATAAACCGGTGAATGTATTTTCCTGAGTTCTGTGACCCATTCTAGCAAATTGTTGAACTCAAGGAAGGGCTTATGGGAACCCTGATTTATAGCTGATGGGTCAATATTACTGGGGACAATGTGTTACTTGCAATTTGTGTCTAAATTGGGGGCAGTCTTCTGGGATTGAGTCCTTAACTTGTGGGATTTGCTACTAACGTAAAGAATCTGCCTGCAATGTGGGAGACCTGGGTTCGATCCTTGGATTGGGAAGACACGCTGGAGGAGGGCATAGCAACCCACTCCAGTATTCTTGCCTGGAGGATCACTATGGACAGAGGAGCCCGGCTGGCTACAGTTCATAGGGTCGCAAAGAGTCGGACACAACTGAGTAAGCACCAGGTGGATCGTGTCAGAACCAAATTGAATTGTAGGACACCCAGCTGGTGTCACAGCTTAGTGTGGGAAAACTCCTCACACATTTGGTGGCCAAAAGTGTCAAAATTGTTGTGAGAGTTAGAGCAAAGGGAAAGATGATATGTTTTCCCTAATAGAATAAGGATATACCAATTTGTTTCTTCATTCACTTGTTGATGGATATTTGGCTTGTTTATAGTTTGTGGCTATTGTAAATAATGCTGCTATGAAAATTCACATGTAAGTTCTTTGTATGGATATAGGCATACATTTTTCTTGGGTAAATAACCGGATGTGAAATGGCTGGTATTATCCTAGATGATTGTTTAACTTTAAAAATAAAATGAAACAACAGGAACCTGCCAAACCTTCTTTCTGAAGTGGTTGTACTATTTTATATGCCCAGCAGCAGTCTATGAGAACTCCAGCTTTGGTATGTCTTTGCCAGCACTTGGTATGGCCAGTAATATAAATTTTAGCTATTCTAATAGGTATGTAGTGGCACTAATCGTAGCTTTAATTTGCATTTTCCTGATGACGAGTGATATTGAACTTCTTTTCATGTGCTTGTTTGTCATTTGTTTATCTTCCTTGGTAGAATATCTGTGCAAATCTTTGACCAATTTCTTATTTATTTAATTTTGGGGCTTTGAGAATTCTTATAAATCAGAATATAAGCCCTTTGTCAGATATATGATTTGAAAATATTTCAGATTATTATAGATTTGCATTTCAGATTATTACAGATTTACATGCAGTTTTAAGACATAATACAGAAGGATCTTGTGTACCCCTTACACAGTTTTCCCCAAAGGTAACATTTTATAGAATTAGAGATCACAACCAGGGTGTTGACACTGATACAGTCAAGATACGGAACATTCCCATTACCACAGGGATCCTTTATGTTGCTTTTTTATTGTCACTCTGTCTCCGTTGTCTCCACCCTTTCCTTAATTCTGGCATCTGCTAATTTGTTCTTCATTTCTACAGTTCTGTCAATTCCAAGAATATTACATAAATAGAGTTGTACAGGATTAACCTTTTGAGGTTGGCTTTTTTCACTCAGCATAATTTTCAAGGGATTCAGTCAGCCATGTTATGTGTATCACTGACTTATTCCTTTTTATTGCTGAGTTATATTCCATGTTATGGCTATACCACTGTTTGTTTAATAGTTTTCCTATTGAAGAACATCTGATTTGTTTCCAGTTTTTAGCAGTTATAAATAATGCTTATGAATATTTGTGTAGAGGGAACACAAGTAAACATAAAGTCTTCATATCTTTTGTATGATGTCTAGGTGTGCAACTACTGGTCGTGTGGTGTTTACATGTTTTTTTTTCTAGCGTGCCTGTACCATTTCACATCCAACAATCTGTGAGTTATCCAGTTTTTCATGAGTGTTTGGTGTTGTCATTATTTTTTATTTTAGTGATTCTGAGATGTGTCTAATCATATCTCACTGTGGTTTTAATTGAATGGCTTATGATCATTGATTATCTACTTTCCTGTATCAATGGCCATCTATGTATCTTTAGTGAATTGTGTTTTCATCTCTTGTCCATATTTTCATTGGATTTTTGCTTTTTCACTGTTGAATTTTGAGACTACTTTATATATTCTAGATACTAGTTCTTTGTTAGATATGTGGTTTGCAAGTATATTTTTCCCCAGTCTGTAGCTTATCTTTTCATCCTCTTAGTAGAGTCTTTCACAAAGCAAAATATTTTGATTTCTGTGAAGTCTGGTGTTTCTGGCTGTTATTTTAATTTCTTCCCTGTTCCTTTCTTCTTCTCTTGCTCTCTTCCTTTGTGGTTTGATGACTTTGCTTAGTGGTATGGTAATATTCCTTTCTCTTTATCTTTTATATAAAGAGGTTTCTGTTTTTCATTTTTTTTCCCAAGTGTGTTTGTAATTTCTTACTGAAGAATGCTTCAGTATATCATGATTGCTTTACAGATCTTTGTCAGATGATTATCTGTCATCTCAGTGTTGGGTTTTATTTACACTCTTTTCCAATTCTTCTTGGCATCTTCCTGGTTCTTGGTATATTGAATGATTTTATTCGAAACTTGGACAGTTGGGTATTATATTCTGAGTGCCTAGATCATATTTAATCTTTGTTTTTGCTGCTTCAGTTTACACATGTCTTCTTCTTATAGTCAGGTAGAGGCAGAAGTCCAGATTCCCCGCTTGGCCTTTGTTGGAGTGGGTGGGGCCACTGTATTTGGCTGCAGTGCAGTGATTATTGTCTATAAGTTTCTGTCTTCCTAGGATTTGTCTTTTTTCATTCTTTCACTAAAGGGAGTACATCTTTGCTGTTTTTTTTTTTTTTTTTTTTTTTTGTCTGTGCCTGTTGGCATTTCCAGTTGCTGGCTTCTTCAGCTCTAAGTCTGAGATGTATGAGACAATAAGAAAACCCAGGGAAATCTTGTGTCATTTCTTAGGTCCTGTGCTGCCTAGCTGATCTGCCTTCTCTTCTTCACCTTTCAGAGTCTTCTCAGTTTTGTTTTATATGTTACATCCAGAATTTTTAGTTGTACTTATCAGGAGAAATAGAAAAAAGTCCATCTACTTATCTTTCCAGAAGAGCAAATTGCACCTTAAAAAAAAAAAAAGCTAACAGTAGAATTTAGGGATTATTTCATATTAGTACATCAATTACATGCTTAATATTTTGCTTAAATTATTGAATTATATTTCATTTTATAAATGTATCATAATTTTTAAACCAGTCCCCTCCTGATGGGCATTAATGCTGTTTTCAGTCTTTTGCTTATATAAATAGTGCTTCAGTGAATAATGTCATATGTATATTACATTTATGTATCAGATTGCATGTATCCACTATAGCTATAAGATAACTCATCATCCATATCATCTTAGGAAGCTATGTGTTCATTTGATAGAAGAGTCACTTTGTCCTGGGGGGAATTAGAGTTTTTCATTTTAGACAGGTCTAAGTGTGAAAAAGTCACCCTTTGTATGGTACATGCTACGTCTGTCTTCCTACAATTTCCCTGGTGAATTCTAGTTTTAACTGGGGATGAAGTTAGGACAAATCCAGCTCTCTCTCCTTATAACAATCCTCAGATATTCAAAGATGAATGTCTTTGACACCTACATCTTTTGTTCTCCAGCCTAAATTGAAGATACCCTCCCTCACACTTGGACAGCTAGAGGCGAACAAAATACCATCATCTGTATGTGGACTAATCGTTTCAATAGAACAGGACTTATGCAGGAAAGATTTGGGGACAGCCCTGTCATAGTTTGAATTATATTTTCAAACATAACCATAGTGCCTTCCTTGCCTGGAGTTGATAGTATTTCTTAACTGAATGAATGTACTATAAACTAAGGAGTTAATGATTCCTGAACTTATGCTTGACTTAAATCCCCAATTTTGTTCACATTTACTTCTGTTTCTGATTCTATACTTGTTTGTTTAATTTGGGGGATAGATGGCAGGACTTTACATTTGTCCCTGTTTGACTTCATGTCATTAGAGCTATCCAGTCTTCCAACATTTTCAGATCGTTTCGGATACTAATTCTGTTCTTTTCGTGTTTTGTCTCTCAGTATCATGTCATCTGTAGTGCTTGTGTGCTGCCAATATACTTATCTGAGTATTTAAATGGGATATGTTATATTTAGATTTACATAAAAATATTCATAAAATCTTTAAAAAAGATAACTTCCTGGAAGTAAACTTGCCTGGATCTGAGGGTATATGTACTTTACATTTGATAGTTATTGCTAAGTGGCCTTCTGTAGAGATTGTCAGTCTGAATCATCCTGAATATTGTCTGCACAGGCAGGACTCCTCTCATACGAGACAATTAGAGCCTGAAAGGTTATTTTGAAGCACTAGATCATAGCATGCAACTCTGATGTTATCTTATATACCTTCCAGGATTTCAAGAACAGTTTTTTGTAAAAAATTATCTAAAGTATAAGGAAAATATTTTGATAAGTAATCTTACCTTAAGGAAGTTTTTGTGTAGTTTCTGTGTATGGTATTAATATGTTTGGTAATTGGGTTTTATAATTCTTCATTCTACCCCAGTAAATTTAAATTTTCTTCAGTAGACTTTTCTGTCTATATTATAAATTCTCATTTGGGTTTAAATTATGCTCTTGTGGCTGCTGATGTTAAGCAGTACGTCAGTTAAGCAGTTTTTCTCAATTTAGTGGGTCATTCAAATTCACAGACATTTCTTGTGCTTTGGTTGTTATTGTTCACTAGTTGGTTGTTGTGATTGTCAACCCAAGTTTCCCCCAAGGGATTTTTCTTTTTCTGATAAATCAACAAGAGTGATAGGCAGGCTACTAATTTTATCATTCTGAATGCACTCCTGCTGTGTGTATGTGTATATACATGCATGTATACACACACACACACACACACACACACATATACATATATACATATATAAAATGGGTACTTTTGGCTTCATTTCTTTTCTCAACACAATGTCCATGTTGTTGTGTATTCTTTTTTATTGCTGTGTAATATTCCACTGTATGAACAGACTAGTTTATCTATTCTGTAGAATGCATTGTTCCTGTTTTAGGTTATTATGAATAAGGCTCCTATGAACATTTTATATGTGCCATTTGGTGAACATATTGTTCTATCTCTTTTAATATCTTTTAATCAAGATTATATTAATCTCTCAAAATTGTGTGCCAGATTTATTCCTCACTTTATTTACCTTTTCATACTTACCTTTTCCTGAGATGATAATCTCTTAAAATTTATTTAAGGTAAATGGCTTTTATTTTGGATCATGAATATAAATGTGACAAAGAAATCAGAATTTGTTGTTTGTTGTTCACTTGCTCAGTTGTGTCTGACTCTTTGTGACCCCATGGACTGCACCATGCCAGGCTTCCTTGTGCTTCACTATCCTTCAGAGTTTGCTCAAACTCATATCCACTGAGTTGGTGATGCCATCCAACCATCTCATCCTCTTGTTGCCCCCTTCTCCTCTGGTCTTCACTCTTTTCCAGCATCAGAGTCTTTTTCAGTGAGTCAGCTCCTCACATCAGGTGGCCAAAGTATTGGAGCTTTAGCATCCAATATTCCAGTGAATATTCAGGGTTGAGTTCCTTTAGGATTGGCTGGTTTGATCTCCTTGCTGTCCAAGAGACTCTCAAGAGTCCTCTCCAACACCACAGTTCGAAGGCATCAATTCTTCAGCACTCAGCCTTCTTTATGGTCAAACTCTCACATTTGTACATGACGATTAGAAGAACCTATAGCTTTGACCATATGGACCTTTGTTGGCAAAGTGATGTCTCTGCTTTTTAATATACTGTCTAGGTTTGTCATAGCTTTTCTTCCAAGGAGCAAGTGTCTTTTAATTTCATGGCTTCAGTCATCATATGCAGTGATTTTGGAGCCCTAGGAAATAAAGTCTTTCACTGTGTCCATTGTTTCCCCATCTGTTTGTCATGAAGTGATGGGACTGGATGCCATGATCTTAGTTTTTTGCATGTTGAGTTTTAAGCCTGCTTTTTCACTCTCTTCTTTTACCTTCATCAAGAGGCTTTTTAGTTCCTCTTCACTTTCTGCCATAAGGGTGGTGTCATCTGTGTATCTGAGGTTATTGATATTCTCCTGGCAATCTTGATTCTAGCCTGGCATATCACATGATGTTAGTTGGTATGTGATTGCTGGAGGTCAGTTGCTAAATATGGCATGTATCCTTTATCTGCATAGAATTATATAGGATTGTCCTATTCCTAAAAATTGATATTTGAACTCCCTCCCCCCAAAGTCTTTGACAGAAGATAACCATAATTTCCAGTTCCAGTGCCCTGCATATTCCTAGTCTTTGGAGCCCTCTCCTAGCATCACCAGCAGAGTTGTCACAGCAGCTCTTCCATTTGGCCCTTCGGTACTGCCAGGCGGCCTTAGTTAAGGCCATTTTCTGTTTTTTGTTATTATCACTGCTAACTGTATATAGATTAGATAGATAATGGTATACACGTGAATATCTTTTTAAAATGAATTTGCATGCAATTATTTAATAATTACAGTTAATATTGATATATCTTTATATATAGCTGAGGAAAGAAGAGAAGCTAAAGGCAAAGGAGAAAAGGAAAGATGTACCCATTTGAATGCAGAGTTCCAAAAAGTAGCAAGAAGAGATTAAAAAAACCCTTCCTCAGTGATCAGTGCAAAGAAATAGAGGAAAAGAATAGAATGGGAAAGACTAGAGATCTATTCAAAAAAATTAGGGATACAAGGGAACATTTCATGCAAAGATGGGCATAATAAAAGACAGAAAAGGTATGGACCTAACAGAAGCAGAAGATATTAAGAGGAGGTGGCAAGAATACACAGAAGAACCATACAAAAAAGATCTTCATGACCCAGATAACCATGATGGTGTGATCACTCACCTAGAGCCAGACATCCTGGAATTGTGAAATCAAGTGGGCCTTAGGAGAATCACTATGAACAAAGCTAGAGGAGGTGAAGGAATTCCAGCTGAGCTCTTTAAAATCCTAAAAGATGATGCTGTGAAAGTGCTACACTCAATCTGCTAGCAAATTGGGAAAACTCCACAGTGGCCACAGGACTGGAAAAGGTCAGTTTTCATTCCAATCCCAAAGAAAGTCAATGCCAAACAATGTTCAAACTACTGCACAATTGTATTCATCTCACACACTAGCAAAGTAATGCTGAAAATTCTCCAAGCTAGACTTCAACAGTACATGAACCGTGAACTTTCGGATGTTCAAGCTGGTTTTAGAAAAAGAGGAACCAGAGATCAAATTGCCAACATCTGCTGGATCATCAAAAAAGCAAGAGAGTTCCAGAAAAACATTTACTTCTTCTTTATTGACTACACCAAAGCCTTGGACTGTGTGGATCACAATAAACTGTGGGAAATTCTTCAAGAGATGGGAATACCAGAGCACCTTACCTACCTGCTGAGAAATCTGTATGCAGGTCAAGAAGCAACAGTTAGAACCAAACCAGAAACAGCACACTGGTTCCAAATTGGGAAAGGAGTACATTAAGGCTGTATATTATCACCCTGCTTATTTAATTTATTTGCAAGTACATCATGCAGAATGCCGGGCTGGATGAAGCACAAGCTGGAATCAAGATTGCTGGGAGAAATATCAATAACCTCAGATATGCAGATGACACCACCCTTATGGTAGAAAGTGAAGAAGAACTAAAGAGCCTCTTGATGAAAGTGAAAGAGGAGAGTAAAAAAGCTGGCTTAAAACTCAGCATTCAAAAAATTAAGATCATGGTATCTGGTCCCATCACTTCATGGCAAATGGATGGGGAAACAATGAAACAGAGGCAGGCTTTATTTTCTTGAGTTCCAAAATCACTACAGATGGTGACTGCAGCCATGAAATCAAAAGACACTTGTTCTTTGGAGGAAAAACTATGACCAATCTAGACAGCACATTAAAAAGCAGAGATGTTACTTTGCTGACAAAGGTCCGTCTAGTCAAAGCTGTGGTTTTTCCAGTAGTCATGTATGAGTATGAGAGTTGGACTATAAAGAAGGCTGAGTGCCAAAGAATTGATACTTTTGAACTGTGGTGTTGGAGAAGACTCTCAAGAGTCCCTTGGACAGCAAGGAGATCCAACCAGTCCATCCTAAAGGAAATCAGTCCGAAATATTCATTGGAAGGACTGATGTTGAGGCTGAAACTCCAATACTTGGGCCACTTGATGCAAAGAACTGACTCATTGGAAAAGACCCAGATGCTGGGAAAGATTGAAGGCAGGAGAAGGGGACGACAGAGGATGAGATGGTTGGATGGCATCACCAACTCGATGGACATGAGTTTGAGTCAACTGCAGGAGTTGGTGATGGACAGGGAGGCCTGGCATGCTGCAGTCTGTGGGGTCACAAAGAGTTGGACACAACTGAATGACTGAACTGAACTGTAATATTAGAATTAGTTTTCTGTAGTCAATGTGTATGTTGTAATTTGGAAACTTTTGCGAGTGACTAAGAAGTTTTACCTTTCACAGTAGCTCTCATATGTGGTATTTGGAGATATTTGAATGGCAACATAATAAAAAATACTAGTAAATAGCCTTTCTTTTACTATATGACTTGGTTAAACACATGGTTATTCAGTTTAATTTTGAATTAAAATAATATTCCATTTGATCACATTATGAGACAGTTAAGATATAGTTTTTATAATGCAGTCTTCTCCCTCTCCAACTGTGAAAAAAAGTTACAAAGCATCATTTATATATAATTAATTCAGTATTATTTCCTTTTTTCTTAAAAAATAAAAAGGACCCTTTCCTTGTGCATACAATGTAAAACTTTTCTTATTTTCTACTTTGGTTTCTAAAAAATCCACTCTGGGTACATTGCTTCTGCTAATACATAGCTTTATCAGGTAGGACTCCTGAGTGTCTTGTTGGCTTCCATGGATGCACTGAACTTCCCATCAAAACACTTTCCAGACTGACTTTATTCTACATTTGCTTGATCATTGTCTGTGAATATCTTATGAAAATCACTGACTGTAAGATTTAAAGTAGTCTTTGTATCAACAAGTATGCCAGGATTATTGCATTTATATTTCAAAAATGTTTTAAGTGTTTGCTTCACTAATATTATTGCTATTTATCTCTGGCTTTCTGCATCATTCATTTGTCTATAGCTTTCTCTGTTTTTTTTCTTTATATGTATGTGTTAAATGAACATATATATGTTTTTAAAAACTGATACATATACCTAACCAGACTTTTTCCAATCTGTGTTCCATGAAATATATTGATCTGGAATGCTAAGTAGAGTGACATAAAAGATGTTATCAAGTAAGTTTACTGTATTTCTCTTTGAGAGATCACATTGCATATTAGCATATAAAGGTTCTGGGGTGATGCACTATATAAGTCTAGGACACTTCCCCACACACAGGGGTGTTCCGGGGATACCAATCTGGGAAATCCTGCAAAAAAACTCAGTACTAAGTTTTCTTGACATATGATTAAAAGTGGTTAAATTTTCAAGAATTTAAAGCACTTAGTGGGACTGTATTTGAGAGTGTATTATTTTGCAGAAATAACATTTTGAAATATAACAATAATTTGTTTTTGGTATGATCTTTCTACTTTCTATCTGTTCAGTTGCTCGGTTGTGTCTGACTGTTTGCAACCCCATGGACTGCAACATCAACATGCCAGGCTACCCTGTCCATCACCAACTCCTGGAGCTTGCTCAAACTCATGTCAATTGAGTCAGTAATGCCATCAACCATCTCATCCTCTGTTACCCCTTCTCTTCCTGCCTTCAGTCTTTCTAAGCATCAGGGTCTTTTCCAATGAGTAAGTTCTTTGCATCAAGTGACCAGAATATTGGAGTTCAGCTTCAGCATCAGTCCTACCAATGAATATGTCCTTTAGGATTGACTGGTTTGTTCTCATTCAGACCATGGGACTCTCAAGAGTTTTCTCCAATACCATAGTACAAAAGCATCAATTTTTTGGCACTCAGCTTTCTTTATAGTCCAACTCTCACATCCATACGTTCAGTCGCTCAGTCATGTCCAACTCTTTGTGACCCCACGGACTGCAGCACGCCAAGCTTCCCTGTCCATCACCAACTCCCGGAGCTTACTCAAACTCATGTCATTGAATCAGTGATGCCATCCAACCATCTCATCCTCTGTCATCCCCTTCTCCTCCTGCCTTCAATCTTTCTCAGCATCAGGGTCTTTTGAAATGAATCAGTTCTTATTAGACGGCCAAAGTTTTGGAGTTTCAGCTTCAGCATCAGCCCTTCCAATGAATATTCAGGACTGATTTCCTTTAGGATGGACTGGTTGGATCTCCTTGCTGTCCAAGAGACTCTAAAGAGTCTTCTCTAACACCACTGTTCAAAAGCATCAGTTCTTCGGTGCTCAGGTTTCTTTATAGCCCCACTCTCACATCCATACATGACTGTTGAAAAAACCATAGCTTTGACTGGATGGACCTTTGTCAGCAAAGTAATGTCTCTGCTTTTTAATATGCTGTCTAGGTTGATCATAACTTTTCTTCCAAGGAGCAAGTGTCTTTTAATTTCATGACTGCAGTCACCATCTGCAGTGATTTTGGAGCCCCCCAAAATCGATTCTGTCACTGTTTCATTGTTTCCCCATCCATTTGCCATGAAGTGATGGTACTGGATGCCATGATCTTAGTTTTTTGAATGTTGAGTTTTAAGCCAGCTTTTCACTCTTCTCTTTCACTTTCATCAAGAGGCTTTCTACTTTCTATGGCCTTAATGAATTTGTAAGACTACTGTGAAAAATGCTGCTTTTTTGTTGGAAAGGGATTGTTGTTATTGCTGTCATTATTTGCTTGATTGTTTCTCTTTTATAAGAATTTCCTTTTATCTTTTTTAAAAAATATGTTTACTGTTTCAGAGAGTGTGACACAGGAAAGGAGGCCTCCCAAACTTGCATTTATGTCAAGAGGTATTGGGGACAAAGGTTCATTCAGTCATAATAAACCAAAGGCTACAGGTATGGGTTAATAAAATACAGTTCTTAGTTATTTATATGATTTTTGATTTGGCATAGATTAAAAAATGTTGAAAAGTATTACTCCTTAATGTATATGTATATTTTCTTCTTTCAGATATTTTTAGTAGTTTACTAAACAAGTTTATAGATGGTGTTGCTTAAGCCAAGACTTCCCAACCTTTTTTAATTAATGAAAAATTTCCTGTGAGGACCTGTATCTTTTTCTGGTTCATATAAGCTGATTTTTGGAATTCCCTACTTGCAACATTTGTATATATAGCTTATGTGTGGCTCAGTCACTTAGTCATGTCTGACTCTTTGCAACCCTTATGGACTGTAGCCCTCCAGGCTTTTCCGTGCATGGAATTCTTCAGGCAAGAATACATTCCGTTCTCCATGGGATCTTTCTGACCCAGGGATCAAACCCCGGTCTCCTGCATTGCAGGTGGATTCTTTACTATTTGAGCCACCAGGGAAGCCCCTATATATATAGTTTATAGTTTCACTGTACAAAATAATCTTTTATGGGTAATGTTATGTAGGATAAAGTATACTAGAGATTATGTGGATTTTGCTAATAGAATTGGCACAAGTTAAATTCCAAACTGCTAAGCAAAAGTCTTTGTCTTTCTCCCAGAAACTCCCTCACAGTACATGTAGAGTTCTTTTTTTCTAATTTTTTTTTTTTTTTTACATGTAGAGTTCTTAGTTGTTTTTTGTTTAGCTTCCACATAGGTCATAGATTTATTAGGTGATAGTTATACAAGCCAAACAGCTCATTTAAAAGGTGGCAAGAACTGTTCTAAACCCAGATATAGATTAGGAAAAGATTATTTTTTCCTTGGTTTTAGTTCAAAAAAAGAACTTTTACGCTAAGAAATATTTTATGTGCCATTGGACCCTGAGAGACTTTGAATTAAATAAAATACATAGTCTGTAGTATTTTTTATGTTAACTTATGAATCTAGATAGGTAGTTCAACTTGCTGCTCTCACTTAAATGTAAATAGCCTAAAGATTTTAAGACACATGTGCTACTTTTGTTGCAGCAGATTTTAGTTATAGGAATGAAGTATAGAGTTATCTGCTTTAAATTGAAAAAGAAATCAGATTTATATGGGTTCTAAAGACACCACTGCTCTCAACTATAGCATGTCCTCTTAGTACTAGGACAGGGGAATGTCTTGCCTTGTCTGTAACATAGCTGTACTAATGTTTTCTTACATTTAATAAGTCTAATGCATAAGCAATAATACTGCTTCACTTTTCCAGCGACATGAAGAAACCCAGCAAGGGATTTGTTGACTAACAATTCCAAAATAGTTAAATCTTAAATCTTTAAACTTAATAAGTGCAATTGATTTATATACATTTGAAGAACTTTTGAGGGCAGCTGTTTTAGAATAAGAGGTTATATTTGTGAACGAAGAGATTTGTCAGATGAAACTGGGGAATGATGATTTTTGACATTTGGAAAAAAGCCATAGTACATGAGGTGATTTTTTTTTTTACATAGTTTTTTTTTTTTTTAAAGGTAGGCTTTTCATTTATATTGTCTACTCTTATATTGTCTCCTGCACTGAACAATCTTTTTGATGTTGCAAAAATGGTTACCAACTTTTTCAAAGCTGAAGACACTAATAAAATATATTGTGTTTGCATACATCTGTTGGTTGTATAATTGTGACACCATATGCATATTAATTTCTCTTATGGAAAAACTTTCACACCATATTGGCTTTATTTTTAAAAGAAACTTTTCTTGTTCCATAGGATCTACCTCAGACCCTGGAACTAGAAACAGATCTGAATTATTTTATACCTTAAATGGGTCTTCTGTTGACTCACAACCACAATCCAAATCAAAAAATTCATGGTACATTGATGAAGGTAATCTATAATTTTAGTTGTTTTTTTTTTTAAAATAATGATTCTGTCCTTTTAACTTACCAGATAAAAAATAGCTTTTCACCAATATATGTAGTTTTTGGAAACAAAATGAGTAGACCATAAAACTTTCTTTATTGATAGTGCTGAATTAAAATATTGTACACAGTTTGAATGACACTGCTATTAAGGTTATTGCAATATTTAGAAAATGTATCAGCAGTTTGTTTTCTTCACTTCACTCATCTGTTTAAGGTAGAAGATCTCTAGAATCAATTGAATTGTTTAAAGACTTCTTGCTGTCTTGATATTCTTAAATACTGCTTTTAAAAAACCCTACTTTCCCTTGGTTCCAGGACATCACTTTCTTCTGGTTTATTCTTTTGTTGTTGTTGTTGTTGTGCATCTGTTCAACAAATATTTGTTGAATGCTTTCTGTGTTCCAGAAACAGATGTAGAATTTCAATTTTGATGAGCATAATAAAAGCATATGGTGCATCCTTAAATTAGAAAATAGAAATAATTTAGTTGTAAAAGAACATTGTTTCTATCATTGTTTTACTTACATAGTTTAAAAGCTATTCTCTGCAACATTTGATTCATTTATTTAAAAACAACAACAACAACAACAACAACACACAAAGCAAATACTGAGTATTTTCTTAGTGGCTGTGAATCCAGTCATGGAAAAGACTAACAAAGTTCCCGGTTATAGGCAGCTTATATTCTAGTTGGTATGATAGACAATAAATGTATAGACACATAAGATAATAATCAACTGTGACATGTGCCATGAAGGAGACACACAAGATGATAGTGGCTGGTAGGAAGCCGGCTCCCAGAGGGTGGTTTGGAAAAGATTCTTTGAGGAAATGATATTTATGTGAGATCTTGATGGTATGAATGAACCTACCAGAGAAAGAGCTTGAGAGGAGCATTCTAGGCAGAGGAAATAGCAAAGGACCTGAAGTGAGACATTTTTATATTTGGGGCACAGGAAGTAGGGGCAGGCAGGGTAAGCAAGGAGAAGAGGTATATGAAACAAATCTGGAGAGGAGGTAGGAGCCAGATCATCTAGAACCTAATAAGCATTGGTGAGAGGCTTAGTATTTATTGAAAGAATACTGGAAAGCCATTGAAGGTTTTAAACAGGGGAATGACACAAGATCACGTAAGATCTTTAAATTTTAAAAAGATCTCAGTAGTTGTTGTGTGGTAATTAGATTGGTAAGTAGAGGGCCGAGAGACCAGGTAACACTGGCTGCAGTGTGAGAGATGATGGTGGCCTCGACTGTGGAGATGGTGGTAGAGGGTAAGAGTGTTGGACACATTGGGGATATATTTTGGAGACAGAAACAAGACTTTGCTTTATGGAACTGAGTGTTGGGCTTGGAGGGTTGAGAGTTTGGAAAAGAAAAGAGGGATTCATTTTGATATTTGGCAAATCTAATACAGTTATGTAAAGTTTAAAAATAAAATAAAATTTCAAAAAAAAAAAAAATAAAATAGATTAAATATCATGAGTAAAGAATCTTAAATGAGTTAAAGTGTTAAGTATAGTAAACACCCTCGTAGTCTCTACTCACTTTAAGAAAAAGAACACAGTATCATTCCCTTTGAAATCCCCTTGGCACTTCTTCCTAGTGTCACCCCCTGCACTCTCCTCTGAGCTACCATCATCTTTAATTTAGTGTTTATCATTCTCTTGGTTTTCATGATCTCTTTATGAGTTTGTCTATCTAAATAGCATACTGTTAGTTCTACATGGTTTTGAGTTTTATATGCAAGGAATCAGACTGCATGGATATCATGTTATTGTCTTCCTCAACATTATGTTCTTAAGAGTCATCCAAGTTGTAGTATGTGATTATGATTTATTAATTTTCATTGCTGTATATCATTCCATTCCATTTCATTGCTATGAAATATTTAAATATACCACAATGTAATTATTCAGCCGTTGATGGACTTTTGGATTGATTTTATTTTCTTGCTATATTAACAACTCTGCTATTAACATTCTTATCCATGTCTAGGGTATGTTCCTAGGAGTGGAATTACTATATGTGCATGGAATATGCACATCTTTCCTTTACTAAATAATGCCAAAGTGTTTCCCAGCATAGTTATGCCAATTCACACTCACATCAGCTTTGTGTAAGGGTATCATTTACTTGTCATTCTCACCAACAGTTAATGTTCTAAGATCTTTGCCTTTTGAAATGATATCTTGTGTTGGTTTTGACTTTCTTTTCTTGTGTTTCCTAATAAGGACAAAAATCTTTTCATTGATTTGTTGGTGATTTAAGTTTCTTTTTCTGTGAGTTGCCTTTACGAGTCTTTCTTGGAAAGAGAAATTTTTTTCTGGTCTTTCTTAAAAAATTGATTTATAGACCCTTTTCAAGTACTAATCCTTTGTCAGAAATAAGGATTACAAATATTTTCTCCTTATTTGTGGCTCTTATTTTTATTCTTGCTACAGTGCTTTTTAGTGAACAGGTAGCTCTCAATATTATTGTGGTCATACTTGTCAGTCTTTCCCTTTATGATTTTGTATACTCATGTTTAAGATATTTTTCTCTACCCTAAAGTCACAAAGAACATTCTTCTTTATTCTCTTCCAAAATTTGTAGTTTTGCCTTTGATGTCTTTAAGCCATTTGGAAATGGTTTTTGTGTAGAGTATGACAGAGGAGTTTCAATTTAATTTTTTAAAAAATATGGATAATTGATAATCTCAGCACTGTTTATTAAGATGTTTGTTCTTTCAACACTGATTGGCAGTGCCTGCTTGGCAATTACGTTAGTTATTTTAATGAAGCAGCTTTTGACTTTGGTCTTTTAATTTATTGATTTCTGTTTTTGTGTTTATTCTTTCTCCTTGACTACTTTTTGGGAGGTTATTCTGTTGTTTATCTAACTTCCTAGGTTCTATGCTGAGTTTATTAAAATTACCTTACCTTTTTGCTAAAATAAACTACTAAGTTTATACACCTCATTTATAAGTATTACTTTAGTTGTATTCCACCAGTGTTCATTTTTTCTCTTCCTTTTTTCCTTTATTTTAAAAACTTACTTTATTATTTCTTCTCTGATTCATTAGTTAGAAGCATCTTTCTTAAATTTTTTGCTGTCTTTTATATTAGTTTTTGTAACTTGATTATATTTTGGACAAAGAATGTAACTTATACAGTTCCAATCAATGATACATTTTTTTGGTTTGAGTAATTGGGAGCCATTCACTGAGGCAGAAAAATTTGGAGGCGGGGAAGGAGAATCAAGAGCGCTGTCTTGGAGACAGTAAGTTTGCAATGCTTATGAGAATCATACTAGAAGAGGTCTGGTGGGCAGTTGGACTTATGTATGTACATTTAAAGATGTAGGGCATATTTAATATTCTTGAATACATTTATCTAATTAAGAATAATTTTTTATAGTTGCTGAAGACCCTGCAAAATCGCTTACAGAGATTCCTCCAGACTTTGGACACGCTTCACCACCACTGCAACCTCCTTCCATGAACTCACTCTCCAGCGAGAACAGATTTCATTCTTTACCGTTTAGTCTGACAAAGATGCCCAACACCAATGGAAGTATTAGCCACAGTCCACTATCTCTGTCAGTTCAATCTGTGATGGGCGAGCTGAACAATGCCCCTGTGCAGGAGAGTCCACCCTTGGCCGTATCTTCTGGTAACTCACATGGCCTGGAAGTGGGCTCGTTGGCTGAGGTCAAGGAGAATCCTCCTTTCTATGGGGTAATCCGCTGGATTGGTCAGCCACCAGGCCTCAATGAAGTACTAGCCGGACTGGAACTGGTAATTTAATTTGACCTAAAAATTATATTTCTTTTCCATCTGGGGTTTTGTACATATTTTTCCTTATTATATTTTTTTTTGGTGAAATATTTTATTTGTCAAAAAGCCATCACTAGAGAAAAATTTTATTATGAATTGCCTGACTTCCTTTGCCACCTGTTAAGCATCTGATCATCTTGTTCCATATGTTAGTTTGATGTATGTTCAAGGAATGAAAATAGATTTTTAGGCTAATGTGTTTAGGCTCATTATATTAAACAGAATACGGTAAGGAAAGCAAATTTTAATCAGTTTTTCTTTTTCTTTTTTTTCTTAACCTTCCTTCTACAATCAGTTCCAATGTTTATATCATTGACTTTAGGATTAATCACCATTTTTAGTGACATTTTGAAATCTTTGGTTGTGGGAAAGATTTTGGAAATTAGAATATTGCTTGACATTTCATAATCAGGAAAGAGAATTTGAGTACACTTAGGTTTTATTTAAAAATATTTCTTATTTTTTAATTTGTTGGTTTGCAGGCTAGTGAATGCTAATTTTTCTTTTTGAGTGGTTAAAATAAATAGCTTCTTTTGCCCTTCTCTCCCTACTAGTTTTAATGCTTTTGGAAATGGTGCAGGAAAGTCAGTGAACCAGAGAAGGTTTAAGCATGTATTCAAAAGGGAAATACATTGAGGATTTTATGCTGGAATAAGACATTAATTTCTCAAATTGAAAGGGCTGAAACACTAATTAGTCAACCCCCTTTTTGTGATGAAGTTCTCAGGACAGGTGTGACAAGGGAGTTCTAAGGAAACGTTAACTTAGTTAACCCTAAGGTAAACAGGTCTTAGTTCTTTGTATATGTCTTGGCAAGATGCAGAATAATGCATGTCTAAGCTTCGTTTTTTTTTTCAGGAAGATGAATGTGCGGGTTGTACAGATGGAACATTCAGGGGTACTCGCTATTTCACCTGTGCCCTTAAGAAGGCGCTGTTTGTTAAACTGAAGAGCTGCAGACCGGACTCCAGGTTTGCGTCCCTGCAGCCAGTTTCCAATCAGATCGAACGCTGTAACTCTTTAGGTATTTGCCTGCCTTTCATTTATTTACTAATCTGAAATGACTCTAGTTCTAATCTCATGTCATTTTGCAGTAGATAGTAGTAACAGTGTTTCTTTCTTTCTTGCCAGTGTTCATCAGGCTTTTAAATCAGAAAAAAAAAATGATTATTTGGTCTATAAGAAAGTTACATTTATTCTAAGAGGGGCCATTTAAGAAAAAGTAATAGCCAGGAAACTGTGCTTGAGACCTTAAAAATTGAGAAATAGTGGGATTTATTTTTCGCTTTCTGTTTATTACAGACATTTAATTTTCAACAGCTCAGGAGGTAGAGATGGAAATGTGGCCTTTTGTATGGCACTGATTTTCATCTCTCTGTATTGTTCAAGTACATTAGTCAGCATATCTTATCAAGAATGACTTTCTTCTCAGTGTATTGTCTAAGTACCTCAATAATCATATCTTATCAAGAAGTCAGCATTATTAGAAAAAGTAGTTTTAATTGCTTGATGAAGGGCTGATCCTCTCATCACTTATAGTAGGTGGCAGTTTCCTGATACTAACCCTTTCCAGTTTTGTATCATCATGGTGAAGCATCTTGAGGGTTAAACAGGTCAAAATAGGAAAATTATTTTTATGAAAAACATGTTTTCTTACAGTAGAAATAATGCTTTAAAATTTTTTGTTTTCTTTTCCAACTTGAAAAATGAAACATCTTCAGACAAAATATTTGGGAAACAAAATATTTTGCTTGGCAAAGATGCTTTTTTACATTGTTGATACTCTAAAATGTTTTTTAAATTGTGGAAGAAGTAAGGTTGAAAATGAATGTTAGCATTTTTTATAAGCCAGGCTAAATAATAATTAACCAAAACCTACCTTTAGCTTAGTTTTAAATTGGGTAATAAATTGTGTGTCAAAATACAAAAAGATATTTTTAAGTGAGGAAATATGTATGGGAATATATACTATATTAGCTTAAAAGAGTTGTTTTCATTTTTATCTTTGCAGCATTTGGAGGGTACTTAAGTGAAGTAGTAGAAGAAAATACTCCACCAAAAATGGAAAAAGAAGGTTTAGAGATAATGATTGGAAAGAAGAAAGGTATCCAGGGTCATTACAATTCTTGTTACTTAGACTCTACCTTATTCTGGTAAGTTTAAAATTAATGCACTAGGAATATAATGCCATGGGGGCGGGTATGTGTGTATATGAGAGAGGGAGGTAGAAGGAGGGAGAGAAACGGAGGAACTGCCAGCTGACTCTGAGTGGAGAAACTGGGGGCTCTGGGGTTCAGGAAAGAAAGGGAGATTTGCATTTCACTATATGCTCCTGGGAAACTTCTGAGTATTGTCTTATGTGCCTGTATCCAAAAAATGAGTACAAGAAGTCATGCAGTGAATGATGGGTAAGAGGAAATGGTGGTGTTACCGGTGGAGCAGATATTCTGAGTGTATGTGGGAAAGCAAAGGACTGAAGAGAATAAGTACAGGATCTTTGTGCACAAATCAAATAACAGGACTTGCCATAAGTCATTGACTGATTTGCGTGTTTGTTTTACTAAGTAGAGGCAATCATAAATCTGCTTTAAAGAATTATTTTCAGTAGAAGCAGTTGCCCTTGTATATGTAGTTTATTCCAAAGTTGAACAATTTAACATGGCAAAAATTTTTATGCTTTGAAGATTGAACCAAGTACACTGCTAGTTAAATTGAGCATAACCTGCCAGCTTGGTACAGCCATGTTGTAAGAAGTAGGAAGTTAATAAGATGTTAAAATTTCAAAGGCAGGAAGAAGAATAAAAGTGGAGGGCCATTTTGGGGGCAGAATATTTTCAGTCTCACTGAAGTATTGACAAAAGCAAGAATTGATGTAATATTCTTCAGATTTTCTGATAAAACTCTGTGTTAGCCAAATTTTCTTTTTTCTTTGATGTTAGCATATAACTGCTGTTAGTCCCAATTGATTTTGACATTTAAAGTAATTTAGGTCTCTGCAAAAGGGTGTGACAAGAAAGAAGTATAATATCTAGAATGGGTTGCGTATTGGCAATGTTTTTACCCTGGGAGGTTAGTTTCCAGACTTTCTTCTCTGTTGTCTATTTGTTAACTCAGATTTGTAGGCTTTCTTTCAGTTTTTGCAAAGAACTTTTTCCCAGTAGGTATATTTTTATCCTTTAACACTGCCAATCAATAGTTTACCTTCTTCTTCCCTCTCTCTTTTTTTTTTTTTAAACTAAGCAGCAGTATTTCTTTTTTAAACATTTATTTATTTATGTTATATTTTGGCTGTGGTGGGTCTTTGTTGCTGCTTGCAGGCTTTCTTTAGTTGTGACAAGCAGGGGCTCATTGCAGTGCATGGGTTTCTCATTGTGGTGGCTTCTCTTGTTGTGGAGCACAGACTCTAAGTGCACAGGCTTCTGTAGTTGCAGTGTGTGTGCTCAGTAGCGTTGGCTTGAGGGCTCTAGAATACAGGCTCAAGAGTTGTGGCAGAGTGGCTTTGTTATTCCACCGCATATGGGATCCTCCTAGACCACGGATCAAACCGGCATCCCCTGCACTGCAAGGTGGATTCTTAACTACTGGACCACCAGGGAAGCACTATAGTTTACCTTCTTGATATTAGTATTCTCCCTATCCTGGGAGGATTTCTAGGCCCTAATGAGTGAGCCATAGGAAACCTGACAGGAGTTTTGGTTGCCTGTATTAATGAAAAACACTGATTTGTATGTTATGTGTTCTCTCTTGTGATTTTTCTCTTCATTTTCTTTTTAGTATGTGTTTCTCAAAAACGAGTATACTTCCAGCATGAGGAAAAGTATTCTTTTTTATTTTGCAGCTTATTTGCTTTTAGTTCCGTTCTGGATACTGTGTTACTTAGACCTAAAGAAAAGAATGACGTAGAATACTATAGTGAAACTCAAGAACTCCTGAGGACAGAAATCGTTAATCCTCTGAGAATGTAAGTAGAAGATATGTAGTTATTTTTCCCTTTAGATGGTGTCTTATTGGCTGCTGCTTGGTACAGTAATTAATTTATTCTCTGCCTTCATTTAATGATAAATGGAAGAGAATTACTTCTCTTGATGAAGTATTAACTTTTAAAAAAACTTTTGGCCCTTCTTTAACATCTGACCAAAGTGTGGCACATAGGGCATGCCATGAAATGTTGAAACCATTTGGTAGTATACACTCAGAAAAGCTGCTATAAGGCACTTGGGACTTTTACCTTCCCCAACACAATTCCTAAAAAGTTCCCTGATAGCTCAGCTGGTGAAGAATCTATCTGCAATGTAGGAGACCCTGGTTCAATTCCTGGGTTGGGAAGATCCCCTGAAGGGATAGGCTTCCCACTCCAGTATTCATGGGCTTTCCTTGTGGCTCAGATGGTAAAGAATCTGCCTGCAATGCAGGAGACATGGATTTGATCTCTGGGTTGGGAAGATCCCCTGAAGAAGGGCATGGCAACCCACTCCAATATTGTTGCCCACTGACAGAGGAGCCTGGTGGGCTATAGTCCATGGGATTGCACAGAGTCAGACACGACTGAGTGACTGAGCACAGTCATGCTTATTAGCCTACTTGGTATGATCTGGCTTCTTAAACTTAATTTTATCTGAATGAATAGCAGCAAGGGAAATATTTTATTTATGCAGTAGTGAATATTTAATAGTTTTGTATTAGAAATAGATATATTTTACTGACATATTTCTCGGTTAAAGGAAGATATTTGGATCTCCCTCCACCTCCCTTAAAAAGGTGATGTTTTTGATCATTTCCTAGTTTAAGAATTAAAAATATGTCTTTCTTTGGCCACAAGAGCAATTTGTAGTGGTAGAAGTACAAGACGTCTAGTAAGAGCTTTTGAAAGTGGTAGGAGGAAGGTGAGATGATGTCACATTATAAAATTTAAACTATGAAGAATCAGGGCTGTAGATCACAAAATAAATCTGTTCTTTCAGGAACACAGAGAGAAAGCTATGTAAAGTCCATATTAAGCTACACTTAAATTTTGTGACATATTCTTCTTAACAATGGAAATTAATAAATATCTTGATATAAGATTGCAAAATGCAGAACACTGAAATATAATGAGCATTCAGAAAGACCTATTATATAACATGACTAGGAAGGTATATTTATAGGTGAATAATTTTTCCACTTGTATCTTTTGTTTACCTTAAATTCTATTATGATGAAAAAACTGTAGTTTTCACTTAAGATAATTATGAGTCTTGATTTTTACATCATTTTATATTATATTTGTATAAATACAAATTTTTAAAATACTATCTATTCCTTTCCCCAGTGATTGATACTAGAACAAGACAGATTAAATCCAAAATTAAGGCATGTGACCACTTCCTTATTTCCTTCTAAAACACCATAAGTCCATTAATAAACATTCTTCGAATATTGTTGTCCAACTCGTTAAGAACCATGGTTAATTAAACTTTGTCACCCTGTCCACAGCAAGAAACTTGTCAAATGTCCTGTTTTGATCAAGATTCTTTTTGTCTACAGCAGTCATATCTAGGTTATAGCTGACTAGTTTTACTTGGGACTGAACCTGTGCCTTCTCCATTTCAAGCTTCTCACAGGCAGATACCCTGTTTTTTTTACCTTACTCATTTTTGTATTCCTGGTGACCAGAAGGTTAGATTACTGTGTAAGTGGTAGGTGCTCAATATATGTTGGCTGCAAAGAGCTAATGAGTGAGTTTCCTGTATTCAGACAAAGATGAGAGAAAATGTAATTATGATAATTGGTTTGACTGCAGATTTTAGAATTTCAGTTTCTTATCATTGCCCTTTTCCATTTCCCCTGGTAGCTATTTCATCCTTTAGTATTAAAAGGACCTTCTCTCAAAATTGTATATTCTATTTTGTAAAATAAATATTTTAATTCCTTAAGGACATAGAGAAAACAGTCATCATAAATTAAAATTATTTTTTCTTTTATTACTGTATAATAGTTATATCAAAAATTTTTAAACCTCAAGAAGAAGCTTATAATTGTATTTTTTAAAAATACTTATAAGCATATTGATTTATGACACTAGATTTATATAAGAAATACATGATTATTAAAATGTGTTATGTCCATTGTAAACCAACTATATACTTCAATAAAATGTTATATTAATATGTATGCTAGAATTAATAGTTTTTTACTAACAGATATGGATATGTATGTGCAACAAAGATTATGAAACTGAGGAAGATACTTGAAAAAGTTGAGGCTGCATCAGGATTTACCTCTGAAGAAAAAGGTGACTGTTTTAATTTATAGGATTTGCTTTAAAAATAACTTGAAGGCATAAATGCTAAATTATTGGCTGAACTGTTATGTCTGTGTAGTTTTGGGGGTTTTATTTTAAAATATAATTTTTTCTTTGTGATATACAATTTTCTTCCCTTTTTATAAATACTTTCTCTCTTCTAAAATGAGTGATATGTGAAATAATGAACCCCTTTAATAAGCTGACTGGTTTTAGTATATTACGAATACATACAGAGAGTTTCCATCCAGCAGTGATACTCGGAGTTCCCTCTTAGCTTTCCTTGTTATTAGGTGAGTTACAAATGACTGATTAGGATTTAAGATTATGGTCAGAGACGATGTTTAATCTCTTCATTAGCTAATGAATTTCCTCAGAGGTTCAACTACTGACTTTGAATGTGTTAACAGTATATTGTAACCAACTATAATATTTACAGCCTTGATAATTATTTAAATAACAGAAGAAATGAGATCATACTTAAGTTCCCCTATAATTATTTCCCTATATATGAATTATTATTTAAAATGCAATAAAGTTATAACAAACTTGGCACATAATACTTTCTCTAACATTTAAATATCCCTTGTATTTTTTTTTGTTAGGAAAACTTGAGAACTATTCTTTTAATTGAAATAATATTGATTATGAAATTGAATTCTATATAGGAATATAACTGTTTTAAATAAAAATAGAATGGTTTAAAATTTTTGTCCGTGATTTATTTGATTTTTTTATCTTCTTCTAGATCCTGAAGAATTCCTGAATATCCTGTTTCATCATATTTTAAGAGTAGAACCATTGTTAAAAATCAGGTAATTTTAAATTGTTACATAAGCATTGGAAAAAAAGAACAATCCTCATCTCCACTGCCATCATTCAGTAGAATTGATTTTCTTAGTGATTACTTAATATTGTATTTGTTTAATGATCCTAATATGCTAGGTTCCTACACTGCAAATTAATTTAAATCAGTCTTCTCAATAGTATCATACTTAACTGGAAGATCAAATCCAATATAAATTTATGCTTTTAATTTTAACCCCAGTAATAAATACTATTGTAAGTCATTTTCTTAGAAAACTGTATATAAATATATTTGTAATTTAAATTAATGAACCCTTTAAAGAGAATCTTATTTGAATTCAGTCAAACATGATGAGAGCACCGTTTCTGGCTACACCACTCAATGAATTTAGCTTTAAATTAGCTCTTTTGTTCCCAGTTTTATAGCTTGGTCTTTTCCCTGGCATCTTGAATGAAAGTCTTGAATCTCATGCAGTGAAGTTCTTCATGAGATATTCTAAGTGGATGAATTTTCCAGGTTGAATGCTGGACCTTTTGACATTTTAGTCTGGGTTATTTTGTTGAAGAATCTTGCTAATATGCTATTTCAGTTGCTAAGTCATGTCTGACTCTGGAACCCCATAACTGCAGCACACCAGACTTCCCTGTCCCCCACTGTCTCCTGGAGTATGCTCAAATTCATGTCCATTGAGTTTAGTGGTGCTATCTAACCATCTCTCTGCTGCCCTCTTCTCCTTTTGCCTCAGCCTTTCCCAGCCTCAGGGTCTTTTCCAGTGAGTCGACTCTTCTCATCAGGTGGTCAAAATATTGGAGTTTCGACTTTAGCATCAGTCCTTCCAGTGAATATTCAGGGTTGATTTCCGTTAGAATTGACTGTTTTGATCTCCTTGCTGTCCAGGGGACTCTTCAGGAGTCTTCTCAGCACCACAGTTCAAAATCATCTCAAAAGCATCAATTCTTCAGCGCTCAGCTTTCTTTGTGGTTCAGATTTCACATCTGTACACGATTACTGGAAAAACCATAACTTTGACTGTATGGACCACTGTCAGTAAAGTGATGTCTCTGCTTTTCATTACACTGTCTAGGTTTGTCATAGCTTTCCTTCAGGGAACAAGCATCTTTTAATTTCGTGGTTGCAGTCACCATCTTCAGTGATTTTGGAGCCCAAGAAAAGAAAATCTGTAACAGCTTCCACATTTTCCCCTGTGTTTGCTATGAAGTGATGGGATTGGATGCCATGATCTTAGTTTTTTGAATATTGAGTTTTAAGCCAGCTTTTTCACTCTCCTGTTTCACCTTCATCAAGAGAGTCTTTAGTCCCTCATTACTTTCTATCAATAGATTGGTATTACCTGCATATCTGAGGTCGTTGATTGATGCTTTTGAACTGTTGGAGAAGACTCTTGAGAGTCCCTTGGACTACAAGGAGATCCAACCAGTCCATCCTAAAGGAAATCAGTCTTGAATATTCTTTGGAAGGACTGATGCTGAAGCTGAAACTCCAATACTTTGGCCACCTGATGCAGAGAACTGATTCATTTAAAAAGACCCTGATGCTGGGAAAGATTGGAGGCAGGAGGAAAAGGGAGCAACAGAGGATGAGATGGTTGGATGGCATCACCGACTCAATGGATATGAATTTGAGTAAGCTCCAGGAGTTGGTGATGGACAGGGAGGCCTAGAATGCTACAGTCCCTGAGGTCGCAGAATTGGACACTACTGAGTGACTGAACTGAACTGAGGTTGTTGATACTTCTGACAATCTTGATTCCAACTTGTGATTCATCTAGCTCAGTATTTTGCATAATGTACTCTGCATATAAGTTAAATAAGTAGGGGACAATATACAGCCTTGTACTCCTTTTCTCTATTTAAGCCAGTCTGTTGTTCCATATTCAGTTCTAACTATTGCTTCTTGACCTGCATACAAGTTTCTCAGGAGAGGGGTAAAGTGGTCTGGTATATCCATCTGTTTGAGAATTTTTCACAGTTTGTTGTGATCCACACAGTCACAGGTTTTAGCATGGTCAATGAAGCAGACATAAATGTTTTTCTGGAATTCCCTTGCTTTCTCTATGGGCCAACAAATGTTGGCATTTTGATCTCTGGTTCTTCTGCCTTTTCTAAATCCAGCTTGTACATGTTGAAGTTCTTGGTTCACATACTGTTGAAACTGCTTGAAGGATTTTGAGCATAACCTTACCAGCATGTGAAGTGAGTGCAATTATACAGTAGTTTGAACATTCTTTGGCATTGCCTTTCTTTGGGACTGGAATGAAAACTGACCTTTTCCAGTCCTGTGGCCACTGCTGAATTTTCCAAATGTGCTGGCATATTGAGTGCAGCACTTTAACAGCATCATTTTTTGGGATTTGAAATAGCTCAGCTGGAATCCATCACTTCTATTAGCTTTGATTGTACAAACACTATCTAAGACCCACATGATTTCACACTCCAGATATCTGGCTATAGGTGAGTGATCACACCATCTTGGTTGTCCAGGTCATTAAGACCTTTTGTATAGTTCTTCTTTGGGATGGTTTTGGTCACCGCTTCGTGTACAGTGTTACAAACTCCATCCATAGTTCTTCAGGCACTCTGTTTACCAGATCTAATCCCTTGAATCGTCACCTCCACTGTATAATCATAATGGATTTGACTTAGGTCATACTTGAATGGCCTAGTGGTTTTCCCTACTTTTCTTCAGTTTAAGCCTGAATTTTGCAATAAGGAGCTGGTGATCAGAGCCATAGTCAGCTCCAGGTCTTGTTTTTGCTGACAGCGTAGAGCTTCTCCATCTTCGGCTGCAAAGAATTTAATCAGTCTGATTTCAGTATTGACCATCTGGTGATGTCCATGTGTAGAGTCATCTCTTGTGTTGTTGGAAAAGGGTGTTTGCTGTAACTAGTGTGTTCCCTTGACAAAACTCTGTTAGCCTTTGCTCTGCTTCATCTTGTACCCTAATGCCAAACTTGCCTGTTAACTCTAAACTGTCTCTTGACTTTCTCCTTTTGCATTCCAATTGCCTATGATGAAAAGGACATCTTTTTTTGGTGTTAGTTCTAGAAGGTCTTGTAGGTCTTCATTGAACCGTTCGACTTCAGCCTCTTTGGCATTACTGCTTGGGGCATAGACTTGGATTACTGTGATGTTAAATAGTTTGCCTTGGAAACGAGCTGAGATCATTCTGTCATTTTTGAGGTTGCACTTCCTTAAAAGCTAACACAGACAAGGATTCTTACTCATCTCAATGTCTCAAGTGATTTTCTTTGATGCCAATGTTGAGTTAATGAGAAAAAGAAAGGAAGGAAGGGTTGATGGACAATACTGCAGTTATAATTTGATAATGTTTTGGAAGTTCTGGCTAATGAAATAAGACAGGATATATTTATCATCTCTTCAAATATGGTAACTATATGTATACCTGGGCTTCCCAGGTGGTGCTAGTGGTAAAGAACCTGCCTGCCAATGCAGAATATATAAGAGATGCAGGTTTGATCCCTGGCTTGGGAAGATCCCCTAGAGGGGGACATGGCAACCCACTCCAGTATTCTTGCCTGGAGAATCCCATGGACAGAGGAGCCTGGCAGACTAGAGTCCATAAGGTCACAAGAGTAGGACATGACTGAAGTGACTTAGCCTGCACATATGTATACCTAGAAAATCCTAGAGAATTGTTTAGAAACTGTAGTATTAATACAAAAATTTATAATTTGGCCATGTAGAATAAAATCATGGAGAAATCAATTGTATTTGTTTATCAGTAGCAAATATGAAGAAGGGATAATTTCATGCTTCATGAAAGTATAAAATTCTAAGAAATCAACTTTATTGAGATAGATTTTTTAAAAAGTTGTCCAGAGCTAAAAAGTGATTTGATTAATTAATGAGAAAGATTATATTTAAGTAGAAAGATTAAATAAGTTTAACATGTTAATTTTTACAAAATAATTTGTACATCAAGATCTTAACTCCCCCCCCCCCTTTGGAATGCTGTAAAACAATGTTAGAAATCTCTACAAGATGTGAAAACATTGTAGTGTTTTTAAAAAACAATTCTATTATAAGCTATAAAGATAGCACAACAGACATTAAAGCAGTATGATACTGGCACACAATTAGAAACTGAATAGATAGAACTGAATACAAAGCCCAGATATAGAATTAACTGTATGTGGTATTTCAGTATGTCAACCTTCAAATACAAATTAGGAAGGAAATATGTTTAATACATAATGTAGGAAATTTAGCAGGCAATTTGGGAGGAAAAAAATCACTTTTGTTTTTCATCTTGAAGAGTTAAAGTTCAGATGATTAAAACAGTTTTTTTTTTTTTTTTTCCCCATAGCCCATTGGGGAGGTAATGCATTCCTGGTAATAACACAGGATGAATACTGCAGTGATTCTCAGAGTGGGTGAGGAGGGGTCAGGTACATATAGAAATATATCTCAGTGTCTAAGGTATTGTGGAGTTCCAAGAGGGTCCTGGGAAGCTCTGCCTCTCCTCCCCCTTCAGCAGCCCCTTCATATTGAGAATCACTAAAGATTATAAAAATATGAAAAAAGATACTTTAAAGGTTAGCAGTTTTCTCCCAAGTGTCATTCTTCACCTCCATGGACCCATCTTTCTGAATGAGGGAGAGTCAGCTGATGCAACAGATGAGTACCTTAGAGACTATTCTAAAATGATATTCTTAGTATGAAATATTTTTAAATGGTGAAGAGAATAAAGAAGGAATTAGATACCAATGGAGGACAAGTATAGATTTGATAACAAAGAAAAATAAAAAAAGATGAAATTATCATAAATAGAATAAAAAAACTATATAGTTTATATATGTGTGTATATATGTGTGTGTGTGTGTGTAGTTTATATATGTATGGTTTATACATATGTGTGTGTGTTTGTGCTCAGTCGTGTTTGACTCTGCAACTCCATGGACTATAGCCCACCAGACTCCTCTATCCATGGAATTTTCCAGGCATGAAAACTGGAGTGGGTTGCCATTTCCTACTTGAGTATAGCCATATAGATATGGCTGGGAGAGGATACCTCACTGAATGCAATATGCACAACTAAGGAGAGAATTGCTCATTTAGAAGATAGATCTGAAGAAATTACCTAGAATGTAGCCCAAAGGGACAGAGTTATAAAAAATAAAGGATAACAAGGAAGAAAAGAGACATGAAAGACAAATTCCAATTGTAGTTCTCAGAGGAATCACTAGAGATTAGGGAAGCAGCAATAGTTTGAGAGATAATAACTGAAGATTTTACAGAACTTCTGACAAATTTAAATTATAAGAAAAAAGATGCACAAAATTCCTGAGCAGAAAGAACCAGGACTAAATTACCAGACACTTATTACATAAAACCAAATTTAGAATAAGGGAATGTTATGCAAGAAACAAGGAAGTCAAGCAAGAAATTGGTAAATGTAGGTATATCAAGCTTTCATACTTAAAAACAGTAGCAATGACTAATTGTGTTGGGGGTGCTAGCGTGAAACTGAAGTTATAGCCACCAAGGGGAGAATCTAGTGGATGGAGGTGAAGCATTCCAGGAAAAATAATGGAAAAAATCAGTATCAGGAAGCAGATATAAGGGAATATTCAGGTTGTACTATTGAGTACCTCTTACTATAGAACCATAGAACTGGGGATTCTTCTTTTATTTTTGAAATGTTTGATTGAAGTATAATTGCTGTACAGTGTTGTGTTGGTTTCTGCCATACAATGTGAATCAACTGTGTGTGTGTCCTAAGTCACTCAGTCATGTCTGACTCTTTGTGATCCTATTGACTGTAGCCCACCAGTCTCTTCTGTCCATGGGATTCTCCAGGCAAGATACTGGAGTGGGTTGACATACCCTCCTCCAGGGGATCGTCCTATATAATCAGCCATATGTATACATATATCCCCTCCTTCTTGAGTCTCCCTCCCACTGTCTCCACTACCACCCACCCTTCTCAGTCATCAGAGAACATCAGGTTGAGCTCCCTGTATTATACAGCAACTTCCGAACTAGGAATTCCTATTACATGGATATGTTATATTCCATATTACTAGATAATCCAGAATCTGTAAAAAATTTTAGTCAACTACCCACTATGTGTTACAAAGATAGACCTACAAACTCATGAATACTTTTATTTCCTCCCTAGACATCTGTTTTCTTTGAAAGTTAATACAACATTTGTATCCTTCTGCCCTTAGTTTTTTTTTGGGGGGGTAGCAGTGATAAACAGAAATGTAAGGTGTGTGGTTTTGTACAATACCATCAGTTTTGCTCTAATTCTTATATATGTGTTTCTCAGTGATGAGCTAATCACCCTCAGTTCAGTTCAGTTCAGTTGCTCAGCCGTGTCTGACTCTGCGACCCCATGAATCGCAGCACGCCAGGCCTCCCTGTCCATCACCAACTCCCGGAGTTCACTCAGACTCATCTCCATCGAGTTAGTGAGGCCATCCAGCCATCTCATCCTCTGTCGTCCCCTTCTCCTCCTGCCCCCAATCCCTCCCAGCATCAGAGTCTTTTCCAATGAGTCAACTCTTCGCATGAGGTGGCCAAAGTACTGGAGTTTCAGCTTTAGCATCATTCCTTCCAAAGAAATCCCAGGCCTGATCTCCTTCACAATGGACTGGTTGGATCTCCTTGCAGTCCAAGGGACTCTGAAGAGTCTTCTCCAACACCACAGTTCAAAAGCATCAATTCTTCAGCGCTTAGCTTTCTTCACAGTCCAACTCTCACATCCATACATGACCACTGGAAAAACCATAGCCTTGACTAGACGAACCTTTGTTGGCAAAGTAATGTCTTTGCTTTTCAATATGCTATCTAGATTGGTCATAACTTTCCTTCCAAGGAGTAAGCGTCTTTTAATTTCATGGCTGCAGTCACCATCTGCTGTGATTTTGGAGCCCCCCAAAAATAAAGTCTGATACTGTTTCCACTGTTTCCCCATCTATTTCCCATGAAGTGATGGGACCAGATGCCATGATCTTCATTTTCTGAATGTTGAGCTTTAAGCCAACTTTTTCACTCTTCACTTTCACTTTCATCAAGAGGCTTTTTAGTTCTTCACTTTCTGCCATAAAGGTGGTGTCATTTACATATCTGAGGTTATTGATATTTCTCCCAGCAATCTTGATTCCAGCTTGTGCTTCTTCCAGCCCAGCATTTCTCATGATGTACTCTGCATATAAGTTAAATAAGCAGGGTGACAATATATAGCCTTGACGTACTCCTTTTCCTATTTGGAACCAGTCAGTTGTTCCATGTCCAGTTCTAACTGTTGCTTCCTGACCTGCATATAGGTTTCTCAAGAGGCAGGTCAGGTGGTCTGGTATTCCCATCTCTTTCAGAATTTTCCACAGTTATTGTGATCCACACAGTCAAAGGCTTTGGCATAGTCAATAAAGCAGAAATAGATGTTTTTCTGGAACTCTTTTGCTTTTTCCATGATCCAGCGGATGTTGGCAATTTGATCTCTGGTCCCTCTGCCTTTTCTAAAACCAGCATGAACATCTGGAAGTTCATGGTTCATGTATTGCTGAAGCCTGGCTTGGAGAATTTTGAGCATTACTTTACTAGCGTGTGAGATGAGTGCAATTGTGCAGTAGTTTGAGCATTCTTTGGCATTGCCTTTCTTTGGGATTGGAATGAAAACTGACCTTTTCCAGTCCTGTGGCCACTGCTGAGTTTTCCAAATTTGCTGGCATATTGAGTGCAGCACTTTCACAGCATCATCTTTCAGGATTTGAAGTAGCTCAACTGGAATTCCATCACCTCCTCTAGCTTTGTTTGTAGTGATGCTTCCTAAGGCCCACTTGACTTCACATTCCAGGATGTCTGGCTCTAGGTGATCACACCACCATGATTATCTTGGTTGTGAAGATCTTTTTTGTATAGTTCTTCTGTGTATTACTGCCACCTCTTCTTAATATCTTCTGCTTCTGTTAGGTCCATACCATTTCTGTTCTTTATTGAGCCCATCTTTGCCTGAAATGTTCCCTTGGTATCTTTAATTTTCTTGAAGAGATCTCTAGTCTTTCCCATTCTGTTGTTTTCCTCTATTTCTTTGCATTGATCACTGAGGAAGGCTTTCTTATCTCTTCTTGCCATTCTTTGGAACTCTGCATTCAGATGCTTATATATTTCCTTTTCTTCTTTGCTTTTGGATGTGACTGGTGATAGAAGCAAGGTCCGATGCTGTAAAGAGCAGTACTGCATAGGAACCTGGAATGTCAGGTCCATGAATCAAGGCAAATTGGAAGTGGTCAAACAGGAGATGGCAAGAGTGAACGTCAACATTCTAGGAATCAGCTAACTAAAATGGACTGGAATGGGTGAATTTAACTCAGATGACCATTATATCTACTACTGCGGACAGGAATCCCTCAGAAGAAATGGAGTAGCCATCATGGTCAACAAAAGAGTCCGAAATGCAGTACTTGGATGCAATCTCAAACGACAGAATGATCTCCGTTCGTTTCCAAGGCAAAGCATTCAGTATCACAGTAATCCAAGTCTATGCCCCAACCAGTAACGCTGAAGAAGCTAAAGTTGAACGGTTCTATGAAGACCTACAAGACCTTTTATAACTAACACCCAAAAAAGATGTCCTTTTCATTATAGAGGACCAGAATGCAAAAGTAGGAAGTCAAGAAACACCTGGAGTAACAGGCAAATTTGGCCTTGGAATAAAGAATGAAGCAGGGCAAAGACTAATAGAGTTTTGCAAAGAAAATGCACTAGTCATAGCAAACACCCTCTTCTGACAACACAAGAGAAGACTCTACACATGGACATCACCAGATGGTCAACACCAAAATCAGATTGATATATTCTTTGCAGCCAAAGATGGAGAAGCTCTATACAGTCAACAAAAACAAGACCAGGAGCTGACTGTGGCTCAGATCATGAACTCCTTATTGCCAAATTCAGACTTAAATTGAAGAAAGTAGGGAAAACCACTAGACCATTCAGGTATGACCTAAATCAAATCCCTTATGATTATACAGTGGAAGTGAGAAATAGATTTAAGGGACTAAATCTGATTGATAGAGTGCCTGATGAACTATGGTTGGAGATTCGTGTGACACTGTACAGGAGACAGGGATCAAGACCATCCCCATGGAAAAGAAATGCAAAAAAGCAAAATGGCTGTCTGAGGAGGCCTTACAAATAGCTGTGTAAAGAAGAGAAGTGAAAAGCAAAGGAGCTAATCACCCTAGGATATTATTAACCTTCTAGAACTTCAGTTATGAGGTGTGAGTGGTTGCCGCTCCCCTCCCCCTCTTGTTTTCTGTCCAAATATCACAAAGCTGTTGGGATTACATCCTCATTTTTGATTCCCATCTCATGTTTGCCTCTCTGTGCTCCCTCCAACCACCATCCCTCTCTATCACTATTAATATTTCTGAGTTTTGTAACTGCTCACCTCTACTACTTCTGTTTTCTTTGTTTCCAGTCTTATTTTTTCTGTTACCTGTTGATTCTTTTTAATGCTTTTTGACTTTCACAGAAAAATGCTGGCATTTTATTGTCATCAATAATAGATTAAAATATTGGTACAGCATAACCTTCAGATTTTTTGGTTATGGTTTTTTTTTTTTGTCGTGAGTTCTCAAGAATTTCTACTTTGTTACCACATAAGTTGTCTTTATTTCAGGGTTTAAGTTGCTTTGGGAAACTGAGGGTTTCTGAGGTTAGTGTCTATGTTAATATTTTTCCCTAAAAATCTTGAAATCTACTTATAAATCTAATTATAAACTGCCTGATTCTATGCCCAGAAATTCTGCTAAAAAGGGTAAGTAGTAAATTTAAAGATTATTGATTCTTTTGGTACAGTTAGTCTTGAATTTTCATGCATTCTAGTAAAATATTTAGAAGGGAAAATATGTAAGGGTAATACTGATATTTGCATACAGTGGGTCCTAACTGGGTGCTTGTTGAATAAACGAGTGACCATCTAAAGAGAACGTTCTTGAGTGCAGAGAATAGTGAACAGTTGTTAGGACACCTGGGTTTTACACCTGGCTCTGCTTTTGACTTGCTGGGAAGGATGATCCTTTGCCCTGCAGGGCCTTCATTTTTAGAAATTAAAAATTTCTAAAGGTCCAGAAGGTCTTTAGACCATCTGGAAGGTCTCTAAGGGTTTGTCCCATTCAGCCATGTATGAACTGACTTTCCTGTTAAAGGCATTAAATGCAATTTACTGTTTTCTAGCTTTGGACAATAAAGTTGAACCAATGATATTAGCTTCTGGTTATTATTATTCACAAGTGCTTTTTGATTGCAGATGTTATTGCATTATTTTTCTCCTAATCACTAAGGAAACTTTCAGTATGAAAACTAAAATAAATAATTTGTAAGTTCTTATGCACAAGTACATTTAACTATTTTATCTAAATGATTGTCTTTGTCCCTGTTGTTCTGACTGTCAGAGTTGCAGATTTCTGTTCTCAATAGTTTTTGTGTTCTCAAATGCCCCTAGAACCACTTCACTTTCTAATGCATTTTATAAGTAAATTATCTGGCTTTTTCTGCATATTTTTAGATCAGCAGGTCAAAAAGTACAAGATTGTTACTTCTATCAAATTTTTATGGAAAAAAATGAGAAAGTTGGAGTTCCTACAATTCAGCAATTATTAGAATGTTCTTTTATCAACAGTAACCTGAAATTTGCTGAGGTATGTGATAATTACTATATTTTATATTCAGGTCCTTAGGCTTCTTGAGAAAACTATAACTTCAATAACTATTCATTTTAACCCACTGAGAACAGTTATAAACACAAACTGTTAACACAGATTTAAAAATTATGCCATGCTTCAGCTTTGTCCTTGTAGAAAATACTTTAAATTGAACTTAGTAGAAAATACTAAGATTGAACTTTTTATATTTTTGGTGCCAAAAAAATATCAATCTGATTTGTAACTTGAAAACATTTAAGTAGCTTAGAGGAAAAAAGATTGTGAGGGTTTCTGTTGTCATTTCACCCAATTTCACATTTTATCCAATTTAATAGTTTGCTCAAGCATATCATCCAAAGGAATGTTTACTTTTCCTCCTTCAATGAAAGACAAAACTCACTTATTGTAAATGAACAAGTGATATAGTTTACTTTTCTTTTACTGAGTATCTTCATGATCTTAGTAGCATAGGCTGTGGCTCATTTTCATTGTATCCATTTTTAAAGAGATGTTCTGATAAAACCTTAATAGCTACCATTATTTATTGGTAATGAAATAAATTGGTACTTGAAATATAAGGAATAGTGTCCTTCAGTGATGAATTTCTTAATTATACTTGCAAAAACAATTTTTCTGAAACCTTTTGAAAAATATAAACTCAAAGTGGAATGTTACTCTGTACAGTCATCATATTCTTTGAGATCCCAGGTGGTTGAACTGCCTGACCTGTGTGTCCATGTGTCCATACATCTTGGACTACTTGAGGCTTGTGGCTCTTTGGTGCTCTGCCTTCATACTCTGTGTTCACATGCAGATCCAATTTTACAGGCCATCCATGTTATGGTGGAACCACTGCTTGGTTTGACAACCATGACTATTTTGGGGGAATTTCAGGGAAATTTTTCAGTGTTTTGATTCTAAAATTATGTATCTTTTTTTTTTAAGGCACCATCATGTCTGATTATTCAGATGCCTCGATTTGGAAAAGACTTTAAACTATTTAAAAAAATTTTTCCTTCTCTGGAACTAAATATAACAGATTTACTTGAAGACAGTAAGTATAAGATTTTTTAGTTTGTTTTTCAGCAATAGTCTATCAGGTCATTCACATTAATTGTGAATAAGAGTCTAACAGGATACAAGTTTTCTTAAAGACAATTTGCTGTCTGAAGAGCTTGGAAATATTACACTAGAAATTTGTTCTGAAAAAATCAGACATGTAAATCAAGATTTCATATGCAAATAGGTTTATGAATAAGAAATTAGAAGCACTCTATATGTTAACTAGAGGAGAGTAGTTAAGTGAATTATAGTGTATCTGTACAGCATAAGTACTGCTATTCAAATTCATGTTTTTGAAGACCAGTGTTATATGAAAGTGGTCATGATGTAATGTTAAGTGAAAAGGTATGTTGATATTGTCTACAAGAGGAGCTACACACACACACACACACACTGAGTTATGTTAAGTATGCAGATATAAAGTTATAAGAGAAATTACAAGAGTGGTTATCTCTTGCTAACTGAAATTGTAGATACTTTCAGTTTTCTTCTGTATGTTCTCTTGTATCTTAGCACATTCATCAGTAGAAGTTTTATAATCAGGAGGAACACTCTGAGTGTATTATTTTTTTAAAGTCATTTGGTCAGAGAAAATGTCTTTAAAAATATTCTGAATCCAAGGAAATCCAATTTAAACTTTATGAGGGGTGGGGAGGGATAGACTTTATTGAGTCCATGAGCATTATCCTTTTTAAAACTTAATTTTTCTTTTTAATCTTTTAAAATAAAAGAATGCATTGTAAAAGACCCTTTAACTCCCCCACACCCCACCCTTTTCAGCCCCCAGGCAGTGCCGGATATGTGGAGGGCTTGCAATGTATGAGTGTAGAGAATGCTATGATGACCCTGACATCTCAGCTGGCAAAATCAAGCAGTTTTGTAAAACCTGCAATGCTCAAGTAAGTTTGACTTCACTTAATGGATATTCTCTTAATAAATAGTAAATCATTTGTAGTTGAACCAGATTTCAGGTTTTAAAAAGTTTTCAAAATCATAATTAACTTAAAAAAATTCATAATTAAGGGATATGCTTCTTCTGTTTATTTGATGGATTTCCATGGGGTACTCGGTTACTATTTATAGGGACATATTCCATTAGAGTAAGTGGAGTCCATTCCCTTCAAACATCGAGTTTGGTTCCTTAATGGCTTTTTCTTTATGTTCTGTTATAGGTCCACCTTCATCCTAAGAGGCTGAATCATAAATACAACCCAGTGTCACTTCCCAAAGATCTGCCTGACTGGGACTGGAGACACGGCTGCATCCCCTGCCAGAAGATGGAGTTATTTGCTGTCCTCTGCATAGAAACAAGCCACTATGTCGCTTTTGTGAAGTATGGGAAAGACGACTCTGCCTGGCTCTTCTTCGACAGCATGGCTGATCGGGATGGTACTTTACAGACCTTTCTTCCACATGTGGCTATAGTTGAGTTTGTAGTGGGATAGTTGTAGTGGGCTAGCCTGGTCTGAGTAACAAAACAGTGTTGGGAAAAGCTGTTCAGGATTATCTTGGTGATGCTTTAACAACCTTGCTACGAAACTAAGGAATAGTATTGTTGTGATAGTTTGACATGCATAGAGTCTTAAAAAAAAAAAAAGGAATCAGATTTTTTTCCTTTAAGGCTGAGAGTTTTTATTTCTACTTTGTTGTCCTTGACTTTTGAGCTCCTCTCATTTTCTGTACTGTAGTCATCATTTCCTAAGTACTTTACTGTGCCAAGCTCTCTGGGAGGGACTTTAGGTCATTTACCTAAATCCTTGCAAAATGGGAGTGGTTCCTATTTTTGTCTTACTAAAGCTGAGATTTAAGGTGCCTAAGGTCTCAGAGCTTGTATTTAATTCAGTCTTTCTAAATTCAGTGCTTATGTTCTTTTATATACTAAACCATGTGTCTTCTAAATGACAAAGCTAAGAATAGAAGTAAATGTCTTCTTTGGAAAAATATCTTATTCTATGTATAATGTCTTTCTTCCTGAACTGGGGAATATACTGCACCTTCTAGGCTGCTTTCTAGGATGTTTAGTCATTATTTAACAAATACCTAATGAGTGCATGTGAAGTGCCCAGGGCTCTAGTAGGTTTCAAAAATGAAGCAGTTGTCAAAACAGCTGTACTCCTGCCTGTATAGAGTTTACAGATTAGGATCAGCCCTAGGCACGGTTGTGGGAATATGACTTCCATATCCCTCCAGTTCTTCCATACCCCGTTTTTCCTTTAGCCACTCTCTCACACTCCAGGACCCAAGTCTTCTGGTGTGTTCCCCTAGTGACCTAGGACACCCCCTTGTGGCAGACTCTTGATCAGATGCCCAAGTCTGCCTCATGGGTTCTCAGCATTTTCTCAGCATTCAGACATTTGATATAGCACAGCTCCATCTGTAAATATGTCCCTAGCCCAGTTAAAATTTGTATTTAAGCATGAAATTCAAAAGCACAGGGGTTCCAGATATTTTTAGAAAAGCCATGGGGAGGCTAAAGCAGAAGAACCTTTCCTGGGGTCCCTAAGACCATGCCTTATATCTTCATGCTGTCTAATGAAACGTAAAACAGAACCTTGTTAGAGTTACACAAATATGTTTTTTAAACTTAGGGGAATAAAATAGTATTCATTTTACTAGATCTACTTTAAGCTACTAGATCTGCTCTAAACTGGCCAGGCTTATGGTAAAGCAAACAGGGGTTCTTGTGTCCAGGAAGGGGTTTGGGAATGTGAAGAGTTGAACGTGTGTGCACACGTGTAGGTGACATTATTCCTTGACTGAATGCACCGAGAAACCTGGGAAGTAGATTTTGGACTTTGCTCAGGATATATATCTTTTGACCAATTATATTCACTGTTGGTCCCAGAATCCTTTCAGAAACCAAGAAGTGAGACTGTCAAGAGTTAAACAGAGGACTTCTAAAAATCAGAAGTAAAATGAGGTCTTTCTGATCCTGGAAATTAGCGTTAACTAAATTACAGAATTGTAAAGTTACTTTGGTGGGGCAGGGCAGCAAAAGTGTTTATAACTTCACTGCCCTCAATACGCCTCTTTCTGTTCTCCATAGGTGGTCAGAATGGCTTCAACATTCCTCAAGTTACCCAATGCCCAGAAGTAGGAGAGTATTTGAAAATGTCTCTCGATGATCTGCATTCCTTGGACTCCAGAAGAATCCAAGGCTGTGCACGAAGACTTCTCTGTGATGCATACATGTGCATGTACCAGAGTCCAACCATGAGTCTGTACAAATAAACAGGATCATCTGGACGGGTGCAGAAATCAAACACACAGTTTTCATGTTGCATCTCACTTGAGCTGGCAGTTCTGTTCAGCGTCCATTGCCGGCAATGGATGTCTTTGTGGTGATGATCCTTCATCGCAGGATTCCTGCGTTTAAAAACAAATTGCTTTTGTGTCACTAAAGTATTTAATAAGCATTTTGCACTCTAGAGAGTATGTTTGTGTTGGTTTTTTAAGAAGTCTAAATGAAGTTATTAATACCTGAAGCTTTAAGTTAAGTGCATTGATCATAAGATATTTTTGGAAGCATAAAATTTTAATTGTGACAGTTTAAAACCTCTTTTAGTCCATTGAGAATGTAAATAAATGTGTCTTCTTTATGGACCAAGGTTATGAAATCATTTTTCCTTTGTAGCTAATTGTTGCCTTGAGGAGGATGTACTTTGGTTTTATTGAGTCTACTTTCAATCCAGTGATTAAAGTTGTTTTGAGTTTGATCTGTTAATTCTTCCCTTTCTAGTGCCGATTCCTGCATGTCTGCAATCTGAGTTTCTGTGTTTCTGTGGTAGTGGTCACAAAAGTATTTAAATTTCCTCAATGGTGTTTTCTGTTTGTTCTGGTTTTAAGATAAATGAGTGATTTTTGTCATGAAATGTCCATTTTTGATGTAGTTTTCCTGGGGGAATCACATATACAGCAATTGAAGCTCTCCATTCATAGTAGTAACTGTCAGCTAACAGCTTTCTTTTCTTTTTTAAAGACTCTCTTATGCAGTGGGGCACAATAAATTTTATTAAAGAGTTGGGGTGATAAATATATTCCTATACAAATATAAGGTTAATAGGAAAATGAATTGGTCATATAGAATCACTCATTGAAATTTCCCTGAAGAGATGTATTGGCTGTCTCAACCTCTACTATCTTAGATAAGACTGTCTAGAACTTAGATCAGTTCCCACATTAAGTTCAGTCTGATATCCCTTGAGATAATGACAGTTACGAACCAGATATTTTATTGAACTTTTAGCAGCAGCTTTGCCTTCCTTCTGATTCAATAAGTAGAAAATGGATGTTTTCCTAGCTAGTACCTGTAGTGTGTGTCTGTTGTAGACTAGCAGCATAGGTTGTCCGTGTCAGTGCTGTGGGACGTGTTGTGTGGCGATGGTGTCTCTGCGGAATGACTTCCTAACTGCATGGAAAGGCAGAGGTTGTCATGTGTGTCTAGCATATAACTTCATAAAACACTCAATGTCCAAAAGAAGGGAAAGAATCTTTGCAAACCCTGCAATTATTTCTTTTTAAAGTCGCATTTACCCTTTGGTTTTGTCACTCCATTTTCCTGGTATTTATTAGCTAGGATTCATTATTATGAATCATAATCTACAGAAAATTTTGTCATAATTTTTTCATTTTTGAAATGAAAAAAGTACATAACTTTTGCATGAAGTTTTGCTCAGTACCTGGGTGACTGGTGATTTGGATACTAGGTCCAGAGAGATTGGGACCAGCCCCACCCCATCACCCTGGGGTTAATGAGGAGCCTGGGGAACAAGATGCCTAAGGTTCCCTCTAGCCCTGACTTTCCACAAGTCCAGTCACCCCTTAATCAGTACGTGTTGGATGAATACATGGATGTAGGAGCTTATCAATGTGATTTTAAAAGGCTCTCTAGAGAAATGATTAGGACTCTATATCTAGGTAAGATTGGATTTAACAGTTAAAAAAGAGAAGACAGTTCCTTTCCTGTAAAAATTAAAACACAAGTTGAAGGTTAGTCCTGCTCAACTCCTCGTGGCAGAAGATTTGAAGAGGACTTGTGAGGTTGTACATTTATTTCCCCATGGGTAGGGTGTGGAGGTGCTTTCTAGTGGGAGGGACCTCTTCCATAAACCATTTCTAGGACAGTTTCTTCAAGAAGAGCTTCCTGTTCTTTTAATATTAGCTGAGGAGGGAGCACCCACTAAAGGGATGCAGGGCCCACTATGATGGTTCCTCTAGCGGTAAGGGTCCTTCCAGGCCCTGGGTGTCCCCTCTCCAGCACTGCCCCACCCCATCAGCAATCCTTTCTTGTTGCTGCTCCCGCAGAGCCCTGTGTGTCAGGTGGGCACAGGCAGGGCTGGGCTGTGTGGCATCAGTGACCCATGTGCCTGTTGACTTACTTAATTTTTAGACTTAAATTTTCTTTCATATTTTTCTATTGGTCTTTTAAATGTTTCTGTTATCCTTTCTTCTATATCATATGTACAATCAAGATGGCAATATAGTAAAATCATCTTATTTATAAAACAAGTCATGTTCCCCCACCTCCATTGAATACACACGTGTATGTTTGTGTGTGAAAATTTATATATATGGGGGGTGGGCAACCATTTCATAATGTGTTCAGCCCATTGCTATCAGCTTTACAAAGGAGTTTGACTCCACCCACAAAAGAATGTTTTGTAAAACTGGAAATACACGTTGCAAACCAAGAGAGATAGAAACAAAACTCAATAACATAAAATTGTTACAGTTGCTAAGGATAATTTCCTTAGAAGAGTTTAGGATTTTTGTAATTCATATTTGCCAAAAGTTGTAGGTAAATAGCTTCTTTCTATCCCATGGATTCACTTTTTTTTTTTTTCTTTTCACCCAATTCACGTAATTCAGGAACAAGGGAAAGACGTAATTATCTTATGGAACTTGCATTGTCATTCAAATTCCTGTTGTGTGAACATGGCACCTTCATAAATTCAGAGATGTTACTGTTGTCTTCTGATGGATCTCGATATCCAGCTAGATGACCTTGCATCTGTGTTGATGATTGTAGACAGAGATGTGAGAGAAGACAGAATTAGGCCTTAGCTGAGGGACTGCCTGCCAACAAGTATTTCTTAGACACTTGTTACCTAAGATTGTGTCAAAAGGAACATGAGACATAGCACCTGTCCTCGAGCAGCTTACCACCTACTTATAACAACAGAATGTCTACTAAAGGCTTCTTAGCCTAAGTGTAAGGGCGCTGGGTTGGGGGGGCTCTGGGAGGCAGTGAGATGTGACAGAAGTGGTGGACAAGGGGACAAGAGCTGGTCCGGCCCTTTCTCTGTTTCTTGTTTTATTAGTCTTGGGCAACGTCTTGACTTCTCTGGGCCTCAGTGTCTTCCTCTGTATAGCAAGGGGGTGGGACTATTGAATCTTACAGGAAAGAAAGACAAATTTCTGGGTCCTCGGCCATGCCTGCTGGATCTGACTTCCCAAATGGTAGACCCCATTTCCTAGACCCGAAATGTCCGTCCACCCCCAACCCCACCCCGCCACAGGTGACCCTGAGAGTGATCATCAGCCAGATTTGAAAAACACTGAACTGAAAGATCTCGAAAATATCTTTTCTTTATGTGGTTGTGTGGTCATAGAATGTTATTGTATCAATTACTCCACATACATGTGGGTAATTGGATACTTGTCACATTGTTTCTCTGTTTTTACATGTGAATTCATATAAGAAATGCATTTTAGTATCTATGCCTCAGCCCACTGTTTCCTAGAGGTTTTAGCCATCTTAGGAACCCTATTGAGACTGAAGAGGATGTTATTTACCTGGACATTTACCGTTCATTTAATTTCTGTAGGGGAAATTGAGGCTCTGGAAACCAAAGAAATGGAAAAATGAAATTGTTATGCAAAGTTAAAGAGAAAAAAGTAGACTAGCTGCTATTTTATGACGAAAATCTTAACCCTAATAAGGGAAGATTTTTTGTCATAAAGTAAAATGTCCTTGTTCAAGTAGGGGGACTGTAGGTTCATAGTGAAGAATAAGACTGCCTTTTCTAGGGGGTTGGTGATGTTAACACACCCACAATTCTTCAATGAAAATAATACTTGAATTCCCCAAGGCAAGTGAGGGTGGAGAAGGAGGAGAGCATATTAAGATGGAAATATTCAGATGCACACTAAGATGCAAGAGAGAGGGGGTGGAGGAGGGAAGGCCACCCTGACAGCAGGTGTGCCCGCTGGGGGCTGTAAAAGCGGGCTCTCCCTGCATCCCAGGCTGTGTCACTGCTCGGAGACTGGGACCTCAGAGAGCCAGGCTTCTTGCCATGAGTCAGCGTTGCATTGTCTAGTTTCCTTTCAGAAGCTTTATTGGAGGAAAAAGAGGGGAAAAAAAAGACTCTTCATCTTAGTCTAAATCCTCAAACAGCTGAAGGGTCTCTTTCGAGTTTGAAAGTGGTGGTAAAAAGCTAACCAACGCATATGGCCAAGGATAATGAAAAGAGGGAAAAGAAAGACATTCCTTCTTCCTGCTCACAATAAATGTCAGTATTTGGAGCAGGTCATTCAAGAAATACATTTGCTTTCCTGACTGTCTTGTCAGCGATGCCATTTTTGTTTACTGTATTTGAAAGTCTTCTTATAACACAGGTTGCGGGGAAAGGCCAGGTCCAGAGGCATCCTCCTTTGGAGCTCCACAGACTCAGATGTAATTCTCTTGCACTTTAAAACCCTGTCCACTTCCGCTTTTTATTTTTTCAACAGATTGTGTGGGAGACTCAACTGTTCTTGGTTTTATTTTAAAAAGTGGCCTGTAGTACTCCAGAAAGTCTTAGTATCCTGTCATAAGCATTCATTAAAAAAAAAAAAAAATCCCATTTGGAACTTCCCGGGGAAGTCATGGTGGTTAGGAAGTTGGTATAAAGGAGCACATTTTATATTGCATTTCCCATATTTGGTATCTTGTTCAACATTTTTTTTTTTTGGCCTGATGAACATTCTATATTTATGAAGACATTCTTTAAAAGTAAAACCACATAAAATATCCCTTTATTATCAGATTGCTCTGATTTAGCCTTAATTTTGTTAAATTTTTTAGAGATGATTGAAGTGCTGCTGTGGAAGGAAATGTACTATATTCTATTTCTGTATCATTAAAATTAAATTTTTATGGTTGTTTTTCTTTGATTTCTTTGGGGACGGGTTTTGGGTTATGGGGAGACTGGAATTGAGGAAGATCGCTTTAGGAAAATGCGGTACCAGGCACACCTGTGTCTTCATCAAATCTCTCTCATCATCATCTCTGTGCTTGTTTTAGAAAACATAGACTTTTCCTGGGAGATGTGCCAGTGGTCCCTGGGTTCCCTCCTGGCATCATGATTTTGTGTAGTTTCTTGAAATAACTTGGCACCACAAAGCTCTGATCCTAATTAAAGCTCAGTTCTGCCAGTCTCTAATCCAACCAAGAGTTGTTCATCTCTTAAATTGGGCCAAAGCTGTTGACTATAGAATAGTGTGTCTTGATCCCTCACAGCTGCCAAGGAGACAATTAAAAACACTACTTTTCTGTATAATCCAGAGAAATGATTACATGATGCTATATTAGGTAACTGATAATAATAAGTTTTCTTCAGGAATTACTGCTTGTAGAGTTTCAGTCTCTTGTTATGCCAAGGTAGGAAAGCTAGAATGGTCCGAGCTGACAATATTTATATTAATACAGTACATTCAAGAACTTTCCTGCTTAGAAACCCACAGCCAAATGACGTATTGGTGATAATGAAACTTGGCCATTTGAACATCACTCTGATTTTCCTTTGTTTAAACTCAAGGGTTGGCATGCTTTTTCATAGATCCTATCCTTTCCAATTCTCTGTGGGTGTGTCGGTGCAACAGTAATTGTTCATATACTTGTGCCCACCTATGGATGTGGGCAATCAAGACCAGACCTTGTTGGAGGTGGGCTGACAGGCTGGCAGAGGAACATTGCCTCTCCAGGCCTCTTCTCCTGGGGCCTGGTCCCTGCTCCTTTCCAGACTCGCTGAGGCCAATTGTCCCTCATCTTCCTGAGGAAGGGATGCGTGGCCTACAGCAGCAGTTCTCGGTTCTGGCTGCACACTGAATTCGTTCATGGATGGAGGCTTTTCAGATGCCTCAAGCATGTGCCCACCCAAGCCACTGGGATCTGCAGATGGTGCTCCCGAACCCAAGTTCCTGTGCCTGATGCACAGTGAGGCCAAACAAACCGAAACACAGGAGTTTGGAGCAGAAAAAAGTTCATTGCAGGGCCATGCAAGGAGAATGGGTGGCTTGTGCCCCCACAAAACCCCAAACTCCTGGAAGTGTTTCAGCAAAGCGGTTTTAAAAGCCATGTAAGGGAGGGGCAGGTCACAGGGTGTGCGATCAGCTCATGCACAGTTCTCTGATTGGGTGACGGTAAGGTAACAGGGAGGATTACGTCATCAGTCCTTAGGCACCAGAAGGTCTGGGGGCTATGTGCTCAAGAGCATCAAGCAGTTAATTTTTTTCACTTGGCAGTGGTTTTAGCATCTGAAAAACTCAAAGTATGCATCAGATACTGTTATCTGGGTACTTCATAGAGGAGCTAAAGCAGAGGATATGGGGAGGGGGCTGTCCCAGGAAGTTTCCACAGGGTCCTACTCACTGACACCACCACCAGGCACATGGTCTTTTTCACAGCTCCTTACATGAGTCCAACATAACGCTGGGATCTGCAGCCACTTGTCAGGGCCAGTGGAGATTTCTGAGGAAACATAACCCACTTGTCATTCTCCGATGAAACCTCTGCTCTGACAAAGGGGATTATGGACGTGGACAAGCGCCAAAGAGGAAGGAGGAAATCTGTTCCAAAGCTCCTAACCTAGATTGTTGAGGAAGAGCCTTGGGACTCTACGTGGGATGTATTCTGGAGGCCAGAGAAAGGATTCGGAAACAGGGTGAACCTCACTGTACCTGAAGAGGGCTTGAACGAAGATGTCCTTCAAGAGGCATCAGGAAGATGCTGTTCTGCTGGAAGTATTCCAAGGTGCCTGTAAGTGTAAATGTCATAAAAAAGAAACCCACCAGTCTGATTAGGTAGGAGGCTGAGTTCTTGGAAAGGGATTCAGTGTTTTTTGGGCGGGTGGGGTGGGTACTGCCTTCACACTGTGGACAGTCAGGTCTGTGTGAGTTGCCACTTTTGAAGGGATGGATTTTATTGGAAGGGGGGAGTAGTTTGAGATCAACCTGAAGTAATTCGGTGTGTGAATATTGAACTGGACATCATAAACATAGAGTAATTCACCCAGCAGTGACCTCCATCTCAAAAGCGCCACTGAAATTTGCAGGATGGGTCCAACTGCTTTACCCCTTGCCTAGGAGTTTGTGAAAACTCTTAATTCTATGCATCAAACCACTCCCTTAGAAATAGGACTCAGGTTTGTTTCAAATACTGCATTTTCCAAAGCAATTTGAGGTTGAACTCAGGTTTTAAGAGTTGGATGGAAACTGACTTCCCCAGGGAGGACTCCCGAGTTCCTCTCTGCCATCCTGCCCTACTTGTGAGACACTGAATGTGACCTCTGAGGTCAAACCTTGCAGGTCCCTTTTGAGGCAGGCAGAGTCTCCCCAGCCTGTGGAATAAATGAGGCCAGGCCTTGGCCATGATGTACAGTTTCTTGGCTCTGTGTCCTACACACTTGAAGACAGATAGGTGAGGCTGCTCCATAGAGTGTGCCTTGATGGGGTTATTGATATTGGAATCTCTATATTTCATTTGTTTTAATTTAATTTTTAATTGGAGGATAATAACTTTATAATCCCAAAGAAAGGCAATGCCAAAGAATGCTTAAACTACTGCACAATTGCATTCATCTCACACGCTAGCACGGAGAAGGCAATGGCACCCCACTCCAGTACTCTTGCCTGGAAAATCCCATGGACGGAGGAACCTGGTGGGCTGCAGTCTGTGGGGTCGCTAACAGTCGGACACGACTTCACTTTCACTTTCACTTTTCACTTTCATGCATTGGAGAAGGAAATGGCAACCCACTCCAGTGTTCTTGCCTGGAGAATCCCAGGGATTGGGGAGCCTGGTGGGCTGCCTTCTATGGGGTCACACAGATCGGACATGACTGAAGCGAATTAGCAGCAGCAGCAGCAGCACATGCTGGCAAAGTAATGCTCAAAATTCTCCAAGCCACACTTCAACAGTATGTGAACTGTGAACTTCCAAATGTTCAAGCTGGGTTTTAGAAAAGGCAGAGGAACCAGATATCAAATTGCTAACATCTGTTGGATCTTCGAAAAAGTGAGAGTTTCAGAAAAACATCTACTTCTGCTTTATTGACTACGCCAAAGCCTTTTACTGTGTAGATCACAACAAACTGTGGAAAATTCTTAAAGAAATGGGAGTACCAGACCACCTGATCTGCCTCCTGAGAAATTTGTGTCTAGGTCAAGAAGCAACAGTTAGAACTGGACATGGAACAACAGACTGGTTCCAAATAGGAAAAGGAATACGTCAATATTGTCACCCTGCTTATTTAACTTAGATGCAGAGTACATCATGAGAAACACTGGGCTGGAGGAAGCATAAGCTGAAATCAAGATTGCTGGGAGAAATATCAATAACCTCAGATATGCAGATGATACCACCCTTATGGCAGAAAGTGAAGAAGAACTAGAGTCTCTTGATGAAAGTGAAAGAGAGTGAAAAAGTTGGCTTAAAGCTCAACATTCAGAAAACTAAGATCATGGCATCCAGTCCCATCAGATCAGATCAGATCAGTCGCTCAGTTGTGTCTGACTCTTTTCGACCCCATGAATCGCAGCATGCCAGGCCTCCCTGTCTATCACCAACTGCTGGAGTTCACTTAGACTCACGTCCATCGAGTCAGTGATGCCATCCAGCCATCTCATCCTCTGTTGTCCCCTTCTCCTCCTGCCCCCAATCCCTCCCAGCATCAGAGTCTTTTCCAATGAGTCAACTCTTCGCATGAGGTGGCCAAAGTACTGGAGTTTCAGCTTTAGCATCATTCCTTCCAAAGAAATCCCAGGCCTGATCTCCTTCAGAATGGACTGGTTGGATCTCCTTGCAGTCCAAGGGACTCTCAAGAGTCTTCTCCAACACCACAGTTCAAAAGCATCAATTCTTTGGGGCTCAGCCTTCTTCACAGTCCAACTCTCACATCCATACATGACCACAGGAAAAACCATAGCCTTGACTAGACGAACCTTTGTTGGCAAAGTAATGTCTCTGCTTTTGAATATGCTATCTAGGTTGGTCATAACTTTCCTTCCAAGGAGTAAGCGCCTTTTAATTTCATGGCTGCAGTCACCATCTATAGTGATTTTGGAGCCCAGAAAAATAAAGTCTGACACTGTTTCCCAATCTGTTTCCCATGAAGTGATGGGACCGGATGCCATGATCTTTGTTTTCTGAATGTTGAGCTTTAAGCCAACTTTTTCACTCTCCACTTTCATCAAGAGGCTCTTTAGTTCCTCTTCACTTTCCGCCAGTCCCATCACTTGATGGCAAATAGATGGGGAAACAGTGGAAACGGTGGCTGACTTTATTTTTCTGGGCTCCAAAATCACTGCAGATGGTGATTGCAGCCATGAAATTAAAAGACGCTTACTCCTTGGAAGGAAAGTTATGACCAACCTAGACAGCATAAAAGCAGAGACATTACTTTGTCAACAAAGGTCCATCTAGTCAAGGCTATGGTTTTTCCAGTAGCCATGTATGGTTGTGAGAGTTGGACTATAAAGAAAGCTGAGTGCAGAAGAATTGATGCTTTTGAACTGTGGTGTTGGAGAAGACTCTTGAGAGTCCCTTGGATTGTAAGGAGATCCAACCAGTCCATCCTAAAGGAGATCAGTCGTGGGTGTTTATTGGAAGGACTGATGCTGAAACTGAAACTCCAATACTTTGGTCACCTGATGTGAAGAACTGACTCATTTGAAAAGACCCTGATGCTGGGAACGATGGAAGGTGGGAGGAGAAGGGGACGACAGAGGATGAGATGGTTGGATGGCATCACCAACTCAATGGACATAAGTTTGAGTAAACTCTTGGACATAAGTTTGGGAGTCGGTGATGGACAGGGAGGCCTGGTGTGCTGCAGTCCATGGGGTCGCACAGAGTTGGACACGACTGAGCGACTGAACTGAACTGAACTTTACAATATTGTGAGAGTTTCTGCCATACACTAACATGAAGCAGCCATAGGTATACATATATCATTTCCCTTTTAAACCTCCCTCCCCATCCCATCCCTCTAGGTTGTCACAGAGAACACCTCTGGGTTCCCTGCATCACACAGCAAATTCCCCCTGGCCATCTATTTTACATATGGTAATGTATATGCTCAATACTACTCCCTCGAGCTTTCCCACCGTCTCCCTCCCTCGTCTGTTCTTTATGTTCGTGTCTCCTTGCCGCCCCACAAATAGAATTATCAGTACTATCTAGATTCCATGTATATGTATTAATATACAGTATTTGTCATTCTCTTTCTGACTTACTTCACTCTGTATAATAGGCTCTAGGTTCATCCACCAGAACTGATTCGAATGTGTTCTTTTTTATAGCTGAGTAATGGAATCTCTGTATTTTTAACAAGTGTGTGTTTTATTCTTTCTGGCCTCTGCTAAATTTTGACTGTTTCGTTGAGACCTACTTGCAAGCTGCGCCCTGTATGTTACCCCTGGTGGGTGGGATAGGCAGCCGCAGGAAAGACTTAAGCCCAGTTTCAGGTTCCTGTGCGAGAGGTCACGTCCCCAGAGAGGCCTTCTCAGACCACACTGGCCTCTGGTGTGCTGGTAAGTGTTTAACAGCCAGCTCTCCAGGGAGAAAGAAAGCCCGGATCTGTAGTGTTTGCCAATTTTGAGGTGTAAATACTCTCAGTGTGGCTGACTGCAAGCTGCCAGTGACATCCCTGAAGGTGGTGCTTAGAAGAGATGCAGCTGGGATTAGCACACAAGTTCATAGCGCTTCCACCGTGTAGACAGAAATAGCTGAGCGCAGACCTCGGGACTGCTGAGTATGGTGGGGGGACCAAACCCAGCTCCCTGCCTGTTACTTTTTCCTGGCTGTGCTGGGTTTCTGTGGCTGCTCGGGCTGTTCTCTAGTTGCTGCAAGTGGAGGCTGCTCCCTAGTTGCGGTGTGCTGGCTTCTCATTGCAGTGGCTTCTCTTGTTGCGGAGCATGGTCTCTAGGGTACTTGGACGTCAGCAGTTGCAGCACGTGGACTCAGAAGTTGTGGCTTCCAGGCTCCAGAGAACAGGCTCAATAGTTGTGGCTCATGTGGTTAGTTGTAGGTGGGATCTTCCTGGATGAGGGATCGGACCCATGTGTCCTGCACTGGCAGGCAGACTCTCACCGCTGAGCCACCAGGGAAGTTCCCATCACCTGTTTCTGAAAACATTTTATTGCAAGACAGTCATGCCATTCATATGACATACTTATGGCTGTGTTCATGCTCCAGTGGTAGAGTTCAGTAGTTATGATAGGCCCTGTATGCCTCACAGTCTGAAATATTTACTCTCTGGTCCTTTAGGGAAGAAGTGTGCTTATCAATGGGCTTCCCTAGTGGCTCAGACGGTAAAGCATCTGTCTGCAATGCAGGAGACCTGGGTTCGATCCCTGGGTTGGGAAGATTCCCCTGGAGAAGGAAATGGCAGCCCACTCCAGTATTCTTGCCTGGAAAATCCCATGGACCGCGGAGCCTGGTAGACTACCGTCCATGGGGTCACAAAGAGTCGGACATGACTGTGCTTATCAATAGATAACTGTTACATGTAAAATAATTAGGAAGGAATGAGTTTTAAATATGACTTAATGGTAAGTTTAAAATATAACTTAATTGTAAGTTTACATAACTTAACACTAATAATGGGTGTGTTATGAGAGGGTGAGATGTATGGGAAGAGTAACATGGAAACTTACAATACTGTATGTAAAACACATAGGCAATGGGAATTTGCTGTATGACTCAGAGAACTCCAACAGGGGCTCTGTATCAACCTAGAGGGGTGGGATGGGGAGGGAAATGGGAGGGAAGTTCAAGAGGGAGGGGATATTTATATCCCTATGGCCGATGCATGTTGATGTTTGACAGGAAATAAAATTCTGTAAAGCAACTATCCTTCAATTAAAAAAAAAAAAAAAGAATTGACTCCTGGAATTCCTGAAAATTGAATGACTGGTTCTGTGGGCCGGTGGGACCCAGGTCCAGCTCAGCACCAACATCCTCTAAAATGCCCCTGCAGGCACTTTTTGCCCCTGAGGCACCTCTCCTGGTACCTAGTGGTTTATCAAGGTCTGTTTTTGCACTAGAAGCAGGGTTTTCCCTTCAGTTCCTTCAGTTCTCTTTCCTTAGCACCTTGAACAGGGCATGACACAAGTAGGTACTCAGCTATTTGCTCAATGAAAGAAGGAACTTTCTACAGCTTTTTATGTATAGAAGCCATTCCATTCACTATTGTTGATGTGGCCAGAATCAGATCAGTGTCTTCGTCTCTTTTGAGAAAATACAAAAGGTCTTGGCTTCTGGTTCCCCACATAATGCTTCCTCTCAGAAGTGGAGACATCGCGAAACTTCCCTCATAAGGCTTGATGAACTCGAAACTGTATACATGCAGACTGCCTATCACAGCCTGGTACGCGGTAACCCCTCAGCAAACGGCAACCGCTGGTAGCAGCAGCTGTAGTGATGATTATCATAACAATGAACTTGAGAGACAAGTTGCAATCTAACCAACATGTCTCTTCCTCTCTTTTCCCTCCACGATCTTATTTTCACGACATATTTTCAAGTCTTTTTATTGCCTTTTAAGATTTAACTGTTCCTATGCATCTGGTCCTCCTGGCGCAGCACTGCCATCTTGTGGTCATAGTAGGTTATGTGACCGTCCTAGATCTTAACTCCCAGCTTTAGAGTTTGGGTGAACTCCGGGAGTTGGTGATGGACAGGGAGGCCTGGCGTGCTGCAATTCATGAGGTCGCAAAGAGTCAGACACGACTGAGCGACTGAATTGAACTGAACTGAACTCCGCAGCCAGCTCCCAGGTTTGGGAAGCAGCAGGTGATTTTTTGTTTGTTTGTTTAAACAAATGTGTCAGTTAGTCAAGGCTACACATTAGATTACAAATTACATCCAGGAGGGTCTAAGCTCTCTTTGTGATGTTTGTTCTTGTGACTGTCCTCTGTCTCGGTCTTGCCTTTACTTTGCCTCTCCATCTATCTTGAGCGTTCCGTCTCCTTTTACAAACGGTATTTAAAATGAGTTAGTGCCATCTGCTGGGGGAACGACGTAAGGTCTGGTGTGAGCGCTTCTCTAGGGGACCGGCCGAGAAATAGCCTACCAATCAACCCCTGGCTTAATGGGAAGAAAGTAAGTAAATCATAGGGTCCTGATGTCAAGCCCCTAGATTGGTATGTGTTTCTCTTTTTGTTGCTGCAGCTGCTGCTGCGAAGTCGCTTCAGTCGTGTCCGACTCTGTGCGACCCCATAGACGGCAGCCCACCAGGCTCCCCCGTCCCTGGGATTCTCCAGGCAAGAACACTGGAGTGGGTTGCCATTTCCTTCTCCAATGCATGAAAGTGAAAAATGAAAGTGAAGTCGCTCAGTCGTGTCCGACTCTTAGCGACCCCATGGACTGCAGCCTACTAGGCTCCTCCGCGCATGGGATTTTCCCCGCAAGAGTACTGGCGTGGGTTGCCATTGCCTTCTCCGTCTCTTTTTGTTAGAAACGTTCTTCTCTGGGGGTCCGGAGTGCTGAGGAAAGACTGTCAGGGTGAGCCGCACAGCTACTGAACTAACTTTGCAACAGTGGAAGTTGTCAGGGTCTCAGCATGAAAATCAACCACACTCTCATCAGTGTTTCCTAAGAGTGGTTTGTGGACCACTGCATCGGAGTAGTCCGGGGCCTTAAGAATGCAGGCGCATAGGGCCCGCACAGAACTACAGGATCACACTCTCAGCGGGTGGCCCTGGAAGCTGCACTTTGAACACCTCCCCCTCCGCCCCACTAAGTGAGTCTTGTACTCGCTTTGATTGTGTTTGAGAAACACCACCCTAGATTCTGCCCCTGTGGAAAAGACTTTTTTTTCCCAGCAAAATCCAGAAAAGGTTTGCATTTAGATGACGTCTTGCATAAACTGCTTTTTGTGTGAGCGAGAGGGGGAATCGCTTGCAAAATTGTAGCTCCTTCCTTCAGTTTGTCATGTGGGTTTAGTGGTCACAGACCCAAAGGCCTGAACCAACTCGCGGCATGCTGCTGTAAGTCCCAACTCCCCAGCTAGCACCCACCGTCTCTCCAGCTCTGCTTGCCAGGTGGGATAAGACCGCTCCACACTCCCTCACTCAGGTGCAGCCCTACCACCTTGACCTGCTGTTCCCCAGCGGGGTCACTTTACAGGAAGCCCAGGGCTGTATTGGAAAGATTCCAGAACCGGGGATCGCCCCCCTCCCTGGCTGCCTTTCTCTGGCCTGCTTCTCCATTCCTCAATATGGGCTGCGGTCTCTGCTGTCCTCTGACATGCAGGGGCTCCGCAACTTTCCAAGCCCCACCCCCATGCTCACATCTAAGGATGTCTAGGTCTGCTGCATGCAAAGATCTCTCCTCAGCCCAGTGACTTCTCTTGCTTTATTTCCTCTTCAGTCCCCTGGCCCTGAACAACTACACACAGGTTGTGAGTCATGTGGGGGTTCCATCCACATGTGCTTAATTTTTCGAAAGCCTGAATGTTTTCTTCTACCTGGCAATTCAATTGCTCAGCCATTTTTCTCAGGATGTGATCACCAGGAGATTCGCTGTAAGACCACAAATGCTCTGCTTATAATGTGGCTACACTTGAGACGCTTAAGTGTGTAGGGCTCTGATCAATTTCTGGGATAGATGTTTGGAGTATTTGGCAGTCGATGATGCTTCTAGAACATTATTATTATTTTTTTTAATGACATGAGCCAAATTCCACAATGTATTAGGAGAAAAAAGTAGATGATGAAACACGTTTCGTAATAGATCTAATTCTGTTCATTCAAAAGTCTGTATGAATGTACTGAAAAGTTTGTTAGCAGTGAATATATTGACTGCATAGATTACCGTGACCGCAAAAGATTCTGACATTTTCATCTGTTTCCTTTATCAGTATCATACACATCAAAACCCGTGTTTGACTGAATGACGGGATACGCAGGGAGGTGGCTAGGAAGGGCCACATATCAGGAGATAACAGGCGTGAAGACACCTGTGAGCTGTCAATCAGATACTGCTGGAGCATTTGGGAGCTTGGGTGGTGATTCTGGAAGTCACTGGCTCAGTGGTAAAGAATCTGCCTGCAATGCCAGAGACATGCAGGACGCATGAGTTTGATTTCTGGGTCGGGAAGATCCTCTGGAGTAGGAAATGGCAACCCGCTTCTGTATCCTTGCCTGTAAAATTTTACGGACCGAGGAGGCTGGTGGGCTACAGTCCATAGGGTTGCAAAAAATTGGACACGACTGAGAACACGCATGTGGCGTGATGAAGATACTTGCGTGTCCATCAGTTTTCAAGTTCTCTTCTGGCAGTCCTGGAGAGAAAAGACTGCTCTTGGGGAATGGGAAGGGAGGCTGGAGGGGCCATGGAGGTCCGAAGGCGTTAGGGCCCCACACAGTGTGAGGCAGCCATAGGCCAATGACCAGATCAAAACAGAAGCTAGTCCCAGACCAGGAGGACCATTCTGGGCGAGGGGATCTTAAAGGGAAGACCAGGAACTTCGAGGATCACACTGGGGACACCGAGGCAGCCACTCAGGTATTAGGTGGCCGAGGATGAAAACAGTGTTCAGGGCGGCTTGGTGTAAACAGACTTGGCTGAAACCGGGCCCCGCCCTTTTCACTCCATTCTCTGCTTAGTGTTCAGTCCTTCATGCTGGTGCCAGGACACACACAGCCTTCATCTTCATGGCCTAAACGCACAGGATGGAGAGGTTCACTTTACCCGTGGAGAATCTGAGGCCCAAGGAGCTAGAGATTTGGTAGGAGTTACAGGTTAAAGTAGACTTCTACTGCGGTGCTCCTGAAAATATAAGCTAGCTTCTCCCAGGACCTGCAGGAGCAGGTGCCGGAGGGCTGAGTCCCTTCGCAGAGCCTGAGGCCTGGTCAAGTTGGAGAGGAGGGGGGGGAGAAGAAGGGAGCCCCGCCCTCCCCAAAGCCACGCCCCTTCTGGCCTCCCAAGCTGGGGTCTGGACCAGCAGGGCTGGGGAGGCTGGGGGAGGCTGAGAGGGGGTCGTTTGGGCCAACACGAAGGGCAGTGGTGGGCGGGAAAGAACCACAAGGACTGGACGTGTCCCTGTTGGTGGCAGAACAGGCTGTGGGGAGTTGGGGCTGGAGGAGGAACCGCCACAGAGCTCTGCAGCCACGGAGTCTGGACACCCCCATCGAGACGAGTCTGTCTGCTCCCTGAGTCTCAGTTTCCCCATCTGGTGAACATCAGGTCCTGGGTTAGGTGCTTCCTATCGGTACTCTCCCATTCCTACAAGAATCTTAGCCCCAGTTCCCGAATGAGGAAACTGAGACCCGGACAGAGCCAGTGGGACCTGAATTCAGGGCTGCCTGGCTTCGGAGGCAGGTGTGGCCCAGCGTTTGGAGTCCTGCTCCGGCCTGCCTGCAGAGAGGATGCCATCGTCCCCGCCACGGAGGGGTGCTTGGGGGCACGGAGCTGAGATATAGGATTTATTGGAGGATCTGATGCTGGAGGGAGGCTGAGGATGCCCTGCCCACCGTGGGCATGACCACATCCGGCTGGCGCCTTTTTTCTTCTTTCTTATTGAGATGCACCTTGTTTAAGCACATGTCTTCTGTGCAGGGCTCCACGGATTTCAAGCGTCCATACAGGCGTCAGGTCAATCTCCTGGGGTTTTCTAGCATGCGGTCGCTTTGCCCGTCCCAGGCTGTTCCTGCCCACTTGCCCAGCAACAACCACTGTTTTAACTGCTGTCTCCCTGATTCGTTTCTCCAGGTTTGGGACTCCACCTAAAGGGAGACAGGATCCTGTACACTCAGTGTAGTCCTGTGGTTTTCACCCCTTTGTGTGTATCCACAGTTCTCTGCCATGGCCCTGTAGGGTTCTCTGCGTAAATACACCATAATGTGTTTATTGGTTCTCCAGCTCATGGATGTTTGGGTTGTTTCCAATTTGGGGATGCTGTGAATAACGCTGCTATGAGCCTCTTGAGCCTGTTTTTGGTGTGTGCTTGGAATCCCCTCTCCTGGGAATACCTAGGAACAAGCCTGCTGGGTCATAAGAGAGGTGCGAGCTGAACTTCAGACTGTTTCCAAAGCGGTTTTGATTTCCACTCCCTCCTTGTTTTCTTTATAAAACCAGTGTAAATGCAATTAAACAAGGAGGCCATTGGTCTGGGGCGGCTCTTCTGCCTTGGTACCTAAACAAATCTAAGCCAGAGTGGTGAGCTCTAAGTCAGAAGATGAAAGCCAAGGACAGCCAATCACAAACAGCCAGCAAAGACCACCAATCACAAACAGCCAACAAGGACAACCAATCACAAACAGCTGGTAAGGACCACCAATCAAAAATAGCCAACGAGCTTGGCTTTCCCAAACAAGGCTCCGGTGATGCTGTAATCAATCAAATTTCTTTGCTTCCGGGGCTTCTCTGTAGAATCCTGTTGCCAGTTCCTAACCCCTTTTGGTTTGATACTGATCCCAATGCTCAAATGAGCTGAAAAATTTTTTCACATGCCTCAGTTTGCCTCTTAAAACCAACTTCACGGGTCTAATTTACATACAAAACTTTCAGTAAACACTTGGATGAGTTTTGACATTTTTTCATTAAAGTTCAGTAACTTTAATAGTCACCTCCAGCTCAAAAGTGTGTGTGTGTGTGTGTGTGTGTGTGTGTGTATGTGCACTGTGAAACTGAGGCCCAATGTAGGATGAGAAAACCCTCCACAAGGTCAGGTCTGTGAGCAGGTCTTTCCTGCAGTCTGCTGGCCACAGGGACCTGGGTCACTGGCGTGATGAGGAATGGATCAGACCCTTCATTTTGTAGTTGGGTGCCCTGAAGCCTTCAAAGAAAGGGCATGCCCAGGGTCATGTGATGAATTAGGACAGAGCTGGGTTGGACCCCAGGTCTGGGCCAGTCCTCCCCCCTCCCCCCCTGGGTGGGCCACTGTCTGCTGAGCTGAGCTGAGTTGTGGGGAGCAGCTGAGTGGGGGTTGTGCTGGGTCCCCAGCTCTGCAGACCTTGGGGGAGGTGGGCTTGCTTCTGCCATGCATGCTGGGCCTTCCCTAAGTTGCAGGGTGTGTGTGTGTGTGTGTGTGTGTGTTAGTCACTCACTTGTGTCTGACTCTTTGTGGCCCCATGGCCTGTCTATGAAATTCTCTAGGCAAGAGTACTGGAGTGGGTGGCCATTTCCTTCTCCAGGGGATCTTCCTGACCCAGGAATTGAACCCGGGTCTCCTGCATTGCAGGCAGGTTCTTTACTGTCTAAACCACCAAGGAAGCCCTGCTCAGGGAGTGAGTTGGTCCAAAGGCTGACTTTCTGACAGAAGCGGCCTCAGATGCTCACCTCTAGCTCCTGGGTTGTTATATGAGACTTCTCAGTTTCCCCACCAACAAGGCCTCCTTCCTCTCACGCCTCTCACTCCTCACGCACCTACCACTTCCTGCCTCAGGTTGGCACAGGGAGAATTCAAGACTTTCTCTATGGAAATGCTCTTTTCACCTGCCCGAGCACAGAGGAAGGCTGGGCCTCACCTCTAGAGCTTCTTCCTCCCTTATTGTCAAGGGGCTCCTTCCCCAGGCACCCCCAAGACTCCTGGGACTTAGCCAAGCTTTGTTCTCATCTGTTGGCTCCAGTAGGAGGGCGACCAGAGGGCAACAGGCTTCTTGTCCCTGCCTTCTCAGTGTCCCTCCCAGGAGGACCCAATGGGAAGCACGTGACATCCCCTGGAGGCTTGGATGGTTCACGTGAGGTCCTTTTCACGGGCGTCTCCAAGCTGACTGTTCTTTTGTACACATGCTGTTTTAGCTGTCAGAACTTTTCTCTTCTGGTCCCCTCAAATGTCAGGGTTAGGAAGAATTTCCCCCACCCTTCCCCAGCTCCATCAGAAGAATCTGGGATTAGCGGGACTTGTTCTGTGGTTTCCCATTGCAAACATCCAACATGGTGGTGTTGGCCCATCCAGCCTACAGCAGGGAGAGGGTCCACTCAGGGACAGGTCCACTGCCCTCGGGCCCCAGGCTCTGCCTAGATGCTTGTGAAACCAGCCACACCCAGCCTGCTTGAGCCTGGTCACCATGTGCTCCTTGATGGCCTATCCCTCTGGGCTTCAGTTTCTTCACCTGTAGAATGGGGGAGCTCTCCCAGACCTTGGCAGTCAGGCTCACTGCCGATAGGGACCAGACAGGTAATGAAAGAAGTGTTGAGGTGATAAAGGGGATGGGAGAAGCAGGCCCGGAGGATTCCGGTTTTTCTCAAAGTCGGAAATTTCCAAGAGAAGTGAGATTTCCCAAATTTGTTAAAAATCTGGCCAAATTTGTTAAAAATCTGGCCACCAATTCATGAGCTCTGGCCAAGACATCCTATTCCAGGCCCTCTATTCTGCCACTCTGAGTCTCCATTCCTTCTGCGCCGGGCGTTGGCTGGCGGTAGTGGGGTGGGAAGCCCAAGCTCTGGGGACCGAGTTTCTGACTGCCTGCGTCTCCCCCCGCCCCAGCACACCAGCTGTCATATCACAAGCACCCTTTGTAGGAAGATCGCCTTCCTTTTGGGGCGCCTGAGCTAGCATATGAATTTTTGATCAGATTGCCTTTTGAATGAGTTGACTGTCATGAATAGTAGGGCAAAGGGCGCCAGCATTGTGTCTTAACTATAACTGTTCCAATTAATTATGGGTTTAATTAGCATACATCGAGAGCAGCCCTGGAAAATAATACTTCATGGGTTACAGATGCCCCGGCAGCTGTTACATGAAGTGTGATACCGGGTTGGGGTAGAGATAGTTATTAATAAATTACTCCCATTGTCAGAGACCCTTATTTATACAAATTAGCAGGAGATACATAATCAAGTTTAACTGTATAATTTATAATAATTGATTTCATTTTGACTGACCACTAGTCGCTCACCAAATACCCTCAGAAGAAAAATTGCTCTATTAGGGTAAGTTTAATCCTAAACATAGCTAATGAATCCTATTACTTTAAGGTCATATTTGAAGCTTTTGTTAATTGTCAGAACCATTTTAAATTGATTAGAGTTAAATTAAATCAATGTAATGTTTAGAAAAACAATATTTCTAATGGATGAGGCCGGGCTGACCTCGAATAAACATATTTATCAACCGATTCTCGGTGACGAGCAGGGGAACAGCTGGGCCCATAATTCACACTTGTCTATAATATGGGAAATGTCACCAGGCAATTAGTTATGTCAGGTAATGAATAGGGAGCAGGGGGACGCCCCTCTGGCAGCTGGGGTGGACAGGGGTAGAATGTTCTGGACAGTAAGTGGCGACTCACCACCTCATGGCTTCCCTTTCCCCAGCCTGAGCACAGGGCTCCCCAGCTCCCTCAGTCACCCACTCCGTGAATTCACCTGGCTCACTGGCCCCTGGGCCCCTCCAGCTCCCTGTCTCAGGCCCTTGGACTTCCTCCAGGAGCTGGGAGGCTGGCCCCTGGCTTGCTCTTCACCTACTCACCCCTCAGGTTTCACTGAAGCACCACTGGCTCGGGGGAGACTTCACTTGATCCCCCGCCCTCACCAGGCTCCACCAAGTCCCCCAAGTATGGGTTCTTGGGACAACAAGGTACCTGCCCCAGCCGTCATTTTAAATCATGTGACACTCTGATGGTATCTGACTCCTTGCAAGCTCTGTGGGAACCATAATATTGTTTTGCACTGAGTTCCCAGATTCCGACCCAGAACAGGAACTCCAGGAAGACTTGCTGAATGAACAGCGGGATGGATGATGCAGGACAAGGTTGTACTAGCCTGTAAGTTCTGTTGGAAGGAGAGGAGAGTACTGTCTACCACTTTCTGAATGCTTACCAAAGCCAAGTGCTTTATATACAGCCAGCTAGTTTTGGGGATATTCCCACAAGGTGGGCAGTGATACCTCCATTTACAAAGCAGGTAATTCACCCGAAGTGTCTCAGCTAAGCAATACGGAGCCAGAGTTCAAACTCAAGTCCAAGAGAATCCAGGGTCCTTTCTGGAATTTTCATCTGGTCAGGAGGGCTTCCTGTAGGAGGTAGTGTGGAGAGCCTTGAAGAAGGGTCTGGACTCCTGGAGGGGGCTGGGTGGATGCTCTAGGCTAACTCCCGAGGGAACGAGATCAGGGCAGGAACAGATGTGGAGGAAAGTGATGGTTCATTCCAGTGGCCTCCTGCAACTTTCCAAGCCCAGTGTGATGATGACAGCGGTGAGATGATGGGCAGGGTAGAATTCCTGGGGAAGGCCTAGACCTGTGGCAGGTCCTTGGTTGGAAATGTATTCATCATGCTGATGCAGGCGGTTCACTCTGGCCTCAGTTTCCAGGGCTGTGAAATGGGTTCCCAGCCATGCAGCACTCAGAGGAAGGGCCTGGAAGGCAGCCCTGCCTCTGTCTCCCTGGCCAGGCAGGTCAAGTGAATTCAGTGTGGGCAATGGACATCTTGCACTTTAGCTGCTGCTCGGGCCCCTGGGGGCAGGGCAGAGGAGGCAGGCAGACTGGGGTCTTTCAAGCCTGCTGAAGCCTGAAAGAGGACCGCCTTGAACAGGCCAAGGTGCCCAGGCTAGGAAAAGCCTCGATTGGATCCCTGCCTGGGGAGACAGCTTGGAGATTCAACTGCATGCAACTTCATCAGGTCCCCTGAACTTGGCAGTTTCCAAAGCTGTTGAGTATCCACCACTGAGAAAGGCAGTCCACCTTCATGAGGTCCTTCCCCAAAGATGAGAAAACTCAGCCCTAGAGGGGCAACACAGCTTGTCCCCAGCAGCAGGGCTGGAGGTGGGCTACACTGGAAGTCAGGTCTCCTGCCTCTGACCTTCCATCTCTGCCAGGCCTTTCCCCTCCCACTGCATGTGGTCGGCCCTCTGCCCACTAATGTTGACGACCTGGACTGCTGGTGTGGTGGGGGGTGAGTGCACAGGGACCCCAACCCTGTGCCCCCCAAGCACCCCACACTGTGCCAACGGGAACCACAGCTGATGGTTACTGCCTGCTTTACTGGTGTCAAGCGACATTCTGAATGCTTCCCAGACCCTGTTGTAATTGATCCTTACAAAAATTTAAGATTAGGAAGCATTATGTAGCACAATCATCCCAGTCTTGGGGTATTTCACCTAAGGCACAGAGAGGTTAACCCCTTGCCAGAAGCTGCACAGCTTGTAAGTGTCAGAACTGGGATTTGAACCCTGGTCTCACTCTGGGGCCTGAACTTGTCATGCTTGCCCAGGACTTCCCCCTCTGCCATGGAAGATTGAGACCTGGGAATAATTTCTCATGATCTTATGCAACCTTATCCTTGATCACTGACTCTTAAAATGACTATGAGTTTTTATCATCAAAAACCATTAAAAAACAAATGTAACCCAAACTGGAATAATTTGGATGACAAAATAAATAGCTGCAGTATTGGATTATAATCCCCCAAATAAAATAAATATACATGAATCCACAGTGATACAAATAAATGACTGACTACATTAAAACATGGGGGAAAGGGACAAGTCTCTCAGAAAACGGCAAATAACACGTGTAGCTGCTGGCAGCTCTGGAGCGGAGCGTCTCCTCTCCCTGCCTGCGGGCTGGACTCCGGGAGTCCCATCAGAAGAACTAAGTATGGGCAGGAAAGACCAACCATGCTAGCAGGGGAACCGGCAGACAGACTGACCAGCTGACCAAGGCTGACCCCATCAGGGGTAAACGTCGCATCACGGAACCTGATGCGGTGTGACAAGTAGGGTACGTCACCTCCAGGCCATTTGTCCCCCACGGCGACAACCCAGACCGACCATGAGGAAACAGAGGAAACCCAAACCGAGGGCCGCTGGACAGGATATCTGACCACAATTCTTCAAAAACGTTCCCGTTCATGAAGACAAGGTAAGTCTGAGAAATTGTCACACACTGAATCTAAGGAGACGTGATGCCTAATGTGACAGGGACCTTGGATGGGAGCTTGGGTCAGAAAGAGGACATTTGTGTAAAGATCACTGGATCTAAGTAAAGTCTATGAGACACTCCCACTGGCAGGCTTTTAGCTTGGACGAATGTACTGCAGTTATGTGGACCTTAAGGGAAACCGAGTCAAGGGCATATGGGAATTGTGTTTTTTTTTGCAAATCTGTGAATTTAAAAATATTCTCAAATGAAAACTTTGTTTAAAAGAATCGCTAATATAACCATAAGGTTAAGTTTCATGCATGTTCAGTCCTGTCTGACTCTTTGTGACCCCGTGGACTGTAGCCCTCCAGGCTCCTCTATCCATGGGATTTTCCCAGCAAGAATACTGGAGCGGGTTGCCACTTCCTCAAAGTCTGCGTGTTTGAGAATAAATGTGAAAAGTTGCCTGTGTTCAAAAAAAAAATGGAAGCTTTCACATGTTATCTGGACCTCCAGCTTTTCTTGGAAAACTGGGACCTCTGGCATGTTTAAATGGAAGGGCAACCAGGGGCTGGAGCTGAGCACCTAGAACAAGCTTTGTGTTCTGCCCCAAACTGGTCACATTCCCCAAGGCCTGGTCACCAGAGATAATTGAGTTTGCAACCCTTGGCATAAAGAGAGTGGTTGCCAGCGTCCACAGGCCTGTCCTATCTCCCAGGAAAGATGAACACCAGTCTCATTTTAAGGAAAAGGAAATTTCAGAGCCTGGCGTACTAACAGGAAGAGAAGGGAGCACAGCAGCGGCATTTTCTGAGCCAATCACCATACAGGACCCTTCATGGACACATAACGAATTTTGCCAACAGCCCACTTTACAGATGGGAAAACAGAGCCTCAGAGAGATCAAAACAGTATACCTGATATCTGGTGCGGGGTCCGGCTCCTTAATAGATATTTTTCTGCATGAATGCATGAGCAAATGAATGAATGACTGAATTTCTGAGTGACTGAGTGTGAATTGTGTGACAGTTGAACACATGACTATCAAACTCTGTGAGTGGGGAAGGGGTGTGCCATGTGAAGTGGGCGAGTTTGCTCTTGAGTCTTAACCAGAACTCTTCCAGCCTAAATAGCCCTCTCCCCATACTGGTTTCCCACCCTTCTTGGGCTTTGGTGGGTTGCCGGGTAATCTGATGTTGTTGAGGTGTTAGTGGTGATTCTGGCTCCTTGGGTCCTCTGCCAGCTGATGGATTTGCCTTTGCTTTAAACATTGTTGTGGAAATAGTTGTAGGTTCAGTTCAGTTCAGTTTAGTCGCTCAGTCGTATCCGACTCTTTGCGACCCCATGAATAGCAGCACTTTAGACAACTACAAAATTGAAGAGAAAATATCATAGAAATCTAGGTTTGTGTATTCAGATTGCTCCACAGGTGTCTTTAAGTCTCACCATACCTATTCATGATAACCAAGACATGGAAGCAACCTAAATGTCCATCAGCAGATAAATGGTTAAAGAAGATGGTGATGGCTTCTGACTTCCATGGTTCAAATTTAAAGGGTTGGGCACTTCAGACAAGGGGAAACTCTGATTCCTGTCCAGTGAAGAAGCTGTAACTGGATAAATCTTTGCCCTATTAATAATGCTTTATACATAATTCCCATTTTGTATAAATCATCATTCTATGAGCCAGGTATGATTAATATCATTTTACAGTTGAGGAAACTGGGTCCCAGAAATGAACTACTTGACTGTCTCTTGTTCATATTTGTAATTAGTAAGGTTGGAGCAGAAACCTCATAACCAGATGTATTTGACCCCATAGTTAATATTGTTAATCATTTTGCTATTAAGGGTATGCTAGGACCATGAAAGATGGAAGATTCTTTTTCTTTTTTTTAAGGATAGGTAGCGTGTTAGTTATTGGAGAAGGCAATGGCACCCCACTCCAGTACTCTTGCCTGGAAAACCCCATGGACGGAGGAGCCTGGTGGGCTGCAGTCCATGGGGTCGCTAAGAGTCAGACACGACTGAGCGACTTCACTTTCACTTTTCACTTTAACACCTTGGAGAAGGAAATGGCAACTCACTCCAGTGTTCTTGCCTGGAGAATCCCAGGGACGGGGGAGCCTGGTGGGCTGCCGTCTATGGGGTTGCACAGAGTCGGACACGACTGAAGCGACTTAGCAGCAGCAGCAGCAGTGTGTTAGTTAGGGCTTCTCTGGTAACTCAGTGGTAAAGAATCAGCTGGCCAATGAAGGTGACCTGGGTTCAATCTCTGGGTTGGAAGATCCCCTGGAGAAGGGAAATGGCGCCCCACTCCAGTATTCTTGCCTGGGAAATCACATGGACAGAGGAGCCTGGCGGGCTACAGTCCATGGGGTCACAAAGAGTGGGACAAGACAGCAACTGGAGCATGGAGCCTGAGTGTGTTAATTAGCTTGGGCTGCCATAACAAAGTATCATTTCTGACTCAGGCCTTCATTCTGCTTGGTTCAACTTTGTTCCCTCTGCTTGGAATGTACCTGACCACAGATAGTTCCTCTGAGTCACCACAGACCCTGAAATTCTACTATGGAGGGGTAAATGCTACAGTGTTTACAGCTCAGCACTGTCTTTTGTAAATGGCATTCATGATGAATTGGCTATTTTCAATTTCAGTTTCTAAAGGTGCAGAGAGACTTTTAAAAAATTGAAGTATAGTTGACTTACAATGTTGCATTAACTTCTGCTGTACAGCAAAGTGATTCGGTCATACATATGTATATATTCTTTTTAATATCTTTTCCATTGTAGTTTATCACAGAATATTGAATATTGTTCCCTGTGCCATACAGTTGGACCTTGTCGTTAATCCATCCTATAGATAATTGCTTACATCTGCTAATCCCAACCCCCCCCATCCCTCCCCCAGTGCCCTCCCCTTTGGCAACCGTAAGTCTGCTCTCTATTTCTGTGAGACTGTTGTTTTGTAGATAGGCTTATTTGTGTCATGTTTTATTTTTTTTAATTTTATTTTATTTTTAAACTTTACAATATTGTATTGGTTTTGCCAAATATCAAAATGAATCTGCCACAGGTATACATGTGTTCCCCATCCTGAACCCTCCTCCCTCCTCCCTCCCCATACCATCCCTCTGGATCGTCCCAGTGCACCAGCCCCAAGCATCCAGTATCGTGCATTGAACCTGGACTGGTGACTCGTTCCATATATGATATTATACGTATTTCAATGTCATTCTCCCAAATCATCCCACCCTCTCCCTCTCCCACAGAGTCCAAAAGACTGTTCTATACATCAGTGTCTCTTTTGCTGTCTCATATACAGGGTTACGGAGAAGGCAATGGCACCCCACTCCAGTACTCTTGTCTGGAAAATCCCATGGATGGAAGAGCCTGGTAGCTGCAGTCTATGGGGTCGCTAAGAGTCGGACACGACTGAGGGACTTCACTTTCACTTTTCACTTTCATGCATTGGAGAAGGAAATGGCAACCCACTCCAGTGTTCTTGCCTGGAGAATCCCAGGGATGGGGGAGCCTGGTGGGCTGCCATCTCAGGGGTCACACAGAGTCAGACACGACTGAAGCGACTTAGCAGCAGCAGCAGATACTGAGTTGGAGAAGGCAATGGCACCCCACTCCAGTACTCTTGTCTGGAAAATCCCATGGACGGAGCAGCCTGGTAGGCTGCAGTCCATGGGGTCATGAAGAGTCGGACATGACTGAACGACTTCACTTTGACTTTTCACTTTCATGCATTGGAGAAGGAAATGGCAATCCACTCCACTGTTCTTGCCTGGAGAATCCCAGGGACTGGGGAGCCTGGTGTGCTGCCATCTATGGGATCGCACAGAGTCGGACACGACTGAAGTGACTTGGCATTAGCATTAGCATACAGGGTTATTGTTACCATCTTTCTAAATTCCATATATATGCGTTAGTATACTGTATTGGTGTTTTTCTTTCTGGCTTACTTCACTCTGTATAATAGGCTCCAGTTTCATCCACCTCATTAGAACTGCTTCAAATGTATTCTTTTTAATGGCTGAGTAATACTCCATTGTGTATATGTACCACAGCTTTCTTATCCATTCATCTGTTGATGGACATCTAGGTTGCTTCCATGTCCTGGCTATTATAAACAGTGCTGCGATGAACATTGGGGTACAAGATGCTCAACATCACTCATTATCAGAGAAATGCAAATCAAAACCACTATGAGGTACCATTTCACGCCAGTCAGAATGGCTGCGATCCAAAAGTCTACAAGCAATAAATGCTGGAGCGGGTGTGGAGAAAAGGGAAACCTCTTACACTGTTGGTGGGAATGCAAACTAGTACAGCCACTATGGAGAACAGTGTGGAGATTCCTTAAAAAACTGGAAATAGAACTGCCTTATGATCCAGTGTCATGTTTTAGATTCCACATGTAAGTGATACCATACGATATTTGTCATTGACATTTCACTTATTGTTATAATCTCTAGTTGTATCTCTGTTGCTGTAAGTGTTATTATTCATTCCTTTTTACAGCTGAGTAATATTCCATTGGGAGAAGGCAATGGCACCCCATTCTAGTACTCTTGCCTAGAGAATCCCATGGACGGAGGAGCCTGGTGGGCTACAGTCCATGGGGTCGCACAGAGTCAGACACGACTGAGCAACTTCACTTTCACTTTTCACTTTCATGCATTGGAGAAGGAAATGGCAACCCACTCCAGTGTTCTTGCCTGGAGAATCCCAGGGATGGGGGAGCCTGGTGGGCTGCTGTCTATGGGGTCGCACAGAGTCGGACAGGACTGAAGTGACTTAGCAGCAGCAATGTTCCATTGTATATGCACCACATCTTCTTTATCCATTCCTCTGTTGATGAACATTTAGGCTGTTTCCTTGTCTTGGTTATCATGAATAGTCAGTGCAGACAGACTTAAAGGCACTTGTGGAGCGATCTGAATATGAAAACATAGATTTCTGTATTTTATCTTCATTTTTTACAATTGCCTTACCTACACACCTATTTCTACAACAATGTTTAAAGCAAACTACGGTCACGGAATCTTCAAATTAGATACATTCAAATTACTTGAAAAATTTTTTCCTGCTCAAATTTCATGGGTTGAATAATATTTAACTCCTATTACAGCAACTTGGACATACATGTATGGGAGAATATACACAGTCGTCACCATCCAACTCAATCTGTGATCAGACTCGAAGCTTCTCAAGTGTTAATATGCACAGGAATCATTTGGAGTCTGGTGGAAATGCAGGTTCTGACTCTGCAGCCCTGAGCTGGGGTGTGTGCATGTGTGTGTATACGTCTGTGTATACGTCAGTCACGTCTATTTGTGACTCCATGGACTGTAGACTACCAGGCTCCCCCATCAATGGGACTTTTCAGGCAAAAAACTGGAATGGGTTGCCATTTTCCTCCTCCAGGGATCCTCCTGACCCAGGGATTGAACCTGTGTCTCCTGCATTGCAGGCGGATTCTTTATCTGCTGAGCCATCAGGAAGTCCAGGCTGGGGTGTGAGATCCTGCATTTCTAACATCGCTCCTCCCAGCCCCCCTTGGTTCCCAACAGGCGATGCTGAGCCTGCTGGTCTGGGGACCACACGCTGGGGAGCCAGGCAGACAGAGCAGCCTTTCAGCTGCGGCCAACAGTCACTAAATTGTACAGCGTGGAGGGAGGCTTAGGAGAGGTGCCTGGAGGGACAGCTGCGCTGAGCTGGTTTCTGCATTCCTCACCCTCTCCCAGCAGCTGAGTCCAGTGCTGGTCTTGGGACCCTGCAGAGTAAATCGCTAAGTGACCATAAGCTTTGTGAGAAGAGCGTCTGCTCAATGCTTGGCAAGCAGTTGAAACTCCTTAAATGTTTTATTTTTGTCAGTTTTATTGAGGTATAATTTACATAGAGTAAAAAATCACTTTAAAAAGTGCACAGTTCGATGAGTTTTGACAATATATGCAGTCATGCCATAGGCACAATCAGGATATAGAATGTTTCCCGGACCAAAAAACTTCCTTTATGTCCCTTTTAGTCAATTTCCTTCTGACCCCCTAGTTGCTGGCAACCACTGAGTTGATTTCTGTTCTTATAGTTTTGCCTTTTCTTGAATATCACATAAATGAAAATGGGTCTGGCTTCTTTCACCTACCATGATGCTTTTGAGATTCATTTGTATTGTTGCCCATATTAGCGATTCCTTCTTTTTCTTGATAAGCAGTATTGCATCACATCTGTTCACTGGCTAATAGATATTTGGTTGTTTCTAGTTTAGTCTAACGTAAATAATGCAGCCACAACACTGGAATGTAGGGCCTTGTGCTCACATAAATTATTTCCACCTAGGAGTGGAACTGCTGGGTCCTAAGGTGAGTATATGTTATGATTTTATCAAAGACTGGCAAAATGTCTTCCAAGAGAGTTCTGACTGTGTCCCATTTTCACCATCACTTGGATTTTTAATCTTTTTTAAAAATTTAGTTATTCTTATGCTGATGTATTTGTATCTTGTTGTGGTTTTAATTTGTATTTCTTTAATGACTAATAAGATGTCCCAGGTGACTCGGGGTAAAGAATCCCCCTGCCAATGCAGAGGCCACAGCACACACAGGTTCAATCCCTGGGTTGGGAAGATCCCTTGGAGGAGTAAATGACAACCCACTTCAGTATTCTTGCCTGGAAAATTCCATGAACAGAGGAGCCTGGTGGTAAAGAGTCAGACATGGCTTTGCATGCATGCATACAATGAGTAACTATGTTGAACATCTTTTCATGGCTTATTTGCCATCCATATACCTTCTTGATGTAGTTCTGATTTTTGCCCAATTAAAAAAATGGATTCTATGTCGTATAACTGATTTGGAAGAGGCTTTTTATGTATTCCAGATACAAACATTTTATCCAGCATTTTTCAATATGTATTTTTGAATATTACCCTTCTCCCAACCCTGGAGTCTTTTTGGACATTTTACCCTAATGTCTGCACCCCTGACCCCATGAAATTTAATGCCAAGGATATACTGCATATCTGTTTATGCCCCATTGCTCTTTGGAGGGACACATTATGATATTTAAAAGGTTTTTAGTCCCCTGAGAGCAAATTTTGCCCCCTTTAGGGTGATGTAGCCTTCACTGAGACTGTATACTTTAATCAGATAAGTGTTTTACAAATATTTACTCTCCATTTGTGGCATGACTTTACATGTTCTTAACACTATCTTTTGTAGAGCAGAGTTTTAAATTTTGATGAAATCTGTTTCTTTTGCAGTTTGAGCTTTTTCTTTTCTATCTAAAAAGTATTTGTCTAAACCCGGGTCAAAAACATTTCTCCTATATTTTCTTCCAGAAGTCTTATGTGTTCATCTTTTATATCTAGGTTTATCACCCATTTCAAGTTACATTTTTGTATATGGTACAACATAATAGTCAAGGTTCTTTGCTTTTGAGATGGATGTCCACATTTCAGGTATAATATGTTGAAAATGGGCTTCCCAGATGGCGCTAGTGGTAAAGAACCCGTGTGCTAATGCAGAGATGTGGGTTCAATCCCTGGGTCAGGAAGATCCCCTGGAGGAGGGCATGGCAACCCACTCCAGTATTCTTGCCTGGAGAATCCCATTGGACAGAGGAGCCTGGCAGGCTACAGTCCATAGGGTCACAAAGAGTCGGACCTGACTAAAGCAACTTAGCACGAAGCATGAAATTTGAAAATACTATTATTTCCCTATTTCATTACCTCTGATCCTTTGTCAAAAGTAAATTGATTATTTTGTGTGGTTCTATTTCTGGACTCTTAGTTTTGTTCCACTGATCTATCTGATATCATTATGCAAATACTATGTCATCTTGATTATAGTAGATAGCTTTATAGTAAGTCTGAAATGACCATGATTCCTCCAGGCTTGCTCTTCTTTTTCAAGGCTGTTTTGGTGATTCTAGGTCCTTCATTTTAAATCTAAATATAAAATCATCTTGACAATTTCCACAAAAACCTGCTGTAATTTTGATTGCAACTGAATTGGGTCCATAGAAATTCTTGGGGGAGAATTCACATTTTAACAATATTGATTCTTCTGATCCATGAATATAGTTTGTCTCTGCATTTATTTTGGTTTAAAATGTTTTTAGGCAATGGCAACCCACTCCAGTACTCTTGCCTGGCAAATCCCATGGACGGAGGAGCCTGGTGGGCTGCAGTCCTTGGGGTCGCTAGGAGTAGGACACGACTGAGCGACTTCACTTTCATGCATTGGAGAAGGAAATGGCAACCCACTCCAGTGTTCTTTCCTGGAGAATTCCAGGGACGGGGGAGCCTGGGGGGTGCCGTCTATGGGGTTGCACAGAGTCGGACACGACTGAGGAGACTTAGTAGCAGCAGCATTTTGGTTTAAAGTGGTTTTTTAAAATAGTTTTTTGCATGCAAATTCTACACTTATATTGTTAGATTCATCCGTAACTATTCGATGTCTTTTAAGCTATCATACATTCTATTTTAAAATTTCAATTTCCAGTTGTTCATTGCCAGCGCATAGAAATAATAATTGATTTTTGTATATATATCTTGTATCCTGTGACCATGCTAAACTCACATACTAATTCTAACAGCTATGTGGTAGATTTTATGGTAGAAAAAGCTTTATTGTAGATTTTTAAAAATGTGGATGGTCATATTGCATCTCTTACTTTGTAATATATATGCTGTATATTTCCTTTGCTTTCCTTATTGCGCTGGTTCGGACCTCCACTACAATGTTGAATAGAGGTGGTACCAGTGGGCATTCTTTGAATCTCTTTTGTAAGATCTGTAGGGATGAACATTTCATTTTTCTTTTTTCAGTCTGAGGGTGCGGTGAATTGACATATTTTTGAATGCTAATCCAATTTTGCCTCTCGCAGATAAACCCTGCAGAGTCGTCATGTAGCATTCTTTTCATATACGGCTGAATTTTATTTACTCATATTTTAAAAGTATTTTTAAAGGTTATGGTAATGATGGACATTGATCTATAGTTTTCTTGTAAGATCTTTATCTGGTTTTGGTATCAGGATAATGCTGGCTTCAGAAGATCAATTGGAAACTATTTTCTCTTCTGTTTTCTGGAGGGGTATTAATTCTTCCTTAAATGGTTAGCTAAATTCACCAGGGAAGTCATCTGGGCCTGGAATTTTGTTTATGGAAAGATTTAAAACTATAAATCAGGCTCCTTCATGGAACATTATCTATTTACTTCCAAATAAGCTTTGCTAGTTTGTGTTTTTTAAGGCATCTGTACCTTTCATCTGAAGTTATCAACTTTATTGGCATAAATTCACTCAATATCAATTTATCATTTTAATTTCCATGGGGTCTCTAGTTAGATACCTGCTTTCATTTCTAATATTGGTGATTTTCAGTTTCTTTATTCTTGATTATTTTGCCCAGAGGTTTATTGGTTTTATAAATGTTTTTAAAGAACCAGATTTATGTTTCCTTGATTCCTTAAAAATTGTTTTCCTGTTTTCTATTATATTGATTTCTGCTATAATCTTTATTATTTCCTTTCTTCTATTTTGGTTTAATTTTCTCTCATATTTCTAGGTTTTTTAAAATAGAAGCTGAGGGAGGTCCTTAATTTGAGACATTTCTTATTTTTTAATGTCAGCACCCTGGGGTCCATCAGGTCATATGATCCAAGATGCACAACCAGGCTTGTGGTTGGGCCCCTTTTACTTTGGACCACATGTAAGATGAGCAACCTTTCACATAACCCAGTGGATGGGCAGGAGCAGTCTTCCCAAGTGTGGGAGTACAGTGCTTCCAAAATTCAAACAGGTCCTCCAAGCACTGGGCTTCTTTCTCAGTAGTAGGAAGTACACAAAAGAAAGAGTTAGTCACTCAGTCGTGTCCGACTCTTTGTCAACTCCATGGACTGTAGCCCTCCAGGCTCCTCTGTCCATGGAATTCTCCAGGCAAAAATACTGGAGTGGGTTGCCATTCCCTTCTCCAGGGGATATTCCCAACCCAGGGATTGAACCCAGGACTCCTGCATTACAGGCAGATGCTTTACCATCTGAACCACCAGGGAAGCCCCCAAGGAATTACATGCTGCTGCTGCTAAGTTGCTTTAGTTGTGTCCGACTCTGTGCGACCCCAGAGACAGCAGCCCACCAGGCTCCCCCGTCCCTGGGATTCTCCAGGCAAGAACACTGGAGTGAGTTGCCATTTCCTTCTCCATAGTACTCTCCTATTTCCTTTTCTTTAGAAGGAATATTCAGACAACCTTCAAAAACTTTGCTGATGCAGACCTTAGAATCCTTTCCTTCTCACCCTTTAGAGAGCACATATCTTATGAGGCCTCCAGAAGACTTGCCTCCTTTTTCTCATCTGATCCAACTGCCTTGACATCATTGAGACAGGGAACTAATGTCAGGTTCTGGGAGGTGTCCTAATGGTTTAGATCACTTTGCTGCTGCTGCTGCTATGTCGCTTCAGTCGTGTCCGACTCTGTGCGACCCCATGGACTGCAGCCTACCAGGCTTCTCCATCCATGGGATTCTCCAAACAAGAACAATGAAGTGGGTTGCCATTTCCTTCTCCAATGCATGAAAGTGAAAAGTGAAAGTGAAGTCGCTCAGTCGTGTCCAAATAGTGACCCCATGGACTGCAGCCTACCAGGCTCCTCCATCCATTGGATTCTCCAGGCAAGAGTACTGGAGTGGGGTGCCATTAGGTCACTTTAGACTATATAATCAAGGACAGAAATGGTATGGACCTAAACAGAAGCAGAAGATATTATGAAGAGGTGGCAAGAATACACAGGAGAACTGTACAAAAAAGATCTTCATGACCCAGATAATCACAATAGTATGATCACTCACCTAGAACCAGATATCCTGGAATGCAAAATCAAGTGGGCCTTAGGAAGCAGGAGAAGGAAATGGCAACCCACTCCAGTATTCTTGCCTGGAGAATCCCGTGGATGGAGGAGCCTGGTGGGCTACAGTCCACGAGGTCGCAAAGAGATGGAAACGACTGAGCGACTTCACTTTAGGAAACATCACCACCAACAAAGCTAGTGGAGGTGATGGAATTCCAGTTGAACTGTTTCAAATCCTAAAAGATAATGCTGTGAAAGTATTGCACTCAATATGCCAGCAAATTTGGAAAACTCAGCAGCGGCCACAGGACTAGAAAGGTCAGTTTTCATTCCAATCCCAAAGAAAGGCAATGCCAAAGAATGCTCAAACTACTGCACAATTGCACTCCTCTCACACGCTAGTAAAGTAATGCTCAAAATTCTCCAAGCCAGGCTTCAACAATACGTGAAGTGTGAACTTCCAGATGTTAAAGCTGGTTTTAGAAAAGGCAGAGGAACCAGAGATCAAATTGCCAACATCCGTTGGATTATCAATAAAGCAAATGAGTTCCAGAAAAACATCTACTTCTGCTTTATTGACTATGCCAAAGCCTTTGACTGTGTGGATCACCAAAAACTGTGGAAAATTCTTAAAGAAATGGGAATACCAGACCACCCAACCTGCCTCTTGAGAAATCTGTATGCAGGTCAGGAAGCAACAGTTAGAACTGGACATAAAACAACAGACTGGTTCCAAATAGGAAAAGGAGTCTGTCAAGGCTGTATATTGTCACCCTGCTTATTTAACTTATACGCAGAGTATATCATGAGAAACGCTGGGCTGGATGAAGCACAAGCTAGAATTAAGACTGCCAGGAGAAATATCAATAACCTCAGATATGCAGATGACACCACCCTTATGGCAGAAAGTGAAGAGGAACTAAAGAGCCTCTTGATGAAAGTGAAAGAGGAGAGTGAAAAAGTTGGCTTAAAGCTCAACATTCAGAAAATTAAGATCAAGGCATCTGGTTCCATCACTTCATGGCAAATAGATGGGGAAACAATGAAACAGTGGCAGACTTTACTGCAGATGGTGACTGCAGCCATGAGATTAGAAGATGCTTACTCCTTGGGAGAAAAGTTATGACCAACCTAGACGGCATATAAAAAAGCAGAGACATTACTTTGTCAACAAAGGTCCGTCTAGTCAAGGCTATGGTTTTTCCAGTGGCCATGTATAGATGTGAGAGTTGGACTGTGAAGAAAGCTGAGCGCCAAAGAATAGATGCTTTTGAACTGTGGTATTGGAGAAGACCCTTGAGAGTCCCTTGGACTGCAAGAGATCCAACCAGTACATCCTAAAGGAAATCAGTCCTGAATATTCATTGGAAGGACTGATGTTGAAGCTGAAACTCCAATACTTTGGCCGCCTGATGCGAAGAGCTGACTCATTTGAAAAGACCTTGATGTTGGGAAAGATTGAAGGCAGGAGAAGGAGATGACAGAAGATGAGATGGTTGGATGGCATCACCAACTCAATGGATATGAGTTTGAGTAAACTCCGGGAGTTGGTGATGGACAGGGAGTCCTGGCGTGCTGCATTCCATGGATTTGCAAAGATTCGGACACAACTAAGTGACTGAACTGAACTGATGACAGAAATCAGAGTTACAATTTTCCAGGGCCAGAATCAAAATGTGTGCTATTTTTCACTGGATATATAGGCATCCTCATTTGTGTTAGGTAGGTGTCATGGGTTGAATGGTGGTCCCTTTCTGCCCCTGCCCAAAAGATACATCCACTTGGGATGTAGGTACATGACCTCATTTGGAATAAAGATCTTTGCAGATATAATTAAAGTTTCAAGATAAGATCATTTTGGGTTAGGGTGGGCCCTAAATCCAAAAATAAGTGTCCTGAGATGAGAAGGGAATATACATTAGAGAGAAGGTGATGTGAAGATGGAGGCAGCGGCTGAAGTGATGTGTTTACAAGCCAAGGATTGCTGGCAGCTACCAGGAACTGGAAGAGGCGAGGAAGGCTTCCTCCTGAAGCTTTCAGAGTGAGCACAGCCCTGCTGCTGCTGCTAAGTCGCTTCAGTCGTGTCCGACTCTGTGCGACCCCATAGACGGCAGCCCACTAGGCTCCTCTGTCCCTGGGATTCTCCAGGCAAGAACAGTGGAGTGGGTTGCCATCTCCTTCTCCAATGCATGAAAGTGAAAAGTGAAAGTGAAGTCGCTCAGTCGTGCCTGACTCTTAGCGACCCCATGGACTGCAGCCTACCAGGCTCCTCTGTCCATGGGATTTTCCAGGCAAGAGTACTGGAGTGGGGTGCCGTTGCCTTCTCCGACAGCCCTGCTAACACCTTGATTTCAGACCTCTCTCCTCCAGAACTGTAAGTGAATAAGTTTCTATTCTTTCAAGCCACCAACTTTGTGATAAATTGTTAAGGCAGCCCCAGGAAACTAACATCCTGTGGAAAGGATGATGATGGAGGAGATGTTTTGCTAGATCAGAGACTGCAAGCCATGTACGTGACACTGTGGTAAGCTGCCCTAGTAAATACACCCCGTTTGACACAGGAACTGCATTTCAGCTATTCCTTGGTTGAATTTTTCTCCCACCATCTGGAAAGATAGTTCTGGCATCTCTACTTCATTTAATGTGAGCCATCACTTTTTCTGAGCTTTTAAAAATTTTTTTAAATTGTATTTATTTATTTATTGGCTGTGCTGGGTCTTCGTTGCTGCCTGCGAGCTTTTTCTAGTTGCCGTGAGCAGAAGCAGGGGCTACTCTTTGTCGCTGCAGGCTTCTCTTTGCAGCGGCTTCTCTTGCTGTGAAGCGCTGGCTCTAGGTGCCTGGGTTTTCAGGAGTTGCGGCTTGCGGGCTCTAGAGCACAAGAGCTCTAGAGCTGTAGTAGTTGTGAGGCCTGGGCTTTAGTTGCTCTCAGGCATGTGGGATCTTCCCAAACCAGGGATTGAACCTGTGTCCTCTGCATTGGCAGGCAGATTCTTAACCACTGAACCACCAGGGAAGTCTCTTTCTGAACTTTCTGATGCTTTAATGGAAAGTCCCATTTCCTGTGTCAAAGGAGAGGGTTCATTTATCAACAAACATTCCCTCTATATCCAGGTTTATCTTTTGTGTATTCCTCCCAGCTTTGTGACCAGCATCCCCCGGACCCATTCCTGGGCACACTCTGCCAGTCCTGCTCATGGGCTCCTGCAGCTCCTTGGCTTTTCAACCCCACGGTCCCTTTGCAGGCCTGGTGCAGTTGACTCACGCTCAGATCCGACCCTAGAAGTTTTCTGGTGGTCAGTGAGGGAGGTGGTAGCAGACTGTGAAGAGGACCAGCACTGTCTTATAAGCTGCATTTAAGAGAGGCCTTTCGCATAGTCTCCTCATCGCTATCCAGGGAGTGGGCCACTTCTGCAGACTCAGAGGCTTCAAAATTTTCTGGTGCATGTATTCCGATGACCCTCGCCCAAGTTTCAGAGTCCTATCCCGCCCTCATCAGGGTCCCGTCTCTGGTGTAGAAAACTTGCTTAGGTTGGCAGTTGAGATTTCTCTGCGATTTGGTTCCTGGTGGCCAGCTCCATCTGCCTGTGATGCTGTCACGAGGGCTCTCGCTCTCTCATGGTGCTCCACCTTGTGACTGATCCCCCCGAGCCTGATTTTTCCTGGAAGGCATTGATGGTGTTCATCAGTGGGCTCCCAGTCCTGCAGTCTACGTCCATTTTACCCCCATACCACTCCAACCTCAGAGCTCTTGCATGAGGCAGTGCATGCCATCCACATGGATCCCAGGCCCCAGGAGCCCCGCAGGTGGGAGCCCTGGTAACTGCTGATACTACATGTCCCAGACAATTCTCTACTCTCGCCAGCGGAGACTCCTAATAAGGTTGTCATGCTAGCTGCCTAGCAGATTTAGAATTGCATTCCCAAAGTGTGTTTGCAAGGATGACTCAGTCCCAATTCCTTTAGCTCAGGTTCCCTAGAAGCAGAGCCTGAGATGAGAACTCAGGAGCACAGGATTAACAGAGAGGGTTCTCTTCCAGAAAATCCTGTAAGGGAGGGATCAAGCAGGAGAAGCTGAAAGAGCCGCACGAGGAGGTACCCTCAGAAAAGCTCAGCCTTGTCTGAGTCACGGTGATGGGAGGGAGCTCTGGGCATAAACCACACTGCAGCTGTCCCTCCGCAGGGCTATGGGCTGCCTTTGCTGCGTGCTGCTAACTTCCAGGACAAAGGACCCGCCATCAGCTGAGGACAATTCTCCAGAAAAGGGGCTGCTGGGGGCCATTCCCAGCCTACTTTATAGCAGCTGGGGTCCAGAAAGGAGCTCTGGGAGAACACCAAAGCATCCCAGAGAGCTCAGCTAATTCAAAGTTAGCATCATTCAAGATGAATTGTGTGAGGTGGATGTATTGTCTTCTGGAGGGCAACTGTATCATGATAGTGGATTTTTTCCAGCAATGTTTCCCATAGATTACAGAGCACACACTCCTAAGTTAGCAGCACATCATGGTAATTGTTTGGTCCTCAAAATAATTTTATTGCCTCTGTTCTCTACCCCAGAGTTTTCTGTGTTTACATGTATGTATGTTGGGGGTATTTTAGCTACAAACACAGTGCTACCATTCTAATAAATGCTTGGGGGATGTCATTAAGAGATTAAACTATATGATTTTTTGCAGTAATTAAAAAAAAACTTTATCGGATTTGTTACAATATTGGTTCTGTGTGTTGTTTTTTTTTTTTTTGGCCACAAGGCATGTGTGATCTTAGCTCCCTGACCAGGGATCGAACTTGCATCCCCTGCATTGGAAGATGATGTCTTAACCACTGGACCTCCAGGGAAGTCCCTAAACTAGACTTTGAATCACAAGATCAGTCAATGTTAAAGCACATTAGTCATCAAACTTACTGCTGGAGGTTGTGATGGGAGAACCACTGCTCAGGCTACAACAGTAATGACAAAGGATAGCAGGTCCTTTTTTCCACCTGCTGAAGAGGCAGTGCCCAGTTGTATTCATGTAAGTGTAGTTGCAGTTTACTTTGCCCTACTTTTAAGATTCCGCAATTCCTGATTAGTTGTTGGGCTGCACCCCACAGACCTGCAGGGTTTGTAAATGCCCAGTCTGGAGACCGAAGAAAGAGTCCAGAAACAGGTACAGAGGCAGCAAAAGTTGATTTAACAGGGTATCTGAAGCAGGGCTCCTGTACTGGAGCCACACCCTACCATGCACAGCAGACAGCAGGCAGAACGCGGCAGCAGTCTTTACTACCCCCGGGGAGAAGGGGTAGTATTTATATTCTCCAATTATAGGGAGATCTGACGTCAGGTTGGCTCATCAGTTACCATGGAAACCAGAGGCTGGGGCAGGGGCAAGCACACAGGCAGTTACTGATGAAGCCCTATAATTAAGAGGATTAGAGAGTTCTGTGAGTGAAGCAGGGCCCGGCCGAGCAGGAGGTATACAGAGAGCAAGAGAACAGACATCTTGAGTGGCCTGACCATACAATTGTTTCACATGAGGGCAATTTCAAATTTTGTGTGTAGAATTTTTTATATTACACGATTTCAAAATGACATCATTCTGTGGTAAAGAATGTGGTAAAGAACCTGCCTGCCAATGCATGAGATGTAAGAGACATGGGTTCGAACCCTGGGTCAGGAAGATGCTCTGTAGGAGGGCATGGCAACCCACTCCTAGTATTCTTGCCTGGAGAATCCCATGGACAGAGGAGCCTGACGGGCTACAGTCCATGGGGGTCATTCTAATTCACATCAAATACAACATGTGGTTTTCCCTGATGCTTTTCTGTATTTGTCTTTCACGTCTTAATCTGGTAGAAGTTTACTTTTATACATGATGTGAGGTAGGGATCTGACTTTTTTTCTCCTTCAAACGAAGAGCCAGATATCATGATCTCATTTATTTGAAAACTCCATCATTTTCCTGATTTTCTCTATATTCATGTGTACATTTCTGGACTTTCTATTCTCTTTCTTTGGTTTGTCTAATCCCATCTGCTTCATGCTCTTTTGAATACTTCATGGTCTGTTTTCATTTTTGGTAGAACAAATGCCCAAACAATTTTGTTTCCTTTTCAGGCTTTTCCTGGTTATCCTCTTGCATTTTCTCTTTCAAATGAAGTTTAGTTTGGGCTCGTCCAGTTCCATAAAAATTCCTGTAGGGGTAGTGATTGGGATGGTAGTGAATTTACAGTTTAATTGGAGGAGGCCTGACATCTTTACAATATCGAGTGTTCCCATCCAGTCCATGGTTGTGCCTTTCCACTTACTTAGGTCTTCTTTTATGTCCCACAGTAAATTTTTATAGTTTTCTTCTCATAGGTCCTGAACATTTCTTGGTAGGTTTAGTCTCAGCTACTTTATATTTTTGGTTTTCATTGTGAATGAACCTGGAGGGTTTCTGGGATTGTACTTTTGTCAGGACAAGATTCTTCAGGTTTGGTGAAATGTCTCTAGCTCCTGAGTGAAGGTGACTATACCGCCACTTGGCAGATCAGAGGGTGAGGCTGCCTGTGGGAGTCGGGTCACTTTCTGCATGTGCGGTCCCTGGGTTTTGACCTGAAATGCCGCTACAGCCTGCTAGATAATGTGCAGGGACAGGTGGGCTCCCCTGGCTCCTATGCAGATTCCTAATGTGGTTATTCTACTAATTTCTCTCCTGATCCCTCTGCCCCTGGCTTTCTGTATTTGTTTCCTCTGAACACAAGGTTCCTTTGGGTCTTTTCCCCTGTCTCAGTGGCTCTGGCTATGGTGTTTTTCACTGTGGTTTTGTCCACTCCTCTCCACCCTACACAGTCTGCTTCTCGTCTTCTAGGAATTGTAGACACTTTCTTCTTTGTCCAATCTAGTGATGGACTCACTCTTCCTTTTTCTTTTTTGATAGTTTGATTAATTAGGTAATTATTGGCTGAGCTAGGTCTTCATTGCGCAGGTATTTCTCTGGTTGAGGCGAGCGGAGGCTGCTCTCTAGCTGCGGTGTGAGGGCTTCTCATTGCGGTGGCTTCTTCCATTGCAGAGCACCAGCTCTAGAGCGCTCGGGCTTCAGTAGTGGCGAATCCCAGGCTCTAGAGCACAGGCTCTATGGTTATGGCACTGGGGGCTTAGTTGCTTGGCGTCATGTGGGATCCTCCTGGATCAGGGTCGAACCAGTGTCTCCTGCATCGTCAGGTAGATTCTTTACCAATGAGCCACCAGGGAAGCCCCACTCTTTCTTTTTAAAATATGACTTTTCAGGGATTAGAGGCAGGAGGGCAGGGAGACAGGAATGCTTAATGGATCTTGTCTCCTGGATCTTGTTGTTTTGTGTGTTCAAAGTCAGGAGACCCTGAGATACGCTTTCATGGTGGCACAGAGGCCAACAAAGCAGGGAAAGGTGAAGATGCAGGGAAGCAGTGATGCCTGATGCAGTGCCGTCCCCTGGGCACCTTGAGGGGCTGAACTCAAAGGTCAGGGTTGATTCAGACAGGCAGCGTGGGTCAAGGGCAGGCAGAGGTGTAGGTGTGCCTGCAGGCTTGATGGTAGAAGATGAGCCGTATTCTTATTGATTCCTTCTGTATTTTGTGAGAGCAGGATGTGAGGTTACCATGGGGAGAGGGAGATGCTTGCAGAGAGGAGCCAAGGGTTTCTGGAGAGAAACAAAATCATTACCGAGGAGAGCATAAGAGTGAGCCAGACAGGGAAATAGGCTTCCTGGGTTGCGCTGGAAGCCAGCCCTTGGATCAGAGGTGCAGCCCACAGGCACTGCCCCCAGCCAGTCCTTAGCCACTCTGAAGAGGGTGCTGGTTTGGAAGCTGGAGAACTTGGGTTCGGTTCAGTTCAGTCGCTCAGTCGTGTCCGACTCTTTGTGACCCCATGAACTGCAGCATGCCAGGCCTCCCTGTCCATCACCAACTCCCGGAGTTTACTCCAACTCATGTCCTTTGAGTTGGTGATGCCATCCAACCATCTCATCCTCTGTCGTCCCCTTCTCCTCCTGCCCTCAATCTTTCCCAGCATCAGGGTCTTTTCAAATGAGTCAGCTCTTCGCATGAGGTGGCCAAAGTATTGGAGTTTCAGCTTCAACAGCAGTCCTTCCAATGAACACCCAGGACTGATCTCCTTTAGGGTGGACTTATTGGATCTCCTTGCAGTCCAAGGGGCTCCCAAGAGTCTTCTCCAACACAACAGTTCAAAAGCAGCAATTCTTCTGCGCTCAGCTTTCTTTATAGTCCAACTCTCACATCTGTACATGACTACTGGAAAAACCATAGCCTTGACTAGACGGACCTTTGTTGACAAAGTAATGTCTCTGCTTTTTAATACACTGCCTAGGTTGGTCATAACTTTCCTTCCAAGGAGAAAGCATCTTTTAATTTCATGGCTGCAGTCATCATCTGCAGTGATCTTGGAGCCCCCAAAAATAAAGTCTGCCACTGTTTCATTGTTTCCCCATCTATTTCCCATGAAGTGATGGGACCAGATGTCATGATCTTAGTTTTCTGAATGTTGAGCTTTAAGCCAATTTTTCCACTCTCCTCTTTCACTTTCATCAAGAGGCTCTTCACTTAGTTCTTCTTCACTTTCTGCCATAAGGGTGGTGTCATCTGCACATCTGAGGTTATTGATATTTCTCCTGGCAATCTTGATTCCAGCTTGTGCTTCCTCCAGCCCAGCGTTTCTCATGATGTACTCTGCATATAAGTTAAATAAGCAGGGTGACAATATACAGCCTTGACGAACTCCTTTTCCTATTTGGAACCAGTCTGTTGTTCCATGTCCAGTTCTAACTGTTGATTCCTGACCTGCATACAGGTTTCTCAAGAGGCAGGTCAGGAGAACTTGGGTGGGTTCTGGTTAATCTTTTCCACCTGTGATTTTCTTCACAGACCCAGGAGGTCCAGGACCCAGAAGGTCTGGGTTCAAATCCTCCTGTGACTTCTGGTAAGCTGTGAGACCCTGGGAACACTGCCTCCCTTTGGAGCCCTTCTTTTTCTTCGGAGGTCTTGGTGCCACTGACCTCATAGGGTGGCTGTGAGTGACACTGGGCACAAAAATGGCGTGTTCAGAAATTCTGGGAACATCGTACTGAATTGGGCTGTAATGATACTTATATCTATACTATGCAAGTGTGCTAAGTTCCTTCAGTCATGCCCAGCTCTTTGTGACCCTGTGGACTGTGGCCGGCCAGGCTCCTCTGTCCATGGGATTCTCCAGGCAAGAATACTGGAGTGGGTTGCCATGCCCTCCTCTACACCCAGGGATTGAACCTGCATCTGTTACCTCTTCTGGTTTGGCACATACTTTTCTAGAATTAAAAAAACATTGCTGAGGTCAAATTTGGGCAGAGAAAGGTTGAGATGGCTAATAATGCCACCCTCTGGTTAAACTCTGACACTGACTCTTACTTCCACCTACTTTGAGGCCCTTTCCCCCAATTCCTCGGTATCCCCTCAACTCCATCATGTCCAACTCTTCCATCTTCCATTCACACATCAGTCATCTACAACTTTGAAGCAGTTTCTTAGACACTGGGTCTGGAAGGGACGCAGAAGGTCTTCCTGCTGATTCTGATGCTCTAATCACTCTCCTATCCCTGGCATCCATCTTTAATGTGAAAGCCTCTCAGGGCCAGGTTCCTTTGGAAGATAAGTTGAGAAATTTCCACCCAAGCAGAAGGCCATGCTGCTTGTAAATGGCATTTCTGTTTGAGACAGGGTGGGTTCTCTCCACAGGCAATTGTAGATTCTGCCAGCCCCCAGAGCGGGTGCTTGTGTGCCCGCCAGACAGGATCTGGCTGAGCTGTAGTGATAGGACTTCATCTGCTTTGGGCATAAGTGACCTTATCCATGGGCTTCCCTGGTGGCTCCGTGGTCAACAATCTGCCTGCAGTGCAGGAGCTATAGGAGACCCAGATTTGATCCCTCAGTTGGGAAGATCCCTTGGAGGAGGGCATGGCAACTCGCTCCAGTATTGTTGCCTGGAGACTCCCCATGGACAGAAGAACCTGGCAGGCTACAGTCCATAGGGACTCAAAGACCCAAAGACGGACACAACTGAAGTGACTTAGCATGCACGCACGCAACCTTATCCATAGAAATCTTTTCTCACCGTAGTTTTATCTGGAGAGGGCTCCAGAATCAACTTTCCAGATGAGTCAGGAGCACTGTGGGCTGTGTCTATACCTCATTCACTCCTAGAAAGCAGAAAGTGTTCCAACAGAAGTTGGTGTAATTGGCGGGGAAGGTGGGGTTTAGGGCAGCTAAGACTTCCCTAGAAGAAGAGCAAAACTGCCCAGTGCAGGCAAGTTGGAAAACTTCAATGTATGACTTGTTCTTTCCCCCCAATTCCTCTATTCCCCGTATTTCATTTTTTTCCAGAAAACGTGTGATTTTATATGCTTTTCTCTGCATGTATTAAACAAATTGCACAGCTGAATAGCTTTTCTTAAAACCTGGACATTCACCAAAAATAAGTTTGCCAGCACAGACAATTAAGCTTTCTTCTTTGAACAATGGAGTGACTGACTGGCACATTTGAAATGCAAGCCTGTTTTTTTTATTCCACTGTTCATCCTTCAAGCTGATAAACAGCAACAATGGGAAACAGCTGGGACAGGAAAACATTTGAGTTTGTATTTTCAAAGCAAGCAAGAAAGAAACCCGTCAGTGTGGGCCAGATCCCGTCTTCCGCCTGAGGGCGAGCCGGCATTTGGGGAGGGAAAAATACTATACATATTTCTAATCAAACATTACATATTTATTAATGTGCAGCTGGTGCATTGTATTCTGAGGGTTGGTGGTGGGGGGTGTCTCCCCCCCACCCCCTCACCATCCGCCTTGTTCTTCTAATGTGTCTTGTCTGGCAGGCTGGTATTGTTCTGTAACTGACATTACTTTATAAGAATCCAGAACTGAGTACATTTAATAGGAGTCATGGAGACAATCGCTCTCTGAGCGGTTTGGGTCCTTGTGACGTAGGTGCCATCTGAGCCTGAGTGTCTGTTCTGGGAGCAGGACAGGTGGGCAATGGACTTATTTTTAGGCAGGTGCATGGGTGATACCACATATGGGGAAGCCCCCAGCACCTCTGCTGCTACCCTGACATCATACGCTGGGGTCCCATCTACGAAGGCCATGCCTCCTACCCACGTGTCTGTGTCCTTTCTAAACGTGGGAGCAAATTTCTTTTGATGCTCACGGAGATTAAACTTGCCGTGCATTTCATCGAAAGCAAGGGTTGCATCTGTTCATTAGGTGAGGAGGCTCACCTTGTCAATTTCCATTGAGTGCTGGCACGAGCGATCACTTTATCATCATTTGTCAGCAACCTCGACAGGTTTTACTCAGCTTTGATTCCTCCCGGGCCCTGCTGTCATAACTTCATTGGCTTCATGGTAGCAGCTGGGCTCCCTGGTGTAATCGTCTAATAGATTGACTTTGCCTTAATATTGGTAATACGTTAGATGCAAAAGAATGCGCAAGACAGGCAAAAACATTAAAGTCCAGACAAGCCACATACTCCTGTAACCACCCCAGCTCCACCCTAAACTCATGGCCCCATCCATCTTTGGAAATCTCATTATTCTGAGGAATGGAGGGAATCTGTCTCTTAGAGCTTGGAAAAACCGGAGCTGAGATTTCAGTCTCCCTCTGGTTTTGTGGTCCAGGAAATTTAGGAGGGGAGGGTGGAAAGGGTTCTTGGCCAGGGGTTGGGTGGGTGCCCTTGCCTGCTGGGGCCCGCTGTGGCCTTGGTCTTCCCGTCTTCAGTAGATGGGAAGTGAGCAGGACGTCAAGGCTCTTATACTCAGGTTCACACTGGCGCCAGACAGCAGTGGAGATGAGCAAGTGGGCCGGGAGGGGACTGTAGCAGGCTGGAGGGCACCACCACCACTGGGTCACCAGCAGCTTGTGTATTGCTGGGGTGAATGCAAGCCTGTCAGACCTAGAGGTTTAGATTTTTACAGAGGAACTGGAATTCTGAGTTTATTTTTTGGCCACAACCTGTGGCATGCAGGATCTTAGTTCTCTGACCAGGGATTGAACTTGTGCCCCCTGCAGTCAGCAGAAGCATTGAGTCTTAACCACTGGACCACCAGAGAAGTCCCTGGAATTCTGAATTTTTAGGTCAACTGTTTTAACTTTTAGTGTTGGCATTGAATTAAAATAAATTGAGAAACCCCACTCCATTGATAAAGTAGAATATCTGCTGCTTCTGATTAAGTATGGTGATGGTGATGAATGACAGTTGACATTAATATTGTTGAGTCCTTGCCACGTACCAGGGTCTGTTTGAGGCAGGTTTTATCCTCACAACAATGCTGTGAGACAGATACTGATGCTATCCCTGTTTTACAGGTGAGGAAGTGGAAGCTCCATAAGTAACTTGTCCAAGGTCACTATCCTTGCTGTCCAGCTTATCAGGTAATTCACTTCCAGGAATTTGGAGATCTACTGACAAGGGACACTGGGCCTGTGTGGAAATATGGCTTGTGTCTGAAGATAGATTTCCTGGCAGAGGACGACTTATTTCAATGTTGCATTTAGAAAAACAAAAACAAAAAAACTATGTTGTCCTTAAAAAATAAAACAAAACCTCTTTTCTGGAATTTTCCACCTCAGTATTACCACTGTCTTCCAAAATCCTGAGATTTCATTAAGTAACAGGGGATAACCATGTTAATTTCGAAGTTTCAGGGCAGAGGTTAAAGGATGTGTTTGTGATTTCCTGACTTTATCAAGACATACTTTGAATCATAGCCTAAAGCTCCTCCTCAGGTTTGATGAAAACTCCAGCTGCCTGCTCTGCTCCTCATAATGCAGCTCTTGGAAATCCTGAGTGGATGTTTACCTGAAATTTACTAGATCCTTAGTAAATATTTGTGGGATGGATGGGTGGTGAATTCAAAATTTGAATGTAGAGTGTTTTGAACAAGAATTTCTTTTTATTTTTTGGCTTCTGACTGTGCTTAATTTTTTCCTGTCATTATCTCTGATTGTCATTCTTTGGACCTACTCTCACAGACCAACATGCACAAGTCCATTCACTTACCTGTGCTTCAACACACACCCAAGCAGATGCAGACGCAGAGCTTACGTGTGAAAGTCGTGAGACGGAGACTCAGTCTCAGTCGTGTCCCACTCTTGGTGACGCCGTGGACTGGGACGCACCAGGCTCCTCTGTCCATGGAATTCTCCAGGCAAGAACACTGGAGTGGGTTGTCATTTCCTTCTCCGATGCATGAAAGTGAAAAGTGAAAGGGAAGTCGCTCAGTGGTGTCCGACTCTTCGCGACCCCAAGGACTGCAGCCCACCAGGCTCCTCCATCCACGGGATTTGCCAGGCAAGAGTACTGAAGTGGGGTGCCCTTGCCTTCTCCGATTGTATCCCTGAGTGAGCCCGAATCGTGCCCAGGCTTAGAAGTGATGCAATAAGCGTCTGTTGCAGAGGGAAGAGGGTAGGGAGCTTGTCCTGTTCCTCACCTGAGCCAGCATCTTCAGCTCCCCCAGAGAATGTCTGATGTTGGCTGATAAGCAACATTCCCAGAGGGCGGTGGAAAATACTTAGTGGTCAATATAACATTCCCTAGAGAACCCTTGGGCTGTGCAGAGTTCCACCCAGTGAGTCCCAGCCTTTTAGGTGGGGGTGGGGGTGAAGGGAGGTGGGATTTTCTGGGGTGTGATATGGAGGTGGATCGCATATTGGATGTCCCTTGTGCCAGAATGTGCGTGTACACTCACGCGATGCAGTGGGTGCTCACACACGTGTGCAGGCCACTAAGGGACACCTTGGGAAGGGAAGAGGGGACAAGCGTAGGTTTTCTTTCCTACACCTGTCCAGGTGTGATGCGCCCTCTGCTGGCTGGGCCGGGGAACAGCGGCAGCCTCGAGCTGAACAGGAGTCCTTACGTGCCCGCAAGCCCCCGCCTCAAGAGGTTGCCTGGAGGAACAGCGCTATCTCCTTGGGGAAGCCGAGGTGGGTCAGAGCCTTGGCGGGGGCGGGCGGGGGGGGGGGGGGGGGGGCTCGGTAACTTCACCAGGCCTGGCATTTCACTCAAGGGACTTTGTAGGGGCCCTGTCTTTTTTGGTAAAGAAGTGGCCGATATTCAGGCAGGTAGCCGGAGATTTTCTTAGACACACACTGGAAGTTGGGGATGCGGGGGCTCCTGTCTCTCTACACCGACTTCCAAGGCAAGGATGGAGAAGTGGAAGCAGGGGCTGATGGGGAGGTGACAATAATTGGGGATAATACTTGTTGATAATGCAATTTGAGAGCTGACTATATATCCATTTCTGTGTTAGGTGCTTTTGAGAGATAATTTCTAATCTTGACAGCCACTCTGTGAGTCGGTATCTTTAGCATCCATCCGGGTTCAATTTTCAGATGATGTAACTGCGGCTCAGAGACGCCAAATCAACCCATGCAAGTTTATACAGCGTGGACACACAGAATCAGTGCTGAAACCCAGGACTCCAGGACTCCGCAGCCCTTTTCTGTCCCCAGAAAAAGCCCACCCCTGAGATGCTCCCCACTGCCGAACGCAGTGCCGAAGTTCTGTTTCTTAGAACTAGAAACAGCCCCTCCTGCTGTTTCTAGTTCTAAGATTGGCAGAAGAGAAAACTTCGCGCCCTTACCAGTCCTAACCAGCATCCCACAAGCCAAAGTAGTTCCTGCACTGCTTGGGGAGGGCGGGCGAACCCAACCTTTTCCCAATAGTTTGTCGTTTCTGGGAGGAGAGAAGCGGGAGCGGCCCCGCGTGCTTACGGTCCAGCGTTCAAGGTTATCAGATAGCTCGGGGCTCATTTGCATGGCGGGGCGGTGCCGCGAATGCCCAAGCAGCGCCGGGCGGCGGGGCGCGCAGATAAGGTCTGGAAGCCCAAGTTTCGGGGGTTGTTCTTGCATTATCGCCGGCTTCCTTAAGCTCGGATGAATATGTAAATCTCTCCCCGCCGCCGCCTGGTGCCGCAGTAACGGGGGGCCGCCTCCACCGCCCGCAATTCCGAGGGTAAAATTGATTAATATTTGTTTTCAAAATGACACGCGGTGATGTATGGGCCCTTTTACAACTTAAATTAATACTTTAAAGAGATGAATGGTCTCTACAGAGGGTGTTAAAGTTCAAGCCCAGGGAATTTGCATATTTATATTACAGCCAACTGATAGTAATTGTGGGAACGGCCTCTAATGCTGTTCGTTTGTCATTTTCAGCGGGGTGCGCTGCAGCCTGGGACCTCATTAACTCCCCCAGCCTCAGCCCCTCCACCCCGCAGGACACGGACTGGCGGCTGGGCACCGAGGGCCTGTGTCCAGGCCCTGGTCCTGCTTCCTGGTCCCCAGGAGGCGGAGACCCTACCAACCCCCGCGTCAAGCCCGCAGTGCGGGAGACCCGGGTTCGATTCCTGGGTCGGGAAGATCCCCTGGAGAAGGAAATGGCAACCCACTCTAGTATTCTTGCCTGGAGAATCCCATCGACAGAGGAGCCTTGCGGCCTACAGTCCATGGGGAGGCAAGAGTAGGGCACAACTCAGCGACTAGACCACCACCACCAAGACACACAAGCAGGGGTGAATGAAGACAGGTGCTTTGAGTCTACAGACCCACAGCCCCTTTGTCTGAAATCTGTCTGTAGTGTAGCCAGAGTCTGACCCCTTCTCACCATCTGTGATGTCCTGGCTTTCCCAACCACCTTCTGCTCTCACTGGGGTCCTGCCGTCCTTCCCTCTTAGGTCTCCCAGAGGCATATCTCAGGCAAGGGTTTGGCGGCAAGTGGTTCTTTGGGAGGTAATCCAGGAAGCAATGGTAGGGAAGGAAGGTGCGTTAGTTCATGTCAGACTTTTAGCGACCCCATGGACTGTAGCCCGCCAGGCTCCTCTGTCCATGGACTTCTCCAGGCAAGAATACTGGAGTGGGTTGCCATTTCCTTCTCCAGGGGATCTCCCGGATCACACTGGGTCTCCTGCATTGCAGGCAGACGCGTTATGGCCTGAGCTACCACTGTCATCTGGAAGACTCTGGGGTTATCTTATCAACAAGTGACCTCCATGGGCACCAGGGACACATTCCTGCGGGGGCACCTGGAGCAAAGCTGTAGCACCTGTTTCAGGGTGCCTCCCTTGCAGGTGAGGAGGCTGGCTTGTTTGTCTCATTTGTCACTGGCTGAGCCTGCTTTTTTTTTAAGGCTGCTTTTTGGGTCATTCCCAGTGCCTCCTGCCCTCTAAGTGCTGGCTGCAGAAGCCACAGAGGGTCACAGGTCTTGTCACTGGGCTGACAGCCAGGACTAGAATTGCCCGTGGTGGGGGAAGGGCAGCATCTCTGAACCTGCCTCCCTGCTTCTGTCCTGGCCTCCCCAAACCCCATCTATTCTCCACTCATAAGCCAGTTCCATCCTTTTGAAATATTCATCAGGCCAGCTCATTTCTCTGCTCAAAACCTTCCCCTGGCCTCCCTTTTTTTGAAGTCCAAACCAAACTCCTGGTCGTGGCCAGCAAGGCCTGGTTCCTGTGCCCTACCCCCCTTCCTCTCTGACCTCGCCTCCTGCTTCAGCCGCCTTGGTCCTTCCTCTGCAGAGGCACCATCCTCCTGTTGTTTGAATACTCCAGCCATGTTCCTGCCTCAGGGCCTTTGCACTGGCTGTTCTCCTTCCCTGGAATGTCCCTTAACTCCTAGGTCCCTGTGCCTGGATCAGTCCCTCACTTCTTTCAGATCCTTAATCAGAAGTCACCTACTTGGCGAAGCTTTCCTTGCCCACTCTAGTTAATATCCTGTTTCCTTACCAGCATCCAACTTCCCTGGAGTACCTCATATTTCCTGTGTCCCTTCCTGCTTTGTTTCTTCTTCATGTGCTTAGTCGCTCAGTTGTGTTCTACTCTTTGGGACCCCATGGACTGTAGCCCGCCAGGCTCCTCTGTTGTCCATGGGGTTCTCTAGACAAGACTACCGGAGTTGGTTGCCATTCCCTCCTCCAGAGGATCTTCCTGACCCAGGGATAGAACCCACCACTGAGCCACCTGGGAAGCCCTTCTCACCATAGCCCTGCTCAATCTCTGACGTAGGACATGTTTGTTTATCTTATTTGTTTGTCTCTTTCTCTAGAACGTAAGCTCCATAAAGGCATGGACCAATCTGTTCACTGTTGTATCCTTAGCATGTAGAACAGTCCCTGGGGGTATAGTGGGCACTCAAGAAACTTGTATTGAATGAATGAATGAAGGTGGACCCAGCAGAGGCTGTCTGGTGGGATAGCCAGGGTCAGACCAGAAGAGGAGGCTTGGCAGGCAGGGCCAGGATCACAAAAGTGTGACCTGTGCAGGACCCATGCTTACCAGGGCTCCATGCTCAGTTTAATGCTCTGCTGTTGCTGTAGTAAATTTTTAAAAATAATCTTGGGGTAAGGGACTCTGTGTTTGCATTTTTCACAGGCCCCAGAAATTATGGAGCCAATCCAGCAGGCAGGGCTCTTGTTGTTGCTATTTAGTTGCTAATTTGTATCCGACTCTTCTGTGATCCCATGGACCATAGCCCACCAGGTTCCTCTGTCCACAGGATTTCACAGGCAAGAATACTGGAGTGGGTAGCCACTTCCTTCTCTAGGGGATCTTCCTGACCCAGGGATCAAACCTACGTCTTCTGCATTGTAGGAGGGTTCTTTACCACTGAGCCACCAGGACAAGCAGGATAACTGGAGTTTAATCATTCTACAACTAGGCTAAGCACTGGGTTTGGGCAAGGACTTTGCAAGGAGTTTCCAGGTAGAGCTGCCACCAGCCACGAGCTCTGTCTCCAAGAGGGGTTTGGGAAGACAGAAGGGTGGCATGAACAGTCTCAGAGTGTGGGAAGCCTGCCATACAGTACAAACACTTTGTGCAATTCTCATGTGCGTGTGCTTCATACAGGCCCACTCCTTCACACACACATAAGGACAGACCCAGGGGCGTGCACACTTTTGGATCGATTACTTGCAACACTGGCCCCCTTTCTCCTCCATCCTGGCCATGTGATTTTTGCAACTCCTCCTTTCACTGTGACAAGTAACAAGGTCAGAGCTTGGTGGCCACACCATCAGCACCTGCTCAGACAGACTGGGACAGACTGAGTCTGTCCTCAAAGGCGTAACCAGTGGGTAAGGATGGCCCGTGTCACCAACCAGATGGTGAATACCACACACACACACACACACACACACACACACACACACATGCATAGAGCAAGAACAGGACAGAAGGCAGATGGCACTGGTTTTTTTTTTGAAGGGGAAGTTTCCTGCCTGTATAAAGTTGCAAGAATGTCCAGTGAATGCCTGTTTACTGTCACCTGTATTTACCAGTTGCTAACATGTTGCTTGGAGAAGGCGATGGCACCCCACTCCAGTACTCTCGCCTGGAAAATCCGATGGACGGAGGAGCCTGGTAGGCTGCAGTCCATGGGGTCGCTAAGAGTCGGACACGACAGAGCGACTTCACTTTCACTTTTCACTTTCCTGCATTGGAGAAGGAAATGGCAACCCACTCCAGTGTTCTTGCCTGGAGAATCCCAGGGACGGCAGAGCCTGGTGGGCTGCCGTCTATGGGGTCGCACAGAGTCGGACACGACTGAAGGGACTTAGCAGCAGCAGCATGCTGCTACATTTGCGTTCTCTCTGCTTCTATCGGCGTATAGTATTCTTGTTAGAGGAAGTACTGATTGAAACTCCCACCCTGACCAGGTACCACAGTAGCCATATGTGTGAGTTATTTTATGACAGGAGGTCCTGGTAAGGAGCACAGAACTAACAAGCCCCATGAATTCCGGAAAGCGGAAAAGGAGACAGGAGACACCAGTCCACACGGTCTATCAACCTCCCAGAATCCTCCTCGCTGGCAGCCATCTTGGCTGAATGATGGGTGTGTCTCCAGGAAGGAGGCTGCATCAGAATGATTGGCCAGAGACAACCTGGAAACTAATCCCATCAGCATAAGACCCAAGACTGGGAGCCACCTGATAGAGCAGTCCTCCTGGTTTCCCTTACCCTCCTGCTCTCTGCCTGGGTGTGCCTTCCCAATCAAGTCTCTTGCTTGGTCAGCACATGGGTCTCCTGGGACAATTCGTTTTCAAGTAGACAAGAGCCCACACGCTGGCCCTGGAAGGAGTGCCCCTGCCTGCAACATCCTTATGATTATTGCTGGCTCCTGTGAGAGAAAGTACAGGTGTTAGGACCCTTCACACGACTCCATATTTCAGGGGATATCTGAACACAGGCACTCTATTTACATATCCAAGTATAATAGTCAAATTTAGGAAGTTAATGCTGACACCATAGTGTTATCTGACACTGTCCCTATTCAACATTCTCTGTGTCCATATACAATACCCAGCGGAGAAGCAAGGCTTGCATTCACGTGTGTGTCTCCCTGAATCCAGACAGTGCCTCAGCCCCCACCCTCCCTGCCCCTTTTGTTTTTCACAGCCATGAGGCTGAGGCTTTCAGGACAGCTGCTTTGTAGAACACCCCTCCATTTGGTCCGATTGTTTCCTCCTGATTCTATTCAGGTTATGCACTTTTGGCAAGAAGCTGGATACCTGATATGGTGTGAGAGCATCCTTCAAGGCTGTGGGGTGCTGGCAATGGTCAGGCTTTTTGATCATCAGCTCAAACGTCAGTCGCCCAGACCGCTTTCTGGCCCCAGGCCCCCAAGAGCTATTCTTCCTTTGAGTTCAGTCAGTAGAGTAATGTAGCTAAGAGGCCCAATTCTGGAGCCAGGGTCCTGGGCTCAAAGTCCAGTTCGAACACGTCCACTGTGACTTTGAGTACGTTACTTCACCTCTCTGGGCTTCACTTTCCTCTATTTTATAATGGAGATCATAGTCCCTACCTCTTATGCTTGTTATCTGAATTAAAAATGCCAATACATGTAATGCATTTGGACAGCACCTGAAATCGTCTTGATGGCAGTTAAAAATAGTTTAGTAAAGATTTCTGGCCCTTGCCTTGTGGAAGCTTGATAGAATTATACTTCCTGTCCCCTTGAAGTTGGATGCACAGAAGTAGCTCTGGCCAATGAACTATTTGCAGGAAAGATGGGTGTCACTTCCTGGGCCAGAGTATGTAACTGCTGGTGTAAGACTCCCCTGAACTCTTTCTCTCTGCACAGTGACTGAAAACTTTTGAATGGATGGAGGCTGATTCACTTGCCCAAACTAGAATAAGCAGCGTCTCTTCCTTCTGCAATGAACAAGCCGACTTGCAATGAACAAGCATGAATAAGCAACAGGCCTTGGCCACTGAGATTGTGGGCTTGTTTGTTACTGCAGCATATGCTAGTTTATCCTGACTAATTCAGTACTACATGGATGTTAGATGTCATCCCCATCATTATTCTTAATACTGACATTATTATTTCTTGTGCCCATCTCGCTCAGAGCCTTGCTACTATGTTATGATGATCTCCCTTCCCATCTCCAGCTGTGAATTTCTCAAGCACTGGCTCCATATCCTTCTGTCTCCAAGGTCCTAAAATCCCAGCTCAGGACCAGTCAGACACTTTCCATTCAGTGTTCTGTGTGTGAGTGTTTATATCTGAGTTATAAGTAGCCTTTAACTGGCTTTGTTTTGATTTCAGAATTTCTAATTGCACAAACAATAATGTAGCACCAGCCATAAAAATAAAAGACAAAATTCATTTACCATCTCTCACATTTTAAGGGTCTTTCCGTGCTCTTGTTTGTCCTTGTGAATGCATGGTTTTTAAAGTTGCTCTTTCAGCCAGACAGCCTTTTTTCCAGACAAGAAAAAAGCCTCCTGCTTCTTTCTCCATATAGAATACTATCAGGAGGACACTTTCCACAAGTTTATAAGACCTTTATTCTAGAGTTGCATATATTCCGTGGAGCGGATGAACCTCCAGTGGTTTAGAGGGGCTTTTGCTTTTTTGACATTTAAACATTCTCCAATTCTTTGCTGTTTCAGCTGGCACTGCTATGAACATCTGTTCTGTGGGCTCTTCCCTCTCACCCTCTATATCTTCAGGAAGGGTGCATCATATGAGCACAACATTCTAGTAAATTAGGGATACCCCCCTCCTCTATAAAAGAAATATCACAGAGTCATTTTAGTGACTGCTCAGCCACAAAATGATTGAATAATGGTATTAAAATAAGTTCTGCCACTTTAAACTGCCTCAAGTTTTCTTTCTCATTTGATGAGCTGTTTCCCCATCTTCGGAGCCCTTCACCCAAAGAGTCTTGCAATTGGCTATTTCCTGTTTTCACCTGAAGCAAGGGTGGACTCAGCACTGCTTCCTGCCTAGATTCATGTAACTTTGTGCCTGTTGACTTACCCCATGCTTTGCTTTCTTAAACTGCTTCTCGGTCTTCGTTTCCACCCCAGCATTAGCAGCTGGCTTTTTAGCTTGGGACTTGTTATTATGGAGAAATGGACTTTTATCTTTTCACTAGAATTATCCCATATGGATAAATGAGTAGCTGCAACCAGGATGTGTGTCTTGGGGGTGCTGGGCTGTTACCTCCTGCTCTGTGCGGGGTGACCCAGGAGGTCTCTTTGTGTCCCAGGCAAACGGCTGTGTCTCCAACACTCAGCTCAGGGCCTGGCCTGGAGCTGATGCTCAGTGACTGATTGTGGAATAAATCACTGGATGAGAGGAAAAGGCTTCTGGAAGGAGCATCTGCACTGGGTCTTGGAGTCTGGGGAATGGAAAAAGGGAGATTGAAGAGAGAAAGCTATTTTCAGAGGGGACCTTGTCCAGCCCACATCACTGCTGGGTGTGTGGCTGTGTTTCTTGGTTTCAGTTCCATTTGAGATTGAATAGAGAGACCATTCATTCATTCATCAAATATTATTTAAGTGCCTGATATATACCTGGATTTATCCTAGGCAGAAGTTCCAGCCCGCATGAGGCTGACATTCTCCTGGGGGGACAGACAGTAACTAAGGCAAGAAAAAGTTCCACACAGCACATTCTAAGTGAGGAAAAACGCCATGGAGAAAAAGAAGCAGGCACCAGCCATGCTCACACTTCTTGCTTTGTTTTCTCTTTGGCAATTTAGTTTGTTTTAAAAGTGATGCAGGAAAATATGAATACGTCTTCACAGTAAGAAATTCATACAACACAGGAATAGTATGGAGGGAATCAAGGGAAAGTGTTTGCCAACACCCTGTCCCAAACTGCTCTCTGCCCCAGAGGGTCCATTCTTCCAGATCTTTCTCTCTGCATTTATATCAACACCCATTTACACATTCATGTCTTGGTTTTTCTTCCAGCACTCGTGTGATTATATTAAATATATTGCTCTTGCTTTTTGTTCCCTCAGCAATATTTCGAGGATCTTCTTTTCATGTCAGAACATACCACCCACCCCATCTTGTGAAGTGCTGCAGAGGATTTCAGAGGAGGGATGCCTGTGATGGATTCAACCACTTCTGCACGGAGGGACCTTCCATCTGTTTCCAGCCTGTTGAGATCACAGATGCTGGTGCAGGGAGAATCCTTGGGTGTGTCTTGGTGGGTGGGTGAGAGCATTCTGGTAGGATGGAGACTTAGAAGGGGAATTACTAGATTTGAGCCGGGGAATTGCATTTTTGATACACACTGCAAAACTGTACTCCAAACAGACTGCCTTAATTTCCTCCTGTACCCAGAGGGTCTGTTTGCCCAAACCCCCACCCAGTCTGTACCTCTTCCTTCCCCATGGGCCCTCCTGCCAACTAATCTTTGTTCCTCTTAGGACCCCATGGACTGTGGCCTGCCAAGCTCCTCTGTCCATGGGGTTTCTCAAGCAAGGATACTGGAGTGGGTTGCTATTTCCTTCTCCAGGGGATCTTCCTGACCCAAGGATTGAGCTCGCGTCTCCTGTTTGCCAGACAGATTCTTTACCACTGAGCCACCAGAAACAGGGCTGCTAACACACATCTTTGTGGCCCTGAAGGCTCACATGGGCTCATGTCCACTTCACAGAAGGTCTGAGTTGGAAAGGCCTCCTGAGACCATCCAGTCCAACCTGCTCCCTGTTGGGATGGGGAAACTGAGGTCCAAGGAGGAGATAGGACTTCCTCTTACAGAAGAGAATGTACTTCCTTGTACATTCCTCTGAATGTACAACATGTAAAGGGCAGCCTGGGATCAGAACCCTGATCTCCTCTCTTTGCTCAGAGGACAAGCATCTACACAGGCTGTGCAGACTCATATTTTTGTGAGGGGTGATAGAGTATGATGATGGTGAGCATGGGCTCCAGAGCCAGATAGCCTGGAGTCAAATTCCAGCTGTCAAAGCTGTGTGACTCAGGGCAAGCTGCTGAACTCCTCTGATCCTCAGTATTCTTATCTGTAAAATGGGTCTAATGGGAGCCTCTGTCTTAGGGGCTCTTGTGAAGACTGTCTGAAATCAGACATGCAAGTTGCATGTAAGTCAAGGCTTGCACACTATGGATTCTATTTATTCATCTTGCTCATGGAGGGGACATGCTATTCATTCAATGATAATTCTCTCTGTACTTACCCCATGCCATGCATTGTACAGAGGCACAAGAGAGGAAAGAGTGAAAAAGAGCAGGAATTGCCAAATTCAAGGTTGTGAGTATTTACCCCTGGTTTTCTTCTGAATTTTGTATTGATAGTTTTGCCCTTACATGAAGATTTTTATCCATTTTGAACTAATTGTTATATATAGTGATAGGTACGGAGAGGGCAATGACACCCCACTCTAGCACTCTTGCCTGGAAAATCCTATGGATGGAGGAGCCTGGTGGGCCGCAGTCCATGGGGTCGCTAAGAGTCGGATACGACTGAGCAACTTCACTTTCACTTTTCACTTTCCTGCATTGGAGAAGGAAATGGCAACCCACTCCAGTGTTCTTGCCTGGAGAATCCCAGGGACGTGGGAGCCTGGTGGGCTGCCGTCTCAGGGGTCTCACAGAGTCGGACACGACTGAAGCGACTTAGCATTAGCATCAGTGATAGGTAAGGGTCTAACTTTATTCTTTTTTTCTGTGACTGTCTAGTTGTTCTAGCACCATCTGTTAAAAAGATGGTGGATGGTCTTGGCACCCATGTTAAATATCAGTTGATTGTAGATGTGTTGGTTTATTTCTGGACTCTCAGTTCTTGTCCATTGACTTACATGTCTATCTGTTGAAAAGATGGTGGATGGTCTTGGCACCCATGTTAAATATCAGTTGATTGTAGATGTGTTGGTTTATTTCTGGACTCTCAATTCTTGTCCATTGACTTATGTGTCTATGTGTTGAAAAGATGGTGGATGGTCTTGGCACCCATGTTAAATATCAGTTGATTGTAGATGTGATGGTTTATTTCTGGACTCTCAGTTCTTGTCCATTGACTTACATGTCTATCTGTTGAAAAGATGGTGGATGGTCTTGGCACCCATGTTAAATATCAGTTGATTGTAGATGTGATGGTTTATTTCTGGACTCTCAATTCTTGTCCATTGACTTACGTGTCTATGTGTTGAAAAGATGGTGGATGGTCTTGGCACCCATGTTAAATATCAGTTGATTGTAGATGTGATGGTTTATTTCTGGACTCTCAGTTCTTGTCCATTGACTTACATGTCTATCTGTGTGCCAGTACCATGATTGTCTTGATTACTGTAGCTTTGTACTAGGTTTTGAAATCAGGGAATGTGAGTCTTCCTATTTTGTTCTTCTTGGCTCAAGATTATTATTATTATTTTTTTTTTTTTTGCTATCCACCATGGTCCTTTGAAATTCTCTATAAATTTTAGAATCAGTTTGTTAATTTCCATAAAGAAGTCATCTGGGATTCTGATGGGGATTGTACTCAATCTGCAGATCAGGTTGGCAGACTGCTTTCTTAACAATGTTAAGTCTTGCAAACCATAAACATAGGTTGTTTTTCCAATTATTTAGATCTTTTAAAATGTCTTTCAACAATGTTTTGCAGTTTTCAGTGTGCAAGTCTTGTACTTCTTTTATTAACTTATTCCTAATGATTTTATTCATTTTAATGCAATTGTTAATATGATTTTTAAAAAATTTTCACTTTGGATTATTTATTGCAAGTATATAGTAAGACAATTGATATTTATACATTGATCTTATGTCCTGCAACCTAATCAACTCTTTTATTATTTCTAGTAGTTTTAGTGGATTCCTTAGGATTTTCTAAGTACAAGATAATGTCATCAGTGAATAGAGATAGTTTTTACTTCTTCCTTTCCAATCTGAGGGCCTTTTATTTCTTTTACTTGCCTAGTTGCCTTGGCTAGAGTCTGTAGTACAACACTGAATAGAAGGAGTGAGAACGAACATCCTCGCTTTATTCTTGATCTTACCAGGAATGCATCCAATCTTATATTGGATTATATATGATTTAAACAGTGGGCCTTTTGTAGATGCCCTTTAATAGGTTGAGGAAGTTCCCGTCTATTACCTGTTTGTTGAGTGTTTCTACCATGAAAAGTTGTGGGATTTTGTCAAAAGCATGCTGTTCAGTCACTCAATCATGTCTGACTCTTTGCAACCCCACAGACTGTAGCATGCCAGGCATCCCTTTCCTTCACCATCTCCTGGATCTTGCTCAAACTCATGTCTATTGAGTCAGTGATGCCATCCAACTATCTCGCCTATGTCATCCCCTTCTCCTCCTGCCTTCAATCTTTCCCAGCATTAGGGTCTTTTCTAATGAGTCAGCTCTTCGCATCAGGTGACCAAAGTATTGGAATTTCAGCTTCAACATCAGTCCTTCCAATGAATATTCAGGATTGATTTCCTTTAGGATTGACTGGTTTGAGTCCAGTCAAAGCAGTCCAAGGGACTCTCAAGAGTCTTCTTTAATATCATAGTTAAAAAGCATCAATTCTTTGGTGCTCAGCCTTCTTTATGATCCAACTCTCACATCTGCACATGACTATTGGGAAAACCATAACTTTGACTAGATGGACCTTTGTTGGCAAAGTAATATCTCTGCGTTTTTAATACGCTGTCTAGGTTTGTTATCGCTTTTCTTTCAAGGAGCGCCTTTTAATTTCATGGCTGCAGTCATCATCTGCAGTGATTTTGGAACCCAAGAAAATAAAGTCTGTCATTGTTTCCATTGTTTCCCCTCTGTTTGCCATGAAGTGATGCGACCAGATCTTAGTTTTTTGAATGTTGAACTTTAAGCCAGCTTTTTCATTCTCCTCTTTCACCTTCATCAAGAGGCTCTTTAGTACCTCTTTACTTTCTGCCATAAGGGTGGTATCATCTGCATATCTGATAAGATCATTGATATTTCTCCTGGCAATCTTGATTCTGGCTTGTGTTTCATCCAGCTTGGCATTTCACATGATATACTCTGCATATAAATTAAATAAGCAGGGTGACAATATATAGGCTTGATGTACTCTTTTCCCAATTTGGAACCAGTCCATTGTTCCATGTCCGGTTCTAACTGTTGCTTCTTGACCTGCATACAGGTTTCTCAGGAGGCAGGTAAGGTGATCTGGTATTCCCATATTTTAAAGAATTTTCCATAATTTGTTGTGATCCACATAGTCAAAGGCTTTAGCATAGTCAATGAAGCAGATGTTTTTCTGGAACTCTCTTGCTTTTTCTGTGATCCAGCAGATGTTGGCAATTTGATCTCTGGTTCCTCTGCCTTTTCAAATCCAACTTGAACATCTGGGAGTTCTCAGTTCACGTACTGGCTTGGAGAATTTTGAGCATTACTTTTCTAGCGTGTGAGATGAGTGTGATTGTGTGGTAGTTTGAGCATTCTTTGGCATTGCCTTTTTTTGGGTTGGGATGAAAACTGACCTTTTCCAAGGGAACCCTCTTACACTGTTGGTGGGAATGCAAACTAGTACAGCCACTATGGAGAACAGTGTGGAGATTCCTTAAAAAACTGGAAATAGAACTGCCTTATGATCCAGCAATCCCACTGCTGGGCATACACACTGAGGAAACCAGAAGGGAAAGAGACACATGTACCCCAATGTTCATCGCAGCACTGTTTATAATAGCCAGGACATGGAAGCAACCTAGATATCCATCAGCAGATGAATGGATAAGAAAGCTGTGGTACATATACACAATGGAGTACTACTCAGCCATTAAAAAGAATACATTTGAAGCAGTTCTAATGAGGTGGATGAAACTGGAGCCTATTATACAGAGTGAAGTAAGCCAGAAAGAAAAACACCAATACAGTATACTAACGCATATATATGGAATTTAGAAAGATGGTAACAATAACCCTGTGTACGAGACAGCAAAAGAGACACTGATGTATAGAACAGTCTTATGGACTCTGTGGGAGAGGGAGAGGGTGGGAAGATTTGGGAGAATGGCATTGAAACATGTAAAATATCATGTATGAAACAAGTTGCCAGTCCAGGTTCAATGCACAATACTGGATGCTTGGGGCTGGTGCACTGGGACGACCCAGAGGGATGGTATGGGGAGGGAGGAGGGAGGAGGGTTCAGGATGGGGAACACATGTATACCTGTGGCGGATTCATTTTGATATTTGGCAAAACTAATACAATTATGTAAAGTTTAAAAATAAAATAAAATAAAATAAAATAAAAAAAAAGTAAAGAAAACTGACATTTGCCAGTCCTGTGGCCACTGCTGAGTTTTCCAAATTTGCTGGCATATTGAATGCAGCACTTTCACAGCATCACATTTTAGGATTTGAAAGAGCTCAGCTGGAATTTCATCACCTCCACTAGCTTTGTTCATAGTGATGCCTCCTAAGGCCCACTTGACTTTGCACTCCAAGATGTCTGGCTCTAGGTGAGTGATCACACCATCGTGGTTATCTGGGTCATGAAGGTCTTTTTTGTATAGTTTTCCTGTATATTCTTGCCACCTCTTCTTAATCTCTTCTGCTTCTGTTAGGTGCATACCATTTCTGTCCTTTATTGTGCCCATCTTTGCTTGAAATGTTCCCTTGGTATTTCTAATTTTCTTGAAGAGCTCTCTAGTCTTTCCCATTCCTTGTTCTCCTCTATTTCTTTGCACTGTTCACTTAGGAAGGCTTTCTTATCTCTCCTTGTTATTCTTTGGAACTCTCTATTCAGATGGGCAAAAGCATATTTTATGTCAATTGAGATGATCATGTGATTTTTGTTTTTTATTTTATTGATATGATTTATTACATTAGTTAATTTTCAGATGCTGAACCAAACTTGCATTCCTGTGATAACTCTAAGTTGGTCACGGTGTATAACTCTTTTTATATGTTGCTATATTTTGTTTGCCAATATTTTTCTTGAAGATTTTCAGATTTATGTTCGTAAGAAATATTATCTGTAGTTTTCCTTTCTTGTGGTATTCCTTCTGCCCCTGGCTTCTGGAAATGCCCAAGAGTTCAGATTAGCCATCAAGGCCCCCATGCTTGGGCCAGATTATCAGCCCCTGGGAGGGGCGCCAAAGTATTTTGCCAATATCTACACAAGTTCTTAAGGAGATAGGGCACACTGATGCTGGCTGAGTGCTGGGCCCTTTTGTAAGTATTCTTTCATTTGAGCTTCTCAGCATCCTATTATGAGTATTATTACTTATTGTATAGATGGGGAAACTGTATGGGGTAAATCTATAGACTCCATAACAGGTGCTTTTGATGATTTCTCATTATATAATGAATGTGGAATGAACTGAATGTTTATGCCCCCCTGCAAATTTATATACTGAAAGCCTAGCTTCCAAGGTACTGATTTTAGGAGGTGAGGCCTTTGAGAAGTGATTAGATCATGAGAGTGGAGCCCCTATGAATGCAAATCATGCCCCATAAAAGAGGCCCCAGAGAACTCTCCTGCCCTTCTGCCACGTGGGATCACAGTGAGAGCACAGTGGTCAATGGACCAGGAAGTGGGCTTTTACCAGACTGAATCTGCTGGTGCTTTGAGCTTGAACTTCCAGCTTCCCAAACTGTAAGAAATAAATCTGTACTATTTATAAGTCACCCAGTTTATGGTATTCTGTCACACCAGACTGAATCAACTGAGACAGAATGTATAGTTAGATTTATTTTACTTTTCTTATTTTTATTTTAAAGAATAATGTAACAAACATCCCTACTCCTACGACTCAGCTATTAACCATTTCTCATATTTGCTGACAGTGTGCTTTTCATTAAAGAAATAAAACTAATTATCATTTAACCACCCTCTCCCTCCTCCCCTGGCTTCCCTGGTGGCTCAGAAGATAAAGCGTCTGCCTGCAGTGCGGGAGACCTGGGTTCGATCCTTGGGTTGGGAAGATCCCCTGGAGAAGGAAATGGCAACCCACTCCAGTACTCTTGCCTGGAAAATTCCATGGACTGAGAGGCTCCTCAGAGCCTGGAGGCTACAGTCCATGGGGTCGCAGAGTCGAACACGACTGAGCGCCTTCACTCACTCACTTCCCTCCTCCCCAGAGACCATGCTCCTCACTATTTTCATGGTTAATCTTCTAGACAGAGCATTTTTGTGCTTTCCCATGTGTAAATATGTATCCAATAATAGCACATACTTTTTTGCAGCTACGTTTTTAATAATTTTTATTTCATAAGCCCAAATATTTACATAACTGCATCAATTTGGAGTTTTTATTTATTTTTACCAGAAATAGGATTATTTTCATACATATTTTCCTGCTTTCTGTTTTTCTTACTCTTCAATGTCTTGAAGAAATCCTTCTAATTTTGCCATCGCTCTAATCCATTCTTTTTTATGGCTGTGTAATATGAATATATCTATCCATGAATGATTTGATGAGTAGCTTTCGTCTTGTCATGGTGAAGAGGTGTGTGACAAGCATATGTATTAGGTACCAGTGTTTTTATTTTGTAAGATATATTTCTTAGAAAGAGAGTGCCAGGTCAAAGAATATATGTATTTTTACATGTTAATGACTGTTTCTGGAAATAATTCTCATAAAGCTGAAATAATTCTCATTTTCTAGATTTGAACAAAAGAATCCAGTTTATCACAACTTCCTGGTAGTAGATGTTATGTAACTTAAAATATTATATATAATCCAAACTGTTGGTTGAAAAACAGTATCCTCTTATTATTTCAATTTACATAGCCCAGAGTTTGAATCTTTTCTATTTATTTTTTTTTCTGTTTATTTATTTTACAATATTGTATTGGTTTTGCCATACATTGACTTGAATCTGCCACGGGTGTACACGTGTTCCCCATCCTGAACCCCCCTCCCACCTCCCTCCCCATCCCATCCCTCTGGGTCATCCCAGTGCACCAGCCCCAAGCACTCTGTATCATGTATCGAACTTGGACTAGCGATTCGTTTCACATATGTTGTTTATTGACCTTTTGGACTTGTTCTGCTGTGATTTGCTTATTCATGTACTTATCCCAATTTGAAATTTAATTCCTTCTATTTTTAACACCTCATTGGCATATTATAAATATTAACCTTCAATTTTCTATGTTGCAAGTATTTCCCCAAATCTATTACTTGTCTATGTTGATTTTGTTTGTTCAGTTCAGTTCAATTTCAGTTCAGTTCAATTCAGTTCAGTCGCTCAGTCATGTCTGACTCTTTGCGACCCCATGGACTGCAGCATGCCAGGCTTCCCTGTCCATCGCCAACTCCTGGAGTTCACTCAAACTCACGTCCATCAAGTCGGTGATGCCATCCAGCCATCTCATTCTCTGTCCTCCCCTTCTCCTCCCACCTTCAATCTTTCCCAGAATCAGGGTCTTTTCCAATGAGTCAGTTCTTCGCATCAGGTGGCCAGAGTATTGGAGTTTCAGCTTCAACATCAGTCCTTCCAATGAATATTCAGGATTGATTGCCTTTAGGATTGACTGATTTGATCTCCTTGCAGTCCAAGCGACTCTCAAGTCTTCTCCAATACCACAGTTCAAAAGCATCAATTCTTCAGCACTCAGCTTTCTTTATAGTCCAACTCTCCATACGTGACTACTGGAAAAACCATAGCCTTGGCTAGACGGACCTTTGTTGGCAAAGTAATGTCTCTGCTTTTTAATATGCTGTCTAGGTTGGTCATAACTTTCCTTCCAAGGAGTAAGTGTCTTTTAATTTCATGGCTGCAGTCACCATCTGCAGTGATTTTAGAGCCCCCCAAAATAAAGTCTGTCACTGTTTCCACTGTTTCCCCATCTATTTGTTATCTGATGCCAAAAACCAAAGTTTTAATTTTTATATCATCAGAATATTTTGATGACAAAAAATTACTTTTCTTTTAGCACTTTGGGGTTTTAGACTTCAGAAAATCACCTATATTTATTTTTGGAGTGGCTCAAAAGACCAGTGCAAAAGTGTACTTCTGGGTTTGTTATGTAAAACTGTCAGGAGCCACCAAACCATTTCGGCCTGTTAGGACCAATTCAAAGATAGTATAATTCATTCTGTAAGTTTTTATTCAGGACTTTCTATTCATCAGTTTCCATAGAACCATACATGTATTATTCACTGACTCTGAAACATTCTGTGATATGGTACCATCATTATTTCCAATTTATAGGTAAGGAATCAGAGGTACAGTGTGGTCAAGTAGTACCTTAAGATTACAAAGCAGGAAAGTGGCAGAGCTGGCTTCCAAGTTCCTGCCCCTTTGCCTCCCCCACTAGCCTGCTCTGGAGCCTATGCTCACAACCGCTGGGCACCTAGCTATGTAGCAAGCTTGAGTCTGTACAGGCCTAGAAGTAGATTCTGACTAACAGAAAACAGGTACCCAGAGGGTGGTCTCTGAGAATGATCCAGAAGGCAGCAATTGTTGCACTTAATGATGTGGCCACCCATAAAGGATCATGTTTTTCCTCCTAGTATTCAATACTCAACCCTCCTGCTCATTCCCGAGGTGGAGACAGTTTCCCAGCCTCAAGATTGGGTGGATCACCAGGCTGTGGGTAGGCCTCTTGGGCTGGACCCTTTCTTAGTCTTGGCTGCTCTGCTGGACAGTGAGATGGGTACAGAGCTGTGCTGGGCTTGGGTCCTTCAATTCTAGGGCCAACCCTGGTAATGAGAAAAGGCTCAGGACTGGGAAAAGGAAGGGGGAGGGTTTTATGTTTCTCCAGCGAGAACTCCAAAGCAGGCCCGGGGTAGGTAGGTGCCTTTCCTACAGCAAGGATGTTAATCCTCACATCATGCCTTTGAAGTGGCTGTTGCTGGCACCATTTAAAAATGCATATGATTCAGGGGGCCCGGAGTTCCATTCTTGGTCCAAGAACTAAGATCCTGCTTGCTGCAACTAAGACCCAACACAGCTAAATAAATAAATAAACATTTTTTAAAAATAAAATGCATATTTGTTTGTATTATTATTGCAAGCTTAACTCATTCCTTATATAATTTGGTTAAGCAATATATAGGTATATTAAGTAAAAGATGAAATACATGCTTCCCATTCTATGCTCCCACACTTTATTCCCATCCTTGACGATATAGAATGTATCCTTTTAAGCTTTCCATAATACAGGTGGGGGCTTCCCTTGTGGCTCAGACAGTAAAGAATCTACCTGCCAGTGCAAGAGACCCGGGTTCGATCCTGGGTAGGGAAGATCCCTTGGAGAAGGAAATGGCAACCCACTCCCATATTCTTACCTGGAAAATTCCACGGACAGAGGAGCCTGGTGGGCTACAGTCCATGGGATTGCAAAGAGTTGGACACGACTGAGCATCCACAGATAATACAGGTACAAACATACATGCATAAAGTTTTAAAAAAAATTTTGGTAGAATATATCCAACATAAAATTTGCTGTTTTAACCACATTTGAGTGTACAGTTCAGTAACATTAAATCCTTTTGCATTGTGGTGTATCTATCACCATCATCCCATTTCCAGAACTTTTTCATCATCCCAAACAGAAACTCTTGTATCCATTCCATTACAGGGTAACGCCACATGCCCCCTTGCTCTCGCCCCTGGCAACCAGCATCCTACTTCCTGTCTCTATGAATTTGACTAATATTATTCTCTGGGTTCGATCCCTGGGTTGGGAAGATCCCCTGGAACAGGGCATGGCAACCCATTCCATTATTGCCTGGAGAATCCCATGGACGGAGGAGCCTGGCAGGCTACGGTCCATGGGGTTGCAAAGAGTCAGACACAACTGAAGCGACTTAGCATGCATGCACACACATTCCTACTATATTATATTACATAATTCATTTGCATGGAATCATACAGTATTTGTGACTAGCTTAATTCACTTAACATACTGCCTGAAGTTTGATCGCATTGTAGCGTGTGTCCGAGTTTCCTTCCATTTTAAGATTGAGTAATATTCCACTGTATGCACAGACCACATCCTGTTTATCTATTCGTGCACCAATGGACACTTGGGTTGGTTCCAGGTTTTAGCTATTCTAAATAATGCTGCTATGAACATGGGTCTACAAACATCTATTCCAATTCCTCTTTCAGTTCTCTAGGGTATATACCCAGAGGTGGAATTGGTGAATCAGTTGGTGGTTCTATGTTTAATTTTTTTGAGGAGCCTCCATATCATTTCCCACAGTGGCTATACCATTTGACATCCTCACCAGTGATGCCTAAGGGTTCCAATTTCTCCACATCCTTGCTCACCCATCTTCTGGTTTTATTTTTTGGATAATAGCTATGCTAATGGGTGTGATGAGACATCTCTCTGTGATGTCCATAGGTTTTAATTTCACAACGATGGTATCATATAATGCAAATTGGTTACCAAACGTTCACCTAGAAACACAGCATGGTACTTTTTTATGGCAGCATATGCCAGTTGCCTCTTTATTATTACTAGTCTCATGTTTCAGATGAAGAAAGCACGGCTTGGGGAGTTCAAAGAAGAGAGCAGACTCTTCCGGGGAGCGGGTGGGGGCAGACGTTGCGTCAGTTACTGGAGCTGGGTGGTAACAGCCTGTCCTCCAGCGCTGGTGCAGAACATGCCCTCACTTACAGGAATGGGGGCCTTCGCCTCTGCTCCAGCCTCAGGAGGAGATCTTCAAGGCTGCTTTATTTTCTGCTGCTGCCACAACAAATTATCCCAAATGCAGAGGCTTAAAACCACACCAACTGATTTTCTTACCTTCTTATCAGTCAAAATTCTGGTGGGGACAGCTAGGTCTCTGCTTAGAGTGTCCCAAGGCTGAAATCAAGGGGACGACAGGGCTGTCTGTGCTCCTTAAGAGCCTCTAGGGGAGAATCTATTTTCTTGCTCATTCAGGTGGTTGGCAGAATTCAGTTCCTTGTGATGGTCGGACTGAAGTCCCCGTTTCTTTACTGGGATGGAAGTTTCAGCTTCTAGAGGCAGCCTGAATTCCTAGTGAAGTGAAAGTCGCTCAGTCGTGTCTGACTCTTTGCGACCCCATGGACTAGATACGGTCCATGGAATTCTCTAGGCTAGAATACTGGAGTGGGTAGCCTTTCCCTTCTGCTATTCCTAGAGGGCAGCCCTTTTTTCCATTTCCAAAGGTAGCAACAGCAGGCCTTGCTTAAATCCTTGCCTTGCTTAAATCGCTCCTGCCTCTTCCTCTGCTGCATGTCTCTGCCAGTCTCTCCCTGTTGGTCCCTCCAGCCTCTGGGGAAAGAATCTTTGCTTATACAGACCTGTGGGATTAGATGGTGGGGGGGGGGGGAGGTGCACCTGTGTAACGCAGGCTGCTCTCTCTCCCTCTCAAAGTCCACAACCCTAATTCCATGTGTAGTTCTTCTGCTGTGAAATGGAGAATACTCACAGGCTTTGGGGACTAGCACATAGAAATCTCTGGGGAGCCATTCTCCTGCTGGGACTTGGTCTCAGCTGAAGGCTCATTTACACTCATAGCTGCTTGTTGATGCTGCCTGTTGGCTAAGATGTAACTGGGGCAGTCAGCTGGGACATTTCCATATGGTCTCTTCATGTGGCCTGGGCATCCTCACAACACCATGAGGGTGAATGGAATGAGAGATGAGAGAGATAGAGAAACAGAGAAAGAGACAGAGACAAGAGAGACAAAGACTAAAAGAGACAGAAGCTATATCATTTTTATATCCTAGACTTAGCAGTCATATAGCATCATTTTCTCCCCTCCAACCCTTGGTGGGAAGTGACAGGTTCTTCAAGAGCCCATGGGACTAAAAATATTTTGAAAAATACAGCCAGCCATCTCCTCCTAGATAGTAGTAGTCATAACCACAGTTATAACTGTGTTATAACATAAAGGAAATGTTATAAATGTGTTATAATATAAAGGGTTAGGGTTAGGGTATAACATAACACAGTTATAACAGTTATAACAGCAATAGCAATAATAGTGGTATGCTTTGAGTTCTTACGAAGTGTCTTGCTCTCTTCTAACCAATTCAAGGGCATCATCTTATTTGAACCCTCACACTCACCCTAGGATACAGTTACTATCATTATTTACATTTGCATATGGACACAGAAATGAAACTTAGGTGGAAACTGAGGCTCAGATAATCGCTGGGTTTGGGGGAAAAGATCTCTGAGGAAGCAGACTCGGTGATGAATGCTAGGCTTGGGGAGGTGGAGGAGAGAAAGCCTGCTGGGCGGGGTCTGGGATAAGAGTGATGGGTACGTCCTTGGGGTTCCAGTTTGGGCCAGGCTTCAAGGGCTGGACTGGATTAGGGGCAGCAGTGGCGGTCGGAAGGGTGATCTATGTTTAAGAGCACAGGCTGAATCAAAGGCCTGGAGGTCAGACGTCCTGTGATGAGTAGACAGATGTCCAGGGGTAGAGGGAGGGGTGGGATGTTGGGGAGAAATGGTGGAGGGCCATAAGGTTGGCTGGGGACTGGGGAGCTATGGCAGGTGTGAGAGTAAGCAGGATGGCAAGGAGGGCTTTTCTGTTCCAGACCCCGGGCTGAAGTCTCCTTCTTTTCAAGCAACCCCTCCCCCACTTCACCCTTTCTCCGTCCTAGGGAGAGATCTCTACCCTCAGTGACCCACTGAAGGCCAGCTGGGCAGCAGGCCAGCAGGGAAAGCACAGTGAGCTGGGCTGCGGGGACCCCACCAGGGGTTTCCTCCTTCCCCTCTCAGCTGGGAGGCCCCGGTCCCACTCACTGTGCTCTGGGGTTGGCTGCAGGGCTGTGTGCGACCACCCAGGTTCCGCATGGTTCTCTCTCCTTTTTGTAAGTTGCTCTTTGGGACTGTGTCTCTATTTTCCTTTATGGCTCTCATCTCCTTTTCCCTACCCTCATGCATTAACATGTCTTTGCCCCAAGTCTGAGCCCCTTTACAGATGAAGAAGCTGAGGCACTGAGAGAGGTTTCTTCAGAAAATTTGATGTCAGGGCTTTGGGGGCAGTTGGTGTACTGAATCCTCTGCAGGGCTTTCTGCTGCCAGAGGGAATGCCATTCAGCAAAAACTCACAATACTTGCCTGGGCTAGCACTGGCTTGGAGGGCAATTAGGTGCATCCCCTAAGGAGTCTGGCCGGGCATTGGTATACATTGCTTAATTCCTCTGTGCCTCTGTTTCTTCATCTGTAAAATGGGAGTGACAAAAGTATCCACTTTATGGAATTACGTGAGGATTAAATGGGATGGTGCATGTAGAGTGAGTATTCTGGAGACTTCCTGGCCCCAACCACAAACTACACAGGTAATTGTAAATAAGTATAACATCTTACACACAGTTGAACCTGTTGGTTAAAGCATAGGGTTTAGAGTTTGACGCACACTCACTGTTTCCTTAACTCTGTGCTCGCAGGTATGTCATTTCGCCTCTCTGAGCTTTGCTTTCCCTAAAATAGTGTTAAGTGAGATTTGGAATAATGAGTGGGAACCTGCTATAAAGCACAGGGTGGTCAACTTGCCCCTCTGTGATGATCTAGATGGGTGGGATGGGGTGGGGTGTGCAGGAGCTCCAAGAGGGCCTTAGGGGATATGTATATGCATATGGCTGATTCACTTCACTGTACAGCAGAAACTGAACACAACATTGTAAAGCAATTATATTCCAATAAAAGAAGAGAATTAAAAAAAGACATTGTGTAGCTAAAATGCCCAGCAGATAGTGAGCACCCAATGACAGGTCCATTGGGCCAAGGGCGGCAAGAGCTGCCGCCCTTGTCAGCAGAGAATCAGGTGTTGGTGGGAAGTGTCCCATTGGAGCATCAGGGACCCCTTTGCCTGTCTTCCCCTAACCTCATTCCCAGGCTAAGAACCCTGACATTGGAAGTGGCCTTCAGGTATATCCCTCACTGCCCTCTCCCCTTTTGTCTCTTCTGGGGACTGCTTTCTCCCTTTCCAGGTGATTCTGGTAGGACTGCCAATCAAGGGCCCTGCCTTTCTGCCCCCAGGGCAGACCGTGTGATTCTAGCCAGCTAATCAGGAAATCTCATCTGCCTGGAAACAGTAATTGGCCCAGAACTGGGCACGTGGTTCATGAAGGGCCAATCAGAGTTCCTCTGGGGGAAAGTGCTAGTGGCACTGGGAGAGGAAGGCTCTAGTGAAATTAGAAGCTGTTAAGTTCAACAAAGACCATCCTCCCCATCACTTGGAACAAGCCTCCTTGGTATTTTAACTGCCACAGAGGAGAGCAGAACTGAGACCTGGAGAGAGACACAGGTTCTAAAGGATAGAACCTCTGGATCCAGCCATGCCTGAAGATCGCATCAGGCTCCCAGTTAGATAAGCCAATCAGCTTATCCTTTTCATCTGAGCCAGACTGGATTAGATTCTGTGACTCAGCCCAAAGAGTCCCGATTAGCATAGAGTCACACTTGGTGCCCCTTCCTCCTCCATCCAAACACCAATCATCCTCCAGGGTCATCTCCCTCCTCAATCTTGCTTCTCTCCATCCCCTGGTCATTCAGTGTAGTTTAAGCTTTTAACCTACTTCTTTCCAATGATCCCTCAAAGTAGGGGATGAGATGAGAGAAAGGAAGACACAGTGGAAGGAGAAAATGGAACAGAGGCAACAATATACCATTTGAGTCAAGAGAGCCTAAGGAATGAGGATCCACCTGCAGCAACCCCACAGATTTCCACACCCCCTTGGATTTGTGACGCTAACAAGCCACTTTGATACCTACTGTCCTTCACTGGATCCCTGTGGTGACTGCAATTACCCTGCTTATTTCTTTATTTTTGGCTTCACTGGATCTTCACTGTGGGATGCCGGCTCTTTGCTGCAGTGCACAGGATTCTCCTGTTGTGGTGCATGGGCTCCCTACTTGCAGTGCTTGGGCTTAGTTGCCCTATGGCATGCAAGATCATAGTTCCCTGACTAGGGATGGAACCTGTGTCCCCTGCACTGGAAGGCGAATTCTTTTTTGTAACCACTGGACTACCCCAAAAGTCCCTAGCCTGCTTGTTTTAGAGAGGAGAAAAACCTGACACAGAGAGGGTGAGTGTCTTGTTCAAAGGTCACACAGGTAGAAAGTGGCAGAACCGAGATGAAACTGGGTCTTCTGGCTTTAAACTTCATCCTTACAAAACCTCAGACCATCAGAAAGGAAAGGCTTCCAAAGATGTAGATAAGAGAGACTGAGATACAGATAAGAAAGAGACTGGGTGGATGTCTGCCTAGTAGAGTGGTGATTTACGTGATGCATGGAACGGGTGCGAACATGTACGTGTGTGTGCACACACACATACACACACACAGGCAACAGCCCCTCTCATTTACGTGCCCAGGGAGTGACTAAAACCATTCAGGGTGATGGTGATGAAGCAGAGCCACTGCCAGGAGCATAAACAACAGACATTTAAGACAATATTTCAAACAATGAAATAGTGCTGGTCGGCTTCCTACGCAAAGCCCAGTCTCCTTCCTTTCCTGGTGGCGCAGGCCTTCTTCCCAGAGCCTCCAGGCTCACTCCCAGCCTGGCCTCCTGAGCACTGCCCATATCTCTCAATAATGTACGTCTGCCACTATTTCCTGATTCATCAGTTTTAGACATTATCTATCGACTTTCTGCTATGATGGGTGAGGACTGTGCTCACAGGAGGACCACGCTCACACCCACGCCTACTCCACTCACACAGCATCCCGGTGTTAATTTCCAGTGCTTCCGGTGCTTACCTTCCTAACTTTGAAGATGCTATCTCCCCTTCTGTTTCTTGGTTCTGCAGGGCTGGCTGCCTCTCCTGTAGCTCCCAAGCCCTTCTTGGTCGGAGGCGGCTCTCCAGGACCCGGCCTTGCCTGCAGCTCCACAGGCCCCTTCCAAGGTCCAATCACGTGCCTGTGGGACCAGCGATCACGGCTGACCTGGGATCCTGGACCCGTGTTCTTCTTCCCATCACTCTGTCCTTCCTCTTGTGTTCAGTCCCCCATCCCAGGCTCTGCTAGGGTCCCCTAAGAGGGGGTGGATATCAGCGTGACCAGAAGTCCCTCCTTTGGACATTCAGCTTCTTGGGGTCCTATGGCCAGATGGTCTCTGAGGTTGCCTCCTCATCTTTCCAATCAGCATTTTGAAACAGAAACGAAGGTCTCCAGGGGGCTTTCTCTTATGAAATTATCTGGCTTCATTATGTCATGAGAAAAATAGAGAATCCAAACACACCACAGACTGCCAAGCGTTTGACAAGTGTCAGCAGCCAGAGCCAGGGTTGGTGATTGGGGAGCCCCTCCTCTACCTTTAGAATCTTAACAATGGGGCCTTTTGTGGGGGTTGTCGCTTCTGCTGGGCCCTTCTGAGTCACTGCATATTTTTATGTGTTCAGTAATATACAGTGTGAGTCATTCTCCAGCTTGGGGGTATTTTGGGACTTGTGCTGTTTTACTTACAATTGCAGGAAAAAAATCAAATATTACGGAGGTGATAAAAAATACAGCAAATTCATATGACCCAACTTGGTGTGTTCACAATGCCAGGGCTGGGAAGGGAGCTAGCTGTGCCTGAGGTCATTGTGAAGGGTTTTTGAGGGTGCGGGGGGTGGGGAGTGTGGGGAAAGTTGAACGTCAAGCATGACCCCTTTTTGCTGAAATTGAAGAAAGGGGCAAAGATGACATCCCTAAGAAACTTTCTGATGCCGAAGGCAGAATGTGCTGGCCTCTGGATCCAAGTCCTGAGTGTTGGAGAAGAAAGCAGTGGTTCCTCCCTCAAAGAGAGCTGTGGCTTCTGGTCTTTAGGCTGGGTGTGCAGGTGGGAGGGGTTGGATGGAAGTGGGGATGGAGGAAACAGTGCTGGAGTGCTGCTTCCTCCAGTGGTCCGAGGCTTCGGTCTGCGGTGTTCTGACACAGCCCCTCTTCTTGAGATGCTGGGGGCTCAAGTGGCTGGCTCTGGTGGGGGAAGGGCTGAAGCTGGTCCTTTTGCTTTGATAAGATTCATGAGGACAGGAAGGAACGCCAAGCCTCTCTTTTCCTCATGACATAATGAAGCCAGATAATTTCGTAAGAGAAAGCCCCCTGGAAAGCTTTATTTCTGCTTCCAAGTGCTGATGGAGAAACTGAGTCAGAGTGGGAGAGCCCCCTGGGAGGTTGTTATGTAGACCAGTGCCTAAAACAGGGGAGAGCGTCACTTCCCCCTCCTGAATGTTCCCCTCTGTTGCCGTGCTGCCTCCCATGTCCCTGACCTTGGGTCACCACTCTGTGGACCTCAGTCTCCCCATCTGTAGGCTCAGGCTAGATTTGGAAAGCCTCACCCAGCCTGGATGCTTTACTTTTCCCATGGGTGTCTATTTATCAGGCTCTGGGCCACCGAGTTCGGGGGCCCCTTGTCTCCCTGGGAGCCCAAGTCTGCAGGGCGCTAGGGGTCGGTTCTAGGGGGTGAGGCGTGGCCCAGGTACTAGGGGTTCCAGCATTAATTGCATTCCGAGCACATGCCTACCTCTTGGAGCTGCGGGGCCTGTCTCTTTCTATTAGTTTAACAAGCCCTGGTATTAATGAGATTGCTCTATAATTGAACCTTTTCACGGGTCCCTCGGTAATGAAATTATGCTAATTTGCATTCAGCACCACCAGGCATCCATCACGCGGGATCAGCCGGGAGCGGCCGGTGAGGCGGCGTGAATGCACCGCTAATTATCACCGAAATGAACAAACCCAGCAGTATTATTATTTCATCTTCTGCCCCTTCCCTTCCTCACTACCCGCCTCCCCCGCCCCGTCCATATTTTTGTCTGTTCATCCACGTGACTGCCCGGGCCGAGGTGGGGAGAGGGGCGGGGGCCCCCGGGGAGGATGCCGCGTCTCCACTGTGTGGCAGCACGGGCCCGGGAACCGCGGGCTGGAGACGCTGCCTGTGCGCTGGGCGCGCCCCTGTGTCTGCGTGTGTGTGTGCACGCGCGTGGGAGAGCACGCTGTTTCTCAGCACACGTGCAACGTGTGCTGGTGTCGGAGTGTGTCAACACATCTGTGCTCCTGCGGCAGAATGGGTGTGAACCTGTGGGTGTGTGTTCGTGCTGTCTCTGCAGGTCCGTCTGCTTGTGTGGGCGTGCACGTGCCGGTGATTGTGGTGCCTGTGTGAGTCTCCTGGCCGTGGTGGACAGTGTGTGTCTCTGGTGTGTGTATGTCTTTGTCTGTGGGTGTACATATCTGAGCAGGAACCTCAACAGCTATCTCTGCCTGGGGCACTGTGTGTGAGCCTGCAGTGTAGACATCAGTATATTTGTGCGTGGGGCCGGGTGTCTGACAGGTATATGTCTGGGATGCCTGGTGTGGTGTATGCCTAGCGTGGCCTGGGTCAGTGTGAATAGTACTGCCACTGTGCATCTCTGTCCCTGTGTCATGTGTGAATTTCTGGCACTGTCTAGATGTGTGTGAACATGTACAGATATGTGCATATATATGTCTGACCACGTGCCTATGAACATCTGGCTTTCCTGGGAAACCCAGTGGCCTGGGAATGGTGGCTGGCTGGAAGATGCCACACCCAGAGTGGGTCGAAATGAAGCTACAGGTGAACCATCATGAGGAACCCTTGTTCCATTTGCTGAACCTCACGGGATCCTCCTGGGCTCCAGTATTCCCAGCCACAAGATGAGAGTGGGAGAGACATTTAGCTAGTTTTTGAATGAGTGTTAAGTTTTTTCAAATGCGTTTGATGAATCTATTAAGATGATCCAATGATTTTTCTCCTTTGTTACTGTGATAAGTTATATTGTATGCCTTTCAAATATTAAATCGGTCCTGCATATAAAGATAAATCACACTTTGTTGCCATGATGTATTATCTTTCTACATGTTGCTGGGTTCTATTTGCTAATATTTTGTGAATTATTTTAGTGTAGAAGAGGGATATTGTACACATTGCACACTTCTATTTAACATCTGAGTCTGGGTTTTTTTGGTGGTATCTTATTGTTTTTATTGTGTTAAAATACACGTAGCATAAAATTCAGCATTTTAAATTTTAAAGTGTATAATTCAGTGGCATTGAGTACATACACAATGTCCTGTGACCATTACTACTACGGAGTTTCAGAACATTTCATCACCCTCGAGAAAACCCCATATACATTCAGTTCAATTCAGTTGCTCAGTCATGTCCAACTCTTTGTGACCCTATGGACTGCAGCACACCAGGCTTCCCTGCCCATCACCAATGCCAGAGCTTGCTCAAACTCATGTCCATCGAGTCAGTGATGCCATCCAACCATCTCATCCTCTTTTGTCCTCTTTTCCTCCTGCTTTCAATCTTTCCCAGCATCAGGGTCTTTTCCAATGAGTCAGTTCTTTGCATCAGGTGGCCAAAGTATTGGAGTTTCAGCTTCAGCATCAGTCCTTCCAATGAATATTCAGGACTGATTTCCTTTAGGATTGACTGGTTTGATCTCTTTGCAGTCCAAGGGACTCTCAAGAGTCTTCTCCAACACCACAGTTCAAAAGCATCAATTCTTCAGTGCTCAGCTTTTTATACATTAAGCATCCAGTAAAGAACCCACTTGCCAGTGTGGGAGATTTTAAGAGACCCAGGTTGGATCCCTGAGTGGGGAAGATCCCCTGAAGAAGGAAATGGCGACCCACTCCAGTATTCTTGCCTGGAAGATTTCACGGAAAGAGGAGCCTGATGGGCTACAGTCCATGGGTTTGCAAAGAGTTGGACACAACTGAAGCAACTTAACATCCCACCCCCTCCTGTTTCCTGGCCCGTGCAACTGGTGATCTGTTTTGTGTCTCTGTGGATATGTTTATTCTGGATATTTCATATGAATGAATTACACAGTAAAACTTTGTGTGTGTGTGTGTGTGTGTTGGGCTTCTCTCACTTAGCATAATGTTTTCAAAATTCATCTAAATTGTATTGTGTACTTCATTTTTCTTGGCTAAATAATATCTCATCGTATGGATATACTATATTTGGTTTATGTACCCATTAGGTTAAAGATTTTTGACTATTTCCACCTTCAGGCTATCACAAATAGTGCTACCATGAACATTTGTGGACGAGTTTTTGTTTGAACATTCATTTTCAGTTCTTTTAGGCACATACTTAGGAATGGAAATTATGGGTCATATGGTTTAATAATATGTTTAACTTACTGAGGAACTGCCACACTGATTTCCAAAGTGATTACATCATTTTATATTCCCACCAGCAAGGTATGAAGATGCCAGATCATCACCATCGCTTGTTGTTTTCCAGTTTCCTTTGTTGTTGTTGTTAATTATAACCAAGCTAGTGGGTGTGAAGTACTATTTTATTGTGATTTTGACTTGAGCTTCCCTGATGACTAATGACATTGAGCTTAGTTTTTTGTGCTTATAGGTAATTTATATATCTTTAGAAAAATATCTATTCAAGTCTTTTGCCCACACTTTAATTGGATTGTTTATCTTTTGGTCAGTGAGTTATAAGATAATACTTACTGGATTACCAAACCTTTATCAGAGATATGATTTATACGTATTTTCTTCCATTTTGTAGTTTTGTTTTTTTGTTCTTTTGATGGTGTTCTTTGATGGATAAAATTTTCTTGTATTTTTGTGGAGTCTTTTGGGTTTTCTACCTGCATATAGAGATAGTTTTATGACTTCTTTCCAATTTTAAATGCTATCTTGCCTAGTAACTCTGGCTGGAACTATTTCAATGTTGAATAGAAATACTGAAAGTAAAATCCTTGTCTTGTTTGTTAGTGGGAAAGCTTTCAGACTTTCACCTTTGATTATGATGTTGGTGGTGGGTTTTTCATAAATGGTCTTTATCATGTTGAGGGAGTTCCCTTCTCCTTAGTTTGTATCATTAAAGGGTGTGGGCTTATGTCAAATTTTTTTTCTGCATCAATTGGAATTATTATGAATATCTTTTCTTTCATTCTATTAATGTGATGTATTATATCATTTTTTGAAGGTTGAACCAACTTTGCGTTGCTATGTTAAATTTCACATGGTTATGGTACATAATCCTTTAAATATGTTGCTGGGTTTGGTTTGCTAGTATTTTGTTGAGGATTTTCATATCTGTATTTATAAGTTGTATTAGTCAGTTGTTTTCTTGTATTATTTTTGATTGGCTTTGGTATTAGGGTCATGCTGACCTCATAAAATGCATTCAGAAATGTTTCTTCTTCAAATTTTTGGAAGAGTCTGAGAAGATTGGTATTAATTCTTCTTTAAATGTTTGGTATAATTCACCAGTGAATCCATCTGGTCCTGGACTTTTCTTTGTTGGGAAGTTTTGATTACTGATTAACTCTCTTTGCAGGTATAACTCAGAGATATTATGGGCTCAGTTCCAAATCACCATAATAAAGTGAATATCACTATAAAGTGAATCACACAATTTTTTTTTTTTTTGGTTTCTCAATACATTTAAAAGTTGTGTTTACATTGTATTGTAGTTTATTAAGGATATAATAATGATATTGTATACAATGTACATACTTTAAATAACTTTATTGCTGAAAAATGTTAACCATCATCTGACAATACCAAAACCTTCAATTTGTAGAAGCCCAAATATTTGCAAAAAGTTTGTGAATTTTGTTGATCTCCTAAAAGAACCAACTTTTGATTTTATTGAGTCTCTATTTTTCTATTTTATTTTATTTTATTTATTTATTTATTTATTTTAATTTAATTTAATTTTTTAAACTTTACATAATTGTATTAGTTTTGCCAAATATCAAAATGAATCCGCCAGAGGTATACATGTGTTCCCCATCCTGAACCCTCCTCCCTCCTCCCTCCCCACACCATCACTCTGGGTTCTATTTTTGATTCTACTTAACTGACCCTAATATTTATCATTTTCTTCCTTTGCTAGCTTTGGGTTTATTTTCCTCTTCTTTTTCTACTTCTTATGTCGGGTTAAGTTTTTGATTTGAGATCTTTATTCTTTTTAAATGTAGGCATCTAAAGCTACAATATTTCCTCGACACTGCTTTTGCTGCATCCCATAGCTTTTTGTATTTTGTGTTTTCATTTTTTGTTTCAAAATATTTTCTACTCTTGCAATTTCTTCTTTCATCCATTAGTTATTTAGGAGTGTGTTGTTTAATTTTAAGATGTCTGAATTGTCCACTTTTCCTCTGTTATTTATTTGTTATTTAATTACATGTGACCAAAGGACTTACTTTGTATGATTTAAGCCTTTTGAAATATATTGAGACTGCTTTTGTGGCTGCACATATGGTCTGTACTGGAGAATGTTTTGCATACACTTTAAAAGATGTATATTCTGTTGTTGTTGGATGAAGTGTTCTATATGCTTCTATAAGATTGAATTGACTTTTAGTGTTGTTCAAATCTACTTTCTTAATCAATCTTCCATCTAGTTGTTCTACCTATTATTGAATGTTTGGTATTGAAGTTTCCAACTATTATTGTGGAACTGTCTATTTCTCTCTTCAATTTTGTCAATTTTGTCTTCACATATTTGGGGACTCTGTTGTTAAGCATTTATATATATAGAATTCTATATATAATGGCTTCTTGATGGATTGACTCTTATCAATGTGTAAGTTCCTTCTTTGTCTCTTGAGAAGTTTGTTGTCTTAAAGCCCATTTTGTCTGATATTAGTTAGGCTACCTCAGTTCTCTTTTGATTATTTTCATGCATAATTTTTCCTGCATCCTTTCACTTTTAACCTATTTGTGCTTTTGGATATAAAGTGCGTTTTTAATATAAATAGGATGGATAAAAACCCAAAGTTCTATTGTATAGCACTGCTGTTGCTAAGTCGCTTCAGTCGTGTCCGACTCTGTGCGACCCCATAGACGGTGGCCCAGCAGGCGCCCCCGTCCCTGGGATTCTCCAGACAAGAACACTGGACTGGGTTGCCATTTCCTTCTCCAATGCATGAAAGTGAAAAGTGAAAGTGAAGTCGCTCAGTCGTGTCCGACTCTTCGCGACCCCATGGTCTGCAGCCCACCAGGCTCCTCTGTCCATGGGATTTTCCAGGCAAGAGTACTGGAGTGGGGTGCCATTGCCTTCTCCAATTGTATAGCACAGGAAACTATATATATATCTGTATCCGTTTAACCATATATATATATGGATAAACCATAATGGAAAATAATATGGGAAGATATACATATATATTTACATATGAATCACTTTGCTGTACAACAGCAATTAACACAACATTGTAAATCAACTATCAGTTCAGGTCAGTTCAGTCGCTCAGTCGTGTCCAACTCTTTGCAACCCCATGAATCGCAGCACGCCAGGCCTCCCTGTCCATCACCAACTCCTGGAGTTCACTCAGACTCACGTCCATTGAGTCATTGATGCCATCCAGCCATCTCATCCTCTGTCGTCCCCTTCTCCTCTTGCCCCCAATCCCTCCCAACATCAGAGTCTTTTCCAGTGAGTCAACTCTTCGCATGAGGTGGCCAAAGTACTGGAGTTTCAGCTTTAGCATCATTCCTTCCAAAGAAATCCCAGGGCTGATCTCCTTCAGAATGGACTGGTTGGATCTTCTTGCAGTCCAAGGGACTCTCAAGAGTCTTGTCCAACACCACAGTTCAAAAGCTACTATATTTCAATAAAATATACACCTACTTTTATCTGGAATACTCTTTGTCTCAAAGTCTATTTTTTTAATATTGATGTAACTACACCAAACTTTTACTGCATACAGGGTATACATTTTCTCCCCTTTTAATTAGTCTTACTATTTTAAATATTTTTTTTGTTGGAATAAAGTTAAGCTTGCTTGTCTGAATCAGAATAATATATTTGCTTTTTAATTGGAGTGTTTAGAACATTGCCATTTCATGTTCTTAATACAGTTGGGTTTAAATCATGTCACCTTACTATTTATTCTCTCTTTGACCTCTTTTTCTTTCTGTTTTGTCTTTCTCTATTTTGGAATATAGAAACTTTTTGATCCCATTTTTCCTTCTATTCTTTTTTTTCAGATATATTTCTTTTTATTTTAACTCGACCGAGAGTTAATATTCTACCACTTCATCTAAAATATAAGAATCCTAAATGCTATCATTTTCATTTATTCTTCCCTATTCATTGTGCTGTTATTTTCATATATCTCTATCCATGTACATCTGTCTGAGATCTATCTGTCTCCATCACCACCACCACCATCATCATCATTGCCATTCTCTCTTCTACATGTTATAAACTTCACAAAGCAGTGCTACTGTTTTTGCTCTGAATAGTCAGTTGTCTATTACAAAGCCAAAGAGAAGGAAAAGGGAATTTTTTAAAATGTATTCACATGTTTACCATTTCCAGTACTCTTCATTTCTTCCCCAAAGTCTGAGTTGCCATCTGATTTAATTACCCCTCTGCTTAAAAAATTTTTTAAAAGCATTTCTTTTTTGTAATGTAGGTCTCCTGACAATGAATTCTCTATGTTTTTGTTTATCTGAAAGTATCTTTATTGCACTCTTATTTTTGAAGGATATTTTTGCCAGATATATTAATATCTAGGTTGACAGATATTAACTCTGGATTGATAGTTTTTATCTTTCAAGATCTTAAAGACATAGCTTCTGTTTTTTATCTGCATGTTTTCTGATGAGATTACTTATCAGCTATATAATTATTACTTTCATGTATTGTATTTTTCTCTACTTTTTAGATACATCTTTTACTTTGTTAGTGTTTTGACTATGAGATGCCTGTGTATGGCTTTCTTATATTTATATTTATGGTGGGATCTCCTGAGCTTCTTGGATCTCTCAGCTGGTACTTTTCCTCAAACTTGGAAAATATTCTTTCAAATATTTCTCTCTTTCTCTCTTATCCTTCTGGAGTGCCAATAACATCTGTTTTAGACTACTTAATATTGTTCTACAGTAGCTGAGGCTCAGTTCATTTTTTAAAGATTTTTGGCTGCTTCTGTTCTTCAAATTGGGTAATTTGTGCTGATCCGTCTTCAAGTTTCCAGGCTTTCTTCTGCCACTTCCATTCAGATTTTAAGACCATCCAGAGAATATTTCATTTCAGTTATGGAACTTTTCAGCTCCAGACTTTCCATTTGATTCTCTTTTATGATTTGTATTTGAAGGTCCCCATTTTTAATTCTCCATGTTTTTTTTTCCTTTAAGTTCTTTTTTTTTTTCCTTTAAGTTCTTTAACATTTATATATGCCTGTTTAAATGTCCTTGGTTGTCAATTATAAATTCTAAATAGCTCAAGATCTGTTTCTATTTTCTACTTAATTTGGGGTCACTTTCTTGTGTGCTTTTTTGTTTGTTTTGCTTTGCTTTTTGCACATGTAGGAACTGTTTATTGCATTGATATTTTGGATAATTTGGTGTTGATGTTTGCTCTGGCAATTGGTTAAACTACTGGTGGATTCTCTTGATTTTGTTAGGTTTGATTTTATTTTTTTTGTTATGCTGCATCTATGTCGATTTTTGTCTTCAGTCTTAGGATGTGGCCCTTACTTTACAATGTGGTTCTTCCACTGCATAGACTTTCTAGTTTCTCAGTTTTATGCCTGAGGTGTTCAGTGGGAGCCTTCTCACTCTCACTGGGCCAGAACTCCCTACATGGTGTAACTTTTGATGTCTAGCCGTCAGCCTTCATCACTAGCTCTCAACTAGCCTTGCAGTCTTGTTCTGCACATGCATAGCACCTCTATTGGCCAAGGATCTTCAGGGAATCCCAACAGAAGTTTCTGGTTCTCAGCTTGTAAACAGCCCCTCTACCTCAGTGCCCTGCCTTGAAAACCTGGAGGAATTCAGGCTAATGAAGTGCCCAAGGGAAAAAGTTGAGAAAAAGAGAACACTCTTACATTTGTGTTCCTTACCATGTCCAGCTATGATGAGGACCTTAGGGCAACTTGCCTAATTTCTCCTTGCTGCAGTTTCATCTGCAAAATGGGAATGATAGCAGTAACAATAGATAGGGTTATACTGAGGATTAAATGAGATAACACATGTAAAGTACTTAGAGCAGTGCTTAGCATGTAGTGGGTACTATGTAAGAATTATCTGCTTTTTTCCTCCTGGCCCCACAGAGCTCATTTATGGCTCAAGCACACATTGACAACCCCTTGAATTCAAGGCTTCATGATGAAAGAGGAATATTCTAGGCCTTTTTCCTGAACTGCGTGAGAAGATCTTTGGATTATCCATAGATCAGGAAGGTAATCACACTCTAGAAGAATCCACTCTAAAGAATAGATTCCTCCTAGGCACCAGCTAGGTTCTTTTTCAGTCACCATTTGCAAAAGCTCTCCTCATTGCCACTGCCTCTGTTAAACTGGCTATGATTCTATAGACTCAGGGATTACTTAGGATGGAATTATAGGGTTTACTTGAGGCATCTAGGTACTTTGCGGGTACTTGGCAGCCACTGCAGTCTCAAGAAATTCCTCCTCTTGAGGTACTACTGATGTCCAATGCATTTCTTGCTTACCTGAAAATTCGTGTTTTTTAAAACCTGAAATTTTATAAAGGCAATAGAAAGTTTCCCCGTGAATAACTGACCTCTCCAAATGAGGGCTGTCAACTACCCATCTCTTCTAATGGGAATAGCGTAGGACCTTCTGTCTGAATCCCCTCTGGATGCCTCTTGCTGACTCATGTTCTGGATCCACGTTCAGGCTTGTATGGACAGGCCTGACCTGTGCTGCCCCTCAATTCCTGAAATGCACCCATGGCTTGTCTCTATTTCTTACAGAACATTGTCTTTCCTGAAGCCAAAGTCGGACAAATTGGTGGCAATTTTACCAATGTTCTGCCCAAAGCTGCTCAAAATTAGACCTCCATTCCTTAGACTGCACTAACTGGGTGTCCATGCCTGGGTCTTTGTTTCTGTCTGTGCTCAGATGACCACTAGTTCCAAAGACCCTGAGTGGAGTTCTCTAGTCAAAGAAGGTGTGGGAACTATAGGCTAAAAAGAATGGAACAGGATTCTTTATTGCAGGGTTCTTCTTACTCGGCTCACTTGCACTGTGACTCGTATGCAGGAATTAGTGTTTTGTCATGTGTCCAGATTTCAGTGAGCATCTTCTCGTGGGATTAGTGCCCTGCCCAGCCCACTTGGAGAAATGCTGGATTTGAGTCACAAGAACCATAGTTTACTTTGGGGGAATGCTAATGACTAATGTGTATGTGTATATTCCTGTTTAGCCCTTTTATTTTCAATAAATGGTTCTTTGTTGGTTCCTAAAGTGCTTGGAGGGCAAGGAATACTCAGTAGTCTTTTCATGATTTTTTGCTCTATAGCACTGAGGCCAGGCCTGCATAATAGAAGTGGATACAAACATTCAGCAGAAAAAAAGGGACATAAACAGCCATATTTTACCTCCTGCTTTAAGCAGTCCCATCATGCCGAGCTTGGGAGTGATTCCCCACCTGAGGGAAATGAGAACTGGGAGGCCCGCAGAAGCCATTGCATTCAACACTTTCACTTGGAAAATGGGGAAACTGAGGCCCAGGAAGGGGATGCTTGTACCAGGCTGGGCGCAATTGAGACCCTTTGAATGTCCAAGTGTGAGTGTGTGTTAGTCACTTGGTCATGTCCAACTCTTTGCAACCCCATGGACTGTAGCCCACCAGGCTCCTCTCGCCATGGGATTCTCCAAGTAAGAACACTGGAGTGGGTTGCCATTTCTTTCTCCAGGGGGTCTTCCTGACCCAGGGATCTAACCTGGGTCTCCCACATAGTGGGCAGATTCTTTACTGTTTGAGCCACCAGGGAAGCCCAGGTATAATGACCAGGTACAAGCCTATGCCTGAGTGCTTCTCAGATGATGCTGCATTTTAGCATCACCTGCTACTGCTGCTGCTGCTGCTAAGTCACTTCAGTCGTGTCCGACTCTGTGTGACCCCATAGACGGCAGCCCTCCAGGCTCTCCCGTCTCTGGGATTCTCCAGGCAAGAACACTGGAGTGGGTTGCCGTTTCCTTCTCCAATGCATGAAAGTGAAAAGTGAAATTAAGTCGCTCAGTTGTGTCCGACTCTTTGCGACCCCATGGACTTCAGCCTATCAGGCTCCTCCTTCCATGGGATTTTCCAGGCAAGAGTACTGGAGTGGGGTGCCATCGTCTTCTCCGAGCATCACCTGGGGAATCTTTAAAAATCCTGGTGTCTGGGCTGCATCGACAACAGTAAAGTCAGAACCTTGGGAGTAAGACCTGGGCATTAGCAGTTTTTAAATCTCCCCAGTGATTCCCCTGTTCTTCAGAGGGCATTGACATGCCCTGAAACCTAGGGGTTCACAGAGATATTTCAGAGGTGCTGTGTGATGACATAGGGCAGGGCATCTTCAGACCCTTTTGTTTCTCCTTTCTCAAAGTAGCTCTGCTTGCATCTCTTTATTTGTTGCTTCCCTATAAAATATCATTAGAAGCAAAGCCCTTATTGTGCTTCGCCAAGTCAACCCCTCCCACTTCACTGATGGGAAAGGGGTGACCTGCTCAACTTCATGGAAGCCTTTGAAACAACCTGGATTCAAACCCCATCTCCTGACCGTGTTCCCTTCCCCCCCGCTGCCACCACCCAGGCTCTGCAATCACCTCTTGCCCTCAAATTCTTTTCTTTTTAAATGATTCAACACCCCCACAAAGTCATCCTCAAGCCTCCTCATGCTTCCTTGTAATCCCACTGGCAGAGTCATGCTCTCCTGTGGACCAGATTCTTTGTTTGGGGTTCTGCAGATTAATCAAGGATGGCCGGGGGTCATGGGGCACTTTGGGTATAGAGATTATGTTAAGGGTTGTGAGCTGGGGTGGGGGGAGCAGCTGACATCGAATTAGCCTTCATTTTAAGTTTTGATGCAGCAATTATGACTTCTGAATAGCAGTGGTTGTTACTGAGGATGGTCGCCTAAGCAGTGCACATAATTATTATAATTACTGTGTACCTAATGATGCCTAATAAGGAGCAACACCACACAGAGGCGCGGTGGCTGCTCAGCCTGGTGGTCTGGGCTGTGGAGGGGGAGCAGCTGGGTTTCTGATGCCTGTGTGGGGCTTTAACAGGGACGCCGGGCTGCCTGTCTGCTGGAGACCAGAGTTGCAGAGTGTGCGGGAAGAGAAAACTCCCAGAAAGAATGTGCTGGCATCAGCTCAGAGGCAACCAGTGTGGATGTGGCCGAACAGAAGCCACCCTTCTTCAGCCATTGAATTCACGGTCTTATGGTCATGCTAATTCCCAGTCCTCAGGGAATCTGCTTAGGGAAGGCAAACATGAATGGCACTTCATTGACTGGATGTGTGTGTGTGTATTTATTTTAAAAAATCACTAATTTTAATAGAAGAGTGTGTGCCAAGCAATGTCCATTCTTCGCCTCATTTAAGTCTTGCAACAGTCCCATTTCACAGATTGGGAAATTGAGGCCCTATGATCATCCCAATGGCAAACACAGTTGCCTTTTATTAAGCACTGTAATATCTGCCAGGCACTATACTTGGATTATCTCACCTTGAAAGTGAAAGTCAAAGTTGCTCAGTTGTGTCCAACTCTTTGTGACCTATACAGTCCATGGAATTCTCCAGGCCAGAATCCTGGAGTGGGCAGCCATTCCCTTCTCCAGGGGATCGTCCCAACCCAGGGATCAAACCCAAGTCTCCCACACTGCAGGCAGATTCTTTACTATCTGAGCCACCAGGGAAGCCCTATCTCATCTTATCTCCACAATAATCACATTATATATATTTTATTATCATTTTTCTTATTTATTCCCATAATACAGATGAGAAACAGAGGCATGGGGAGGAAAAATGACTTGCCCAAGGTTATACAGCTGTTCATGTCAAAGCTGAGATTTGTACCCAAGCAGCCTAATATCTTTTTCTCTTCCTTAACTAACATGTTTTAAATAACGAGAACGTGCCAGGCACAGACCAAGCAGATTACACTCTAGTTGGGAAAGACAAAACAAAATCAAATTAGCAAATAAATATATAATATTTAGGATATATTCAGGATAGTAGGGCAAGAGGATGAATAGGTAAAGCTTCTATCTTGATATTTATTTATCATTATTATTTTGAAATTTATTTATTTGGTTGCACCAAATCTTGGTTGCCACACACAGGCTCTTTAGTTGAGGCCATATAGGACTTAGTTCCCTGACAGGGATCAAACCAATACAAGGCCCCTGTATTGGGAATACAGTGTCTTAGCCACAGGACCACCAGGGAAGTCCCAGGAAGAGTTCTATCTTAAGGAGGATAGACAGTGAGGACATCATTAATCGTGTCAAATTTGAGAAGAGACTTGAATGTAGTGAGAGGAGAAGCCACGTAGATATTTCAGGGAACAGTGGTTTAAGTAAACACAAGAGCCAGTGCAAAGGCCCTGAGGCAGGAGCACACGTAGTGTACTCAAAAGAAGGCCAGAGGGATGAACTAGACTCAGTGAGAGGGAGAGAGTTGCAAGGAAAGATCAGAGAAGTGGTAAGAAGTCAGATCCTATAAAGTCTTACAGATGAGGTTAAAGTCGTGGCATTTTATTCTAAATGTATGGAAAGCCCTAGGAGGGTTTTGAGCAGAGGTGGGAATTGGCCTTACATTGGTTTTATTTGGTTGCTGTGTATGTGGAAAACGGACTGTGAGGATCCCAGAGATGACTGACTCAGACCAAGAGGAAAGCAGTGGCAGTGATCAGCTTGATTCTCCATATGTTTTGAAAGACTGATTTGATGACAGTCTGGGTGTGGGGTGAGAGAGATAGGCATGGCCATTGATGAGTCCTGGCAGTCTTAGTCTGGGTTAGGAGATCCTGAGAGCAGGATTCCAGAGCAAGGAAGTTATTTGAGAAGTGCTTCCAGGAAGCACCCGGGGGGAGAGAGCTGAGTTGAGAAAGGAACACAGCCAATAAAGATGCCGAAATGAGAGATTACCACTGTGGGCTTTGCTGTTATTGTTTAGTTGTGATGTCATGTCTGACTCTTTGGGACCCCGGGAACCTCCTGCCAGGCTCCTCTATCCATGGATCCTCAGCTTATTTTGGCTGGGGACTGGGGGGAGTCAGGGGCACACATCTGAGACACAGGGATGAGGGGCTGAGTCCCCATCTGTCACACTGTGTGCTGTCCCTCAGAGTCATAGCACTTTGTAGCAAGCAAGCAGCTTCAGGTGTAGAGGCTAGTGCCCAGGGGATGGGATTGGATGGGATGAGGCACTGTCTGCTCAGTTACACCAGGTTTTCAGCCAGACAATTGTATAAATGGCCATGCCATCTCCTGAGACACGAACTTGTGGTTTAGACAAATGCTGTGCATGGGACCTCAGGCTTTATTTGGACCAAGAGTCAGCAAACTCCAGCCTGTGGGCCAAATTCTGCCCTCTTGCATCACGGTATTTAAAGCTTTACTGGAACCCAGCCATGCTCCTTCATTTCCTTGCTGTTTATGGCTGCTTTTCCTGCAATGGCAGAGTTGAGCATTGAGATGTAGACCGTGCAGCCCTCGAAGCCAAAAACACTATCTGGTCCTTTACAGGAAAAGTTCGTCAACTTCAGATTTAGAGGCGAAGAGAAAAACCACATTCTAGTCTAGCTTCCTTTGGAATCCAGACGCAGGCACTTGGAGGACCAGTGATTCCAGAGACCATCTCTGCCTCCAGGGCTGCGTGGCGGGTCAGCTGCTTCCTGTGTGAAAGTTGGCTGCCTTTCCATAGACTGAGAACCTCCGACGACGCACATAGAAGTTTGCAGGGTTTGTCCTTCCCTCGTTTCTGCCTGCCCTTGGCTTTGAACACCTGGATCAGAAGAACGCTGCTTTCTCTGGATCTTCATTAACATTTTCCCAGGCCACTTCGCTCTGACCCCCAGGTGGTCTGTTCGGATGTCGGATTCCTTGGAGAGGGGTTCTGATTGGCTCACACTGGGCCGCACCCTCTTCCAGTCCAATCAATGATGGCGGAGGCGGAGCCTCTTGGTAGGTAGGAGTTGGGCGGTAGGAAGGTAGCCGCGGGGTTTTCACCAGGTTCTTCTCCGCCCTATTGAGGTGACCAACTCTCCACCTGGCACTTTCACTGTGCTTAGCACAAAATAGATCCTTTATAAAATCCATAATTCAGATAATCCGAGTTCTGGGCTCTGTTTCTCCACCTACCAGCTGGGTGACCTTGGCAAAGCACCTGATTTTTCTCAGCCTCAGTTTCTCCACCTGGTTGGTTGTAAGGACAACGAACGACACCCCTGGAAGTAAGTTGGCAGGAAGAGACATCCCATCAGGGTTGTGAATAAAGCTTGAGCCCTCACGGACTGGGCATTCAGAAGGAGATACTGACATCTGGTGCTGTCCTGTTTATAACCATTCATACCAGGTCTCTCTGCCCTCTCACCCCAGGACTTCTCTGGCCCTGCCCCGTTTCCCTCTCTCTCCCTCTCCAGCCACACTCCGAGCTGCTGCGGGCTGGGACCCGGCCTCCTGGTAATGGGACATTGTCCCTGCCCGGCGGGAACAAGGCGAGCTCAGCTGGCCTTGGTCAATTACTTCGTACAAATCTGCAGGGACTCGCGGATGCCCTGACAAGGGGCGGGATGCGCGAGATCCCATTTCCGCTGCAGACACAGCTCCAGGTGCCCGAGGCTGTAAAAACCGGCCGGCAGCCCAGCTATGAGGTGTGCGGTCCTGAGAACCGAATTCCGTACGTTCTCACTCGCGGAAGGAGAACAGGTGTTTCCTGAAAGCAGGGTTTCTCGCCCTCAGCCCTTGATGGACATTTTGAAGCTGATCGGTCATTGCGGGTAGCATCCTGTGCGCTGAGCGGTGAATGGCACCCTCCCTGGCCGCCACACACTAGATGAGAGTAGCGACGCCACCACCCCTCCAGTTGTGATAAACAAAAATGTATCCAGACAGAGTGAAATGCTCCCTCCAGCCCGGGGCTGGGAGCGGGTAGTGGGGTGCAAAATCACCCCAGTTGAGAACCACTGCCTTAGAGGATAACACTTGGAGTGGTTTCCCGGAACAGATCCCATCAGACAGCCAGGAAGCACACCCGGGCAAGGCTGCTGGAGGGGATGAGAAAGGGGAGGGCTTAGACCTGGCCAAAGAGGGTCCCTCCAGTGCACAGAGATGAGCACCCTGGGGAAGTGATAAGGGACAGTCATTGTGAATGCCCCAGCAGGCTGCATGGGGGATGATGTGGAAGCCGGATAGCCCCAGAAGTGGGCTGCATTAGGAAGTAGAGCAGAGGGGACATTCCAGGTGATGGAGAAAGCCTAAGCAAAGGCCCTGGGGCATGAAATGCGTGTGGGACAGTGTGACGACAAGCCTGGGCCCTGTTAGTGGAGGGAGTGGACATAACAATAAAAGCAACACACAGCTGCCTAGAGAAACAGCTAGACACCAGGTAGAACTTCCAAGTACTATTAAACACTGAGGGCTGACCATGTGCCACATGTTTCCTAAGCCCTCTACTTGCCATCTCATTTAATCCTCAAGAATTCCTTCTGAGATTTAACTACTATTCTCCTCTCACAGGTGAGGAAACCAAGGCTCTGGATGTTGTAGGGTGTGCCAAGGCCACACAGCCCATAAAGGCAGGATCAAATGTCAAGGCCAGGCTGCTGACCATCTGGCCTCACTCAGCCCTGTTCTTCTCTGCCCTCAGAGGTGGGTGGGAGTGAATACCAAAGGCTTTCCTGAACTCCTCAAACATAGGGCTAGGCCGCCATGTGAATGAATGAGCACGTGAATGAATGAATGAGGGAACAGAAATCACTTTCCCACCAGACTTCTGGCTCCACCTACCATCCGCAGGCCTCTCCCTGGATACCCTTTAGCTTTGGGGACATCTGTGGCTTCTTGATGTTGGCCCTTGCTTGGAGGGTGATCCAGCATGAGTGCTCCATAAGAAGTGGTCACCTTTTCCTCCCTGGCCAGGGTAGGGAGTAATGTTTGAAGAAGAGAGAGAAACAGCTAGACACCAGGTAGAACTTCCAAGTACTATTAAACACCGGGGGCCCTGAATGGGAGCTGGATACCTGTGGGGCCAGAATCCCGGGGTGTGGAGCCAGGGGGAGCTTTGTCATATCCCCCTACCACTTCTGCCCCTCGCTGGGCTCAGTTCCTGGCCTCAGGATGGCCCCTGATGCAAGCCAAGAGGGACCTCTAGTCTCCCCTCCCACAATCGTGTCCATTTTCTCCTGATTTATTCAGCTGTGCCCTGTGTGCTCAGCCACTTGGGTGCAAAGTGATTTCAGTTTACATGCACTGTACTCTCACTCACCTCTCCTGGAAATTTCAACGTGGAGCCTTATTCGGGCCTCTGGGGAACTTTCTGATTCAAATTCCATTTGATTCAAATTCTGAGAGTGTGTCTTGGCAGGGCCCTAGCTTATGCTCAGAAGTCAGGAACGGTGGGAGGCGGGGACAGGGAGCCCCAGAGGTCTCATTTGGGGACAGATGCTGCCGCAGGCCTCCGCTATGTGCCAGGCTTCTTATTACAGGCCACACGGGAGCTCTCGCCCGTGGTCTCTCCAGGCAGGGTCATACATCTGGCAGCATCTTGGAGCTCAGCCTCTGTGGGCCCCATCTGCCCTCAGTTTCCCTATCTTCAAAACGGAAATGACAGTGGCATCTCAGGATGAAGAGATCCTTGAATGTGTTTTCCAAGTTGCAGAGCACTGTCTGTATCTTTAGGAGTTTTACTGTCGCCACACGCTATCTGTGGGCTTCCCTGGTGGCTCAGATGGTAAAGAAACCATCTGCAATGTGGGAGACCTGGGTTTGATCCCTGGCTTGGGAGGATTCCTTGAAGGAGAGCATGGCAACCCACTTTAGTATTGTTGCCTGGAGAATCCCCATGGACAGAGGAGCCTGATGGGCTACAGTCCATGGGGCTGCAAAGAGTTAGACACGACTGAGTGACTAATCACAGCACTCGTGCTACCTGTACTGTATTTATTTATGATTGGTTGTTATTTATAAAAACCATTTTTTTAATAAAAATTATTTGTCTGGCCTTTGGACAGCAAAGAGATCAAACAAGTCAATCCTAAAGGAAATCAACTCTGAATATTCATTGGAAGGACTGATGCTGAAGCTGAAGCTCCAATACTTTGGCCACCTGATGCAAAGAGCCAACTCAGTGGAAAAGACCCTGATGCTGGGAAAGAGTGAAGTCAGGAGTAGAAGGGGACGACAGAGGATGAGATGATTGGATGGCATCACTGACCCAATGGACATGAGGACAGCCTCCAAGGGGACACAAGGATGTCTAGAAACTTGAGAGCAATGGGGCCATTAGTGGCAAAGGAGATAATCCTTTGCACTGCCCCATTTTACTTGCATCTAGTTTTGTCTTCATAATCACACTCTAAAGTAAACATTATCAACCAGTCCTTGGGGTGGAGAAACCAAGTCTCGAAGTCAAGTGATCCATTCAGCAGCACACAGCTGGTCCATGTTGGAGCCAGGACTCAAGCACAGGTGTCCTGACTCCCAATCTTATGTTCATTCCATAAGGTGAGGCTGCAATGGGTGTGGGTGGGGTAGGGTGGCAGGAAGAAGGTTGCTTCCTAGCATTTGCCAGTAGGCTTTTTCTATTCCCTTGGCACAGATTGCATCCATATCAAGACACAGATGTTCCTAGCTCAGAAATTGTCCTCTTTTCTTTCCCTGAGTAACTCAGAACCAAACTGTGGGTCATGTCTCACATCCCACATCTGATGCATCAGCAAATCTCTCAGCCCCACGTCTTGCCACCTGCTCCATTGCTGTTCCTAGTATTTCTCCTGCTTGGCTGAGCAGACCCTCACTGGTGTCCCTGCCTCTCTAGAGGCCTTCCCAGGACTCCCAGCTTGACCAACAAAGGGCCCAAGTCCCTTTCTGCATCCTGCAAACATGCTCATCTGGGGCCTCAGGCATGTCAGGTATGGTTTCCTTTTCTTCTTTTTCTTTATTAAATAACAAATGCATTGCCATGCTCTTTACACTGTGCTGAAATGGAATTCATAGATAACATAACCTAGCTACACACATCATTCAAATAAATCCATATAAGCCATATAATGTCCTAAGTATACTCTAGAGGTGAATTAAAAGGCAACTAATTTATAATAAAATAACAATTACCTCAGAACATAAATATTCCAGCCCAACTCTCCTGCAAGACACAGTGAAGGCGTCAGAGCTTGCAGCAGACGTAGGCAGACTTCCCGTGAATGCGACCCTGTCGACACAGACTGATGCTGTGCCCGTGACTCAAGCTCTACAAGCAGTTTGGCTTTCAGTGATGTGTGTATGTGTTTAGTCGATCAGTCGTGTCTTTGTGACCCCATGGACTGTAGCCTGCCAGGCTTCTCTGTCCGGAAGTTTCCAGGCAAGAACACTGGAGTGGGTTGCCATTTCCTACTCCAGGGCATCTTCCCGACCCAGAGATCGAACCAACATCCCTTGGGTCTCTTGCACTGGCAGGCAGATTCTTTACCACTAGAACCACCTGGGAAGCCCCATTCAATGATGAGGTTCCCATAAAGAGGACCAACTCCTGATAAAGCTCCCAAGAGAACAGTATAACTTCCCCTTGATTTACACACAAACAACAATTCTAGAAAGTTCAGTGTTAAATAATATTGTGCCAAAGATAAAAACCTTTGATATTAAATGTGAAATCAAGTGAGAGTCTAGGCACCAAGCATTATATCTAAGTTCTTCACCTGCCGTGACGTTTAGTGGATAAACTCTTTGTGTAAAGATTCTGTGGGATCTGGCATGCAGGTCCTTACCTACTAAATGCTGTTAACATACTCCAATCTTTGTGACAAGCAAAAACATCCCTGTACGATTTTAACCTCCCCACCACCATCTGTAATCAGGCTACCCTGGGTTCTTCTCCAGCTTCCCTCTCTGCCATGTCCCTCCTTACCTACTGTACTCCAGCCACACTGGCCTTCTACTCTGAGTGAGGAATGCTCTGGGTGGGTGGAACAGCTAGTGCAAAGGTCCTAAGGTAGGAGCGTATCTGGTGTGGCTCCCAAACAGTAAAGAGACCAGTGTGGCCAGAGCAGGATGAGTGAAGTAAGAGATGAAAGCAGAGACAATGGGGGCTTGAATTAGGACCTTTGAGATCATTAAAAGGACCACCATTTAAAATAAAAAATGGTGGCTTCTTTTGTTATGTCAGGAGATTTGGCAAAACTGGGTCTCCATGCTTCCCTATCTGCTTTGGCCAGCTTTGGCCCTTATTGGAGGAAACTTTGCTCTTCAATTTACCACAAGCCCCACCTGTCCCTATTGCCCCACACCACCCCCTGCTTTGCTCATGAATGTCGCCTCTCTGCCCCTATAGGCACTTGAGTATGTGACCCCTGGTGGGGAGAGGGTGCTAGGAAGTACAGTGGGGGTGGGGATGAAAGGAGAAAGTAGTTGCCCCTTCCTGGCTCTGGAGAAAATGACCCCAGCCTCCAGAGAGGCTGAGGGTGAGGTCTCCTCCCTGCTGCAGCTCTGTGCTCCACTCCCAGGCGGCCTGCTGAGAAGGCGTCTCAGCAGGGGAGGCCAAGGCAGGGGCACCCGTGAGGACGTCTTGAGGAAATAGTGAAAATATTTTCCCAGGGAAAGCCAACACTGCTATTTGTTTTCGTTGCTTAAATTATATGTGTTATTTATTTTTTAAGTGGTCTGTCATTATTGGTGAATGGGGAAGGCACCCGGCCTCACAATACAACCAAAATTTTAGATATTGTAAATGTAGTTATTAACAAATGAGCTTTTCATCTTTGGGGAAGGCGCCCTATGTGAAGCCCTCAGGGGCTGGGATTCTCGTTAATGGGTAATTACAGCCCACGAGGAGGGGGTGGCCTGGGTCTTGGGAAGCAGACAGGGTGGGACTTTTCAGATCCTCTGTGTCAAGGCTCTTGGATCCATGTGTGTATTCATTCAAACATATGTACTGGGGGCCTGCTTTGTATGAGGTGCAGTTCTGCAAGCTGAGAAAAAAGCAATGAATGATGACATTAATATGAACAATAAAAACCATCACTGTGCACTGTTCTGAGTGTTCTACGTGTTACCTCCTTTGATCATCCCAGTAGTCCTGTGAGGTCAAGTCATCCCCATTTTACAGTCGTGGAAACTGAGGCACAGGGAGAAACAAGAGACCCGGGCTTCCTTGATAAGGGAGACAAACAACAAATGGGAAATTTCAGGGTCATGAAAAAAGCGGAGCAAAGTCAGGCGATGGAGAAGGCCCTGGAGAAGCTAGATGGTCAGCGAAGTCCTCGGTGAGATGGTGGTGGTGAAAAGGAGCCAACCCCAGAAAGATTTTGGGAAGAGAAGAGCAAGTGCCAAGGTCCTGACGTGGAAATAGCCATGTGGTGAGTAAAGAAACAGAAAGAAGGAGGCTGGAACAGAGGGGGCGTGTGTGGTTTTGCTGAGGAAACCGAATGCCCTCTGGCCCTGGACTTTCCAATGGCCTTGGGATAGTTACGTGCTGGGGCCCCCAGCCGCATAGGCCAGAAGTAGGGGGATGGGTGGAGGCAAGTGGAAAGAACTGGGTATTTGAATTGTCCCTCACATGTGGGGGGCTGATCAAGGAGGTGCTTCAGGTTGAGTTCATTAAAAAAAAATTATTTTACTGAAGTATAGTTGATTTACAGGGCTGTGTTAATTTCTGCTGTATAGCAAAGTGATTTCAGTTATACATATGTTTACCTTCTTTTTCATATTCTTTTCCATTATGGTTTATCATAGGATACTGAATATAGTGATGGTTTCCCAGGCGGCGCAGTGGTAAAGAATCTGTTGGCCAATGCAAGAGATGCAGGAGATGTGGGCTCAATCCCTGGGTTGGGAAGATCCCCTGGAGAAGGAAATGGCAACTCACTCCTGTATTCTTACCTGGGAAATCGCATGGACAGAGGAGCCTGGTGGGCTACAGTCCATGGGGCCACAGAGAGTCGGACAGGACTGAGTGACTGAGTACGCATTGAATGTACTTCTGACTGCTATACAGTAGGACCTTGTTTATCCGTTCTAAATAATAGTTTGCATCTGCTAATCACAAACTCCCAATCCGTCCCTTCTAGACGCCCCCTCACCCCCACCCCGGTCTGGGTTTCTAAAGTAGAGTTGAAGGACATCTCCCCTTGCCCCCGACCTTTTCCACTTAGGAAGTTCTTGCAGCTCTTATTACATATACAGATTCTTGGGTTCACTGTATCCTCTTAAGGCCACATGTCTCAATGTAGAGCCCAGGAGCCTACCGGTTGACCTAGAGGATTCTGGAGCACATGGGAATTTGAGAGCTGGGGAACCAAGAATTCCTGACTAGAGACCAAGTATCCAGGGAGGAGGTAGGTGAGACTCTCCCTCTGGAACCTCAGAGCTGTTCAGGGCTTCCTGCTACGAGGTGCCCCTGCTGCGAGGGGCCTTTCACACGCTGGGTAGAGGGGCTCCTTACCACATGGCCAGTGAGCTGGGATTGATGGTGGTTTTAGTCCAGAGCCGAGGAGCTGGAGTGGGGACACTCTGAGCTGAAGGTACCACCTGCAAGGCTCGGTCACCAGAGAGGAGCTGACTTCAGTGCCTGGGAGCTCAGTTGCTTCAATTGTGTCCAACTCTTTGCCACCCTGTGAACCATAACCCACCAGGCTCCTCTGTCCATGGGATTCTCCAGGTAAGAATACTGGAGTGGGTTGCCAGGCCCTCCTTCAGGGGATCTTCCTTCCTGACCCACAGATCAAACCTGCATCTCTTACGTTTCCTGCATCGGCAGGCACCTGGGAAGCCCCGGCTTCAGTGCAGAGACCCCTAAGTGCAAAACAGGACCAAAGGGCCCCAGTTCCAGGAAGTTTTAGTTCAAGACAGTGAAGAATCTTGCAACAGCTAGAGATGTGGACTTCAGGGCCACGCAGACCAGGGTGTCATCTTAGCTCCTGACTGTCAGATCTTGAACCAGAGATTAGCCTCCTGCTGCCTATGCTTTCTCATCCATAAAATGGGGGCAATGATAGCAGCCTCTCATGAGGATAAAATGAGTTAATACATGGACAGTGCTACATTGCACACAGCAAGCATTCAATAAGTGGCAGCTACAGCTGGCATTATGTTCTTACAACTATGAATGGAAGGGCTTGCCTTCATAGGCTGATCAGCCTCCTGTGATGATGGAGGTGGTCTGTAATGCTCCCTGTTGATGTGAGGGGCATCTGGAAGACCCTTCCACCTAAAAGCGAGGTTTCCGTCCGCCTGCTGCCATCATGGGTCAAAATGGTGGTGGCTTTGCCTTCCAGTTATGGCCTCTCTCTGGGGTGTCTCCTAGGGAACTGGGAGGATAAACAGGGAGACCCAGTGTTAGGCTCGGCTCAGCCATGGTGGGCTCTCTCACCATCTGGTTGCCATTTGTCATCGAGTGCTTTCCCCATCACTGGAACATCACCGAGTTATCCAGAATTCTCAGGCCTTTGAGGAAGTGTGCCATGCAGCTCAGTGGCATGGCTTGAATCAGGTGAGAATCTTTTTCTGGAGGGCTCTGCATCTGGGGACTGTAAGCTCCTCAATCCATAAATACCCCTGGCAAGCTCTTCTGGTTCATTCTGAGACTGTGTTCTGTTTGAGGACAGCTTGTAGACACTGAAATGGCAGGAGAGGGTCTGATAATGATGAAGGTAAAGATGAAGAGAAGGAGGGGAAAAGGGAGAGAGAAAATGATGAAGAGGATGACCATAACTGCTATTGCATCTCTGGTTTCTGGGCACTCTTCGTGTGTCAGAGATGCATACAGTGCTCCACACCCACGATCCTAGCCAGTCTCTGCAGGAATCCTACAAGGCAGGGACTATCACCTCCACTTTATTGAGAAGGGAACCGAGGCCTGTAGAATTCAAGCTCCATTTTCAGGGCTACCAGAAAAGCAGTAGGCAGAGCCAGGATTAGAACTTAATTCTGGGTGTCTGTGCTTTTAATTACTGAGCATTGCTGTCTGGATGCAGCCATCCCAGTGACCTTGGTCCATGGGGCAGTTGAGACTGACTCCTTGAGAAAGAAGGACCAGTGTGGGGCACCAGCTTGATGCCAACGGAGTGAGCCCGACAGGGAACCCTGGAGGGCTGTGGAGCACGAAAGGAGAGACTTGGCCATTCAGGCTGCCTCTAAGGAAAGATCTCCTTCCTCCCCAAGATTGGACTGGACTACTCCCTTGGCGTCTCACACTCCCTTGGTATTGCCAGACAGGGCAGCGATAACCACTCGATTTCGACGGAAATCATTTGTTTTTTCCTCCTTCCCAACTGGCCTCTCCCCTGAGACCCAGGTGTTAATGAAATCAAACAAAATGAAAATGGGTAAATTATTGCAAAGCTATGAACACCTCCGCAGGGCCACGCCTCACTAGTTTCCAATACCACTTCATCCGGGAGGCTGCCAGAGAAGCCGAAGCAATTTTGTCCCATGGGCGAGGTGCTGGAAGGGAGGGACAAAAAAGACAAGATATTGCAATCAGGAGGTCGCTGACCCAGGCTTTTGTGTAATTATAGAATTTCATTTCGGGCCAACTGGACTGACGGCTGAGATTGTTGGCAAATTAGTGGAAAAAAATAAAGCAATTTTTAGCATCCTCGAAAGAGTCACCACCCCAGTGGGGTGTCAAGGGCCCAGGGTGAGGGAGGAAGGGGACGGATGGAGAAGAGATCCAGGATTGGAAGCAGCCAGTCAATAGGATTTTACAAGGCTGATATGTTTTAATCTAAGACCTGGAGCATGTGCCCAGCTTTGTCCCAGGGGAATGGGCCTTGCTACCTTTGGGGTTTGTCTTTAGAACTGAAGATGCTGAGACGAGAGGCTGCCCATTTCTCCCAGAATTAGGGTGGGTGGAGGTTAGTTCCAAATAGTGCCCAGATCAATTTGACTCACATTCTTGGCTTTGCCTCACTTTTTTCTTTCCTCGTAACATGGGGAGCAAGAACATTCACCTCATAAAGTTATAACAGCCCAGTCTATCATAGATGGGAAAGTGCTCTGCCCACTAAAATGAAATCTGGTATTGCTTGCTATTACACTTTCCAAGCTTTTACACTGAAAATTGCTTTTAATTATTTGCAAATATATCTAGCATTGAGTGTTACTCTTCACCCTTATCACATATTACCTTTATTATGCTTTGCTGTATCTGCTCCTGTACCAAGTGTCTTGTTGACAGTCTTTTTTATTTTTTAAAACTTTTTATTTTGTTATGGAGTATAGCTGATTAGCAATGTTGAGATAGTTTCAGGTGGACAGCAAAGGAACTCAGCCATACATACACATGTATCCATTCTCCTCCTCCAAGAGAGCTTCCCTGATGGCTCAGTGGGAAAAAATTCACCTGCCAATGCAGGAGACCAGGTTCAATCTCTGAGTAGGGAAGATCCCCTGGTAGGGGAAATTGCAACCTACTCCAGTATTCTTGCTGGGAAATTCCATGGATGGAGGAGATTGGAGGGCCACAGTCCATGGGGGTAGTAAGGAGTCAAGCACAATTTAACGACTAAACAACAGCAATTCTCCCCCAAACTCGCCTCCCATCCAGGCTGCCACATAACACTGAGCAGAGTTCTATGTGCTATACAGTAGGTCGTTGTTGGTGATCCATTTTAAATATAGCAGTGAGTACCTGTCCATCCCAAACTCCCTAATTATCCCTTCCCTCTGTCCTTCAACTTGGCAACCATAAGTTTTTTTCCTAAGTCTTTGACAGTCTTCTTTAGAACATCTTTTAAACATTTTTTACTTAAATTCCTTGGCTAAATTTATGCCAAGCCAAACATCCATGAACTCAGAGATTTTTATGGGCTAGTAGTGTATTTTCTAAAACAGAGGACAAGAAATATCTATTATGATTAAACACACTGTTCGTGAAATTTCAGACCCACATGATGATGCTTGCCAAACTAGCGGTGCCGAAGGACTAGTTTCCCTTCTTCCTGCTCACTTTGGTGGAGGCACGGTCTACTTCACGAGGCTACCATGCAGTTCCCTCCACACACTCCTTGCCACCAGAACAAGTTTTATCTTGTTTGTAGAAATGAGTCCACAGACCAGGAACTTGGATATTGTGTCATTTCCAAAGTTATTGACAATTCCAATAACATTTTCTCAATATTTACCTTCAGTTTCTATACTTGACATCAATCAATAAGAAAGAGTTCATGGCCCTGCAGTGATCGTTGGCCACATTTGGAGCAGCCCAGATGTGCAAATACTGGAACACACTGATCTTGGGGAGAGAGGGTCCAAAGAAGAATCAGCAGATTCGGTCAGCAGGGACTTAGAATTTCTCAGCCTCAGTTTATCTGTCTATAAAATGGGTCAAACTGATGTGGTTCCCAGACTGCTGACTTTCCTTCTCCTGCACCAAAGAATTTATTCATCCTGGGAACATCCCTCCTCTGGGCCCATTACAGGGGTTGAAAGAAATGTCACAGGAAGACCAGAGTATTAAACAGATGAATGCGAAATTCAAGAGATAACTCTTCTTCTGCGCCCCCTGTAGTGGAAGCATGGAGTCTTAACCAGTGAACTGCCAGGGAACTCCTCCTTGCAGGGTTATTATTACATCTGCCTCAGAAGGAAAGTTCTTAAGGATCAGCATGAGGATGAAACTTTCTTGAAGACATCTAGCCGGGTGGTGGTGGACCCAGAACACAAACCCAGAGGCGCATGACTCCAAAGCGCTGTGGCTGTGACTGGATCAGTCCACTTGGGAAGCGGGATCCTCACTCCCCGCCTCTCCCTCATGAACCAGCTGGAGGGTGAGGTGAACAGCAAAGCTGAATGAGGCACCAGCAAGGGGTCTGCATTCACCTCAGCCCCCCAGGGTTTCCCACTAATATCTGCCAGTGAGCCAGGCGGGTGAATGCTTGACAGATGCATTTCTTGATGGTCCCAGGAAAGTCTAGAGGGAACTTGGGATGTGTCTGAATTCTAGAAAAGACTGGGGAGAAAATTGCAGCTGAGTTTGTCGGTTCTCTAGGAGGGGCAGTGCCTGAACATCCGGGAGCAGGAAGGTCCTCTGTCATTAAGCCACTGATGATTTGATCACAAATGGCAGCTCTGAAAGTGCCCAGAAGAAGTAGGGGCATAAGAGAAGTTATCAGAGAGCGTCCCTGCCCTCCAGAAACTAGGAGCAAGGAGAAGCCATGGAGTGGTTAGAGAATATTCTGAGAGGTATATGCAGGAGTAATATAAAATGTTATGAAATCCTAGACACAACTGGCATTGTGAAGAGAAAGAGACTGGAAGTCAGAGTAATCTGGGAGGGCTTCCTGGGGAGGTGAGACTTAATCAGGACCTCAGAGGACAGAGTATGTTAGCCAAGACTCTGAGCTGTAAAGAAATCTCATTAAAGCAAAATTTAAGAAAAAAAAAAAAATTGGTGGTGGAGGTGGTTCATATAATCCAGAAGCTCAGAGTAAAGCATATGGATCCAGGTGCTCCAACAATGTGGTCTGAGCTCTATCTGTCCGTTTCTCAGCTTTGCATCCCTCTGGGTTGATATCATTGTTTAGCAGCTGCCCACATGGGGCTGGAAAGGTGCCCCTGGTAGCTCCAGGTTGCAAGGCCCTTGTACCTTGTGTCTGGAAATGTCCCCATGGGATTTTAATTTATGGAGGTGACCGAGTGACAGCATGAAGAGGTCTTTGCCGCTGAAGAAGATGTTTATTACTTACAATTCCCAAGAAGAGGAGCATGCCTCACCACACAGCCACAGAGCGAAGCACTATTTTGATTGGGAGTCAGGAGTGGGGGCAAGTCCAGGCCAGAACTTTGACTGGGGTTTTTCAGGAAAGGTAGGGCAGAGAAACGGTTTGGGACTGGCTAGTCTGAATAATCCTCGTGACTTTGCGGTGTGGGAGTGGTCCCTGGCTTCTGGGATTTGGCCCTGGGTTGTTTTAGAGCAAGGGTAATGTTGCCTTCGTGGGTTAGAGTTAGATGAAGGAGGTGGTTGGAAGGTATGGGGTTGGGATTGGTTGGGTGTATTTTGTAGTACATGTCCACAGGTGAGTTGTTTATTATCTCTAGGAATTATCTAGCCTTGGGAGGGACAGTCCCTCCACAGTCAACGAGGCCAGATGTATTCAATGCCGGAGTATCAAGAGTACAGAAAATAAGCATATATAGTTAATATGGTTGACCTTATAATGAATGGATGCCAAATAGTCAAGTATAGAATCTAAGAAAACATAGTTGGGAGCAGCTCCTTTTCAAATTTTTAAAAATACTTTAAAACAATTTTAAAGGTTTCATTTTATAGTTATTACAAAATATTGGCTATATTCCGTGTGTTACGCAATACATTCCCACAGCCTGTCTTATACACAGTATTTTGTGCCTGCCACTCCCCAATCCCTGTATTGCCCCTCTCTCCCCTCCACACAGGCAACCACTAGTTTGTTCTCTGTGAGTGGAGCAGTTTTTTCTTGATAACAAATGAGGCTGGGAGTAGCCCTCAAGCCAAGATGAATAGGAGGTGGTTGATGAACACCCCAACTCCCATGCCCCCAGGTCCCCACACAGCAGCAGCTTGCTCACTGCCACATCAGAACTGGCTTCCTTTCGATCCTTCTGCCAGTACCCCCTTCCCCTCCCAGTGCTTCCTGGATTCATCTCTTTAACTGCTTGCACTCAAATTTTTCTCACGGGGCGGCTTATGGGAGCAACCCAGCCTAAGACACATGCGCCTAAACTCCCAGGGTGGTTCTCATCTCATTCCAGGGATCAGGGTTGGGATGGGGCCCGCAGACTCCATGGCTCAGCCAGCAGCCAGCCGGCGGCATCAGGCCAGCCGCTACACCCAGTCTCTTGTGCACACTCCGTGGCTTGGGGAATGGTAGGTCTTCCGTGTCTCATGCCTTTTCTTCCATCCTCATGAGTCAGAGCACTCTCTGCTCAGGGCGACAACTCTCAAAGCTGACAATTTGCTCTCTTCTCCATGTTCCTCTCCAACGTTTCCTCATCTCTTATAGACTGGAGTAGGTGATGTGTGATACTCATAGGACTTATTAAGTCACCTCACAAGGAGTCTGAAGACTCTAGACGAAGAGCATCCTCTACTCTTCTATAGATTATGGAGGTCCTTATCACCTAGTGTGTGATAGCTTAGCTCTGGGGCTGAAGACTCTAGACGAAGAACATCCTCTACTCTTCTATAGATTATGCAGGTCCTTATCACCTAGTGTGTGATAGCTTAGCTCTGGGGCTTCAGTCAGGGAGAAAAGTCCCCTTTGCCAGCTTGTTTCAAAGTATAGCTGACGTTTCTTTGACCATAATGACCTGAAACTAGAAAGCAACTACAGGAAAAGAGATGAGAAAAAAAATGATTACATGGAGACTAAAAAACATGCTACTAAAAAATCGATGAGTCAATGAGGAAATCAAAAAGGGAAATAAAAAAAAATACTTGAGACAAATGACAATGAAAACACAACCATACAAAATCTCTGGGATGCAGCAAAAGCAGTTCTTAGAGGAAAGTTCATAGTGATGCATGTTTTCCTCAAAAAAGGAAACATCTCAAATAAACAACCTAACCTACCACCCACTGGGTGCACTCCGGGGGTTGGTGATGGACAGGGAGGCCTGGCGTGCTGCGGTTCATGGGGTCACAAAGAGTCGGACAAGACTGAGCAACTGAACTGAACCTACCACCTAAAAGAATTAGAAAGGGAAAAACAAACAAAGCCTAAAGTCAGCAGAAATAAAGAACAGAGAGGAAATAAATAAAATAGAGATGAGAAAAAACAATAGAAAAATATCAATAAAACCAAGAGCTGGTTCTTTGAAAGGGTAAACAAAATTGACAAACCAAAGTATAACTGATGGACCTACAACTTCCATATAACCTTGCAGTCCCACCACTGGGTGTGTTCCCAAAAGAAATGTGATCACGTGTTTGCCAGAAGACTCGCACAAGAATGTCCATGGCAGGACTATTCCAAAAATAGTGCAAAACTGGAAGGAAATCAACATCCATAAACAGTGGGGGGAAAAAGGTAACTACCTTGTGGTCTAAGCATATAGTGGAATGCTACACAGCAACGAGAACCAGTAAACTACAAACTCGCTTGACAACATGGATGAAATTCAAACTCACAGACACAGTGTTGAACCAAAGAAGGTCCAACAGACAGAAGGGGAGACCTACTGCGTGATTCCACTTGTGCAATGCCCAAGACCAGACCAAATTAACCCGTGGTGTAGAAGTCAGGCTCATGCTAGTCTTTGAAAGGGATGGGGCAGGGCCTGGAACGGGCTACCGGGGGAGCTCCTTGAAGAGCTGGTTGTGTTCTCTTTCTGATCTGGAGGCTGGGTGGCTGAGCGTGTTCATGTCATGAAAAGTAATCCCTTTCTACCTTCAGGATTGATGTCCCTCTATTATGTATGATACACCTCAATTTCTCTATAAATGTGATGACACCATCCCAGTAGAAATCTTCCGAGGACATGCTGAGCTTGATAGGGGAGGAAAGAGTTTACATTCTGAAGGAGCTGCCTGAATTAGCCAGCGTTTACTAGCAGGAGTCACCTGGGATACAATTTCTGGTCGTTTGATAGAAGGGATCAGAACAGAAGACTGAATAAGCAAGAATTCATCAAATTGGGGCACTTTCTTGGAACACAGGGTTTAATACCCTGGCAAAGGCTCCAGCATATGGGGCAAACTCAATGCCAAGAGGGCTTTTAGAAACCTAGAGATGGCAATGGCCCAACCTCAGATATGCAGATGACACCACCCTTATGGCAGAAAGTGAAGAGGAACTAAAGAGCCTCTTGATGAAAGTGAAAGAGGAGAGGGAAAAAGTTGGCTTAAAGCTCAACATTCAGAAAATTAATATCATGGCATCTGGTCCCATCACTTCATGGGAAATAGATGGGGAAACAGTGTCAGAATTTATTTTTCTGGGCTCCAAAATCACTGCAGATGGTGACTGCAGCCATGAAATTAAAAGACGCTTACTCCTTGGAAGGAAAGTTATGATCAACCTAGATAGCATATAGACATTAACTTTGCCAACAAAGGTCCATCTAGTCAAGGCTATGGTTTTTCCAGTGGTCATGTATGGATGTGAGAGTTGGACTGTGAAGAAAGCTGAGTGCATAAGAATTGATGCTTTTGAAGTGTGTTGGAGAAGACTCTTGAGAGTCCCTTGGACTGCAAGGAGATCCAACCAGTCCATTCTAAAGAAGAGCAGCCCTGGGTGTTCTTTGGAAGGAATGATGCTAAAGCTGAAACTCCAGTACTTTGGCCACCTCATGCGAAGAGTTGACTCATTGGAAAAGACTCAGATGCTGGGAGGGATTGGGGGCAGGAGGAGAAGGGGACGACAGAGGATGAGATGGCTGGATGGCATTACCGACTCGATGGACGTGAGTTTGAGTGAACTCTGGGAGTTGGTGATGGACAGGGAGGGCTGGAGTGCTGCAATTCATGGGGTCGCAAAGAGTCAGACACGACTGAGCGACTGAACTGAACTGAACTGAACATGCTGAAGTGAAGCTGAAATACCTGAGTTGCTCTGGAAGATGACAGAAGAAGGAAAAGGCTGAGAGAGATAAGCAGGCAGTATTAAGTGAAGCCAGAAGACCCACGAGAGAACTGTGTTCCCCTGGAGGATTCAGAGGACACACCCTTCATGAACACACTTCTGAACATCACTGAGAAACTTGGTGGTGGGTCTTCTCTGCAAGGCTGCTGGCAGGAGAGGTGGCTGCAGAATAGGGCTTGTTAGTAGTCATGAGGATGGCGGGCTCCTGAAGCACTAGAAGCCAGGAGGCTGCAGTTATCACTGTGACTTGCAAATTCAGAAGGGCAGCCATGTGGCTTGATCTGCAGAACAGTGAGAAGGTGAACCGTAGAACGTGGTGTCCTTAGAGGCATAGTAGTCAGGCCACTACTAAGGCTGCTTCTTATGCTCAGTCACTCAGTCGTGTCTGACTCTTTGCGACCCTATGAACTGTAGACTGCCAGGCTCCTCTGTCCTCTAAGGCTGCTTCTTAGTGTCTGCAAACAGAAGAAGATAAAATGGAGGAAAGATCTGGAGGTCTGCTTCCAGCCAGGATGGAGTTGCAAGTTTCAGATTTGCTCTTGTATGTGAAACAATCAAAAGTGGATAGAATATATGAAACAATAATTTGCAAGGCAATGAACTTTAGGCAATGAAGAAGAGCCACCCTGGAAGAAAAAGGGGAATCAAATGAGGTGAGCCCTATGATTGCCCCATTTACCTACCTGGGGAGAGTTTCCAGGTCATGGCGCAGGAAGGGTGAAGTCAAATAGACCCCTGAGTTGAAAAGGCAGAGTCTGGAAGACAAAGCCACCTAGAGTTTGCAGGACTGAGTACTGGAGAAGAGAGAGCTACACAGAGGGAAAACCTCAGAGATTAATAGAAAGACTCACTTTCCAAATACTACGTGAATACTAAAGAAAGTGTTCAGCAGAGGACAGATTAGCACACATGATGAATGGATGCCTAACAGATACATACAGAATCTAAGAAAACACCATTGGAGCACCCTGGGAGCAGGTTCTTCTTGATAGCTCAGTGAGGCAGAGTCATCTGATTGGTCAAGTCTGGAGACGTGCACACCCCTGGGAGGCCAGGTGGGCCCCACCTGGAACACAGGAGCAAGCTGCTGTGATGGTTGGGAGGGATGATATTGACTGGAAGCCCCAAATCCAGTGGAGAGAAGAGAGTCAGTTTTGGGAAGGTCAAGGGGCAGGGGCATTGCAGACACAAGCTGACCACACCGGTCGTGGGTATTTACAGGGGTGAATTCCTAGTCCAGGGGTGATTCTGCCTTCTCTGCCTGCAGTATCTCAACCAGCACAACTGTCCAGGGACTCGAGAAAGGCCTGATCTATAGGCATGGAATCCCACACAATGTAGCATCTTCCCTGGGGATGGACACACTTCCTAGTGGAGAAAGTGAGAGTGTGCATGTAACTGTGGTATCGACTGGTTGTATCTCTTACCACAGAAACAGCTGCCTTACAGATTGTTAGCATGGCCCTCTAAATGCACAACTAGAGTGCCAGCTTGGAGGCAAGGATGGGGTGCCCTCCTGGTCCTCTTGGATGCAACATATGCATTATATCAGAGATGTTTATATGACGTTGGGTCCTCTACAGGGAAAATACCCACCCAGGAAGCAAGGGATGGAGGCAAGAGGGACTTCACTTAGCATCACTCCCAATGACCCACCAGGGGACCTCATGCTTGTCATCCCCCCAACTCTGGACTTTGTGGGATTCAAGGTTCTGACTCCCCAAGGGATACACTCTTGCCAAGGGATACAGCAAGAGTTCCACTGAATTACAAGCTATAACGGCCAGAAGGGTACTTTGGACACCTTCTGTCCAGGGCTGTTGGGGAAATTGACCTTGTCACCAAGAAGGGTGAGGGCTGCTATTATACAGTGGGGGCAGAGAAGAATGTGTGTGGACACAGGTGACCCCACTTCCATGCCTCTCATTATGCCCTTGCCCCACTGTAGCTGTGAGTGACGCAGGCAGCAACCCCAGCATGAGAAATGCATGATTACCAAGAGCCCAGACTCCTCAGCAACGAAGGGTGGAGGCACACCACAGAAGTCTCAGAACTGCCAAGGACGGAGGGAATTTGGAAAGGATGGTGGAGGAGGTGGTAAAGAACCTGCCTACTAATGCAGGAGACCATAAGAGACTTGGGTTTGATCTCTGGGTGAAGAAGATCCCCTGGAGGAGGGCATGGCAACCCACTCCAGTATTCTTGCTTGGAGGCTCCCATAGACAGATGAGCCTGGTGGGCTACAGTCCATAGGGTTGCACAGAGTTGGACATGACTGAAGCCACTTAGCACACACATGCCAGCATGGTGAAGGAGGGAGAGGGTCAGTGCCATTTATAGACTTGAGACCAACCCCAGTGGTCAGGACTGTAGTTCAAGGGTCCACAACCTCTGGGATCTAATGCCTGATGATCTGAGGTGGGGCTGATATTATAATAATAGAAATAAAGTGCACAGTAAATGTGATGCTCTTGATTCATTCTGAAACATCCCCCATCCCCTCAGTCCATGGAAAAATTGTCTTCCATGAAACCAGTCCCTGGTCCCCAAAACGCTGGGGACCGCTGCTGTAGTTCATCCTACTTTCTTCCCCCTTCTAAGCGTCCCCTCAGGAACAGAGGTCCATGGCACCTCTGGGGGAGCTGCTCTCTGAACATGCATGGAGAAATGGATCACCACTGGGGGCAGTGCTGGCCATGGAGGTGCCTTGTTCAGCTCTCTCCATGAGGGGCCCTCTAGCTGTCACGTGGTAAGATCCACTATGGCTCTCATGTTGAGCCCAGGCTAACTCAGACTTGCTGTGATGGAGCGTGTCTTGGGTTCTAGAGCTGGACCATTTCTACCCCATGTACATGCTGCTTTGTGCAGCTCCTACCCTTGGACCTGACTGAGACTTTCTAGAACTTTCTCAGAACTCCACTGCAGGCTGTGGCTCTTCTTACACAAGCCCTCCTTCCCACTCTCCTTTCATGGGTGTCAGACCTGCATCACAAAAGGTTCCCCACTTCCTCCTGCTCCAGCACTATGCCCAGTAAATCTCCACTCTTGTCTGCTTCTTGGCAGACCCAGTCAACATGCCTTTTCTGGCCATCCTGCCTTAAACATGGCCTCTTCTATATTTCTGCATTCCAGGCTTCTCTTTTTGCCCTTTCATGGGACTGATCTGAACGTGTGATGCTTTATACTGGAAGGTGCTTGTTCATGGGCTGCCTCTCCCTCTGGACTGTGAAATGCCTGCAGGTGACGTGCTTTGAAGGATCTTTGTAGAGTTCACTGTGATGCCCCAGTGCCTGGCATGTGACAGATATTCTATAGATACTTGTTAAATGAATGCTTAATAGGTGATGGGAAAATTGAAGCAGCATTAAACCTATAAAAATGCTTTGGCGAATACTAAATATTCCATTTTTTCAGAAGTGCCTGCTTATGACCTGGGGTTATTTCCAATGCTGGTCATTGGAGACTCTCACTGAGGGTGTTTGGAGCAGATGCCCAGTCCCAGTACAGGCAGACACAGAAGTATCCTAGCTGCATGTCACCCAAAGCTAGATGCAAGTTCTTAAGGTCAGGGTGATGAGCCATCGTCTCGCTGGAGTGGGCACTATTGTCATGTTCCCCCTTGAAAAGCATCTCACTGGGATAAACACTGAACGGGGTGTTTATCTTCAGAATGTGAGATGTATGAAGCGCTGTAATTAAACCAGCAGGGGTGGGGACGAAGCGTTAGCTCCAAATGGTTTCTTTGAAGATGAAAGTCATTAGATTTCAATGAAAATCTAAGATGCAGCATCCCACCGACACAAGAATATTTAACCTACATCCTAGAGTGGGGCAAGCAATTGATAGTATGATTGATAATAACTTGATTGCAGTAATTGCAAAGGGGGAACTTGAAAATGGCTAGATTAACACAAAGCAGGCAACGAGTCGAATTTTCTTAGAATGTTGAAATTTCTCCACATTCCCTTTTTTTTTTTTTTTTTTGCTAGGAAAATGCTTCAGTCACTCTGTAAGTGAGCAATCTAGGAACTGGAAAGTCATAGAAGCTCACCCAAACAAACCATCCAGAGAAAACACAGCCAGCGTGTCCTGCCAATAAACCTCAATGATTGGAGATCCCCAACCACCTGGTGGATAATTGTCCCATCCCGAGCACTGATTTTTCTCTGCTGAGGCAGACTCTGTTGGCGTCTGCTTACCCACAGTGATTTGTTCAGTTGTTGTTGTTCAGTCGCTCAGTTGTGTGTGACTCTTTGCAACCCCATGGACTGCAGCACACCAGGCTTCCCCATCCTTCACCAAATCCCGTAATTTGCTCAGATTCATGTCCATGATGAGTCAGTGATGCCATCCAACCATCTCATTCACTGTTGCCCCCTTTTCCTCCTACCCTCAATCTTTCCCAATGTCCGGGTCTTTACCAGTGAGTCGTCTCTTTGCATCAGGTGACCAAACTATCGGAGCTTCAGCTTCAGCATCAGTCCTTTCAATGAATTGCTCAGTGCACGCTCTAACTTTCTGCTGAAGCATCTCTCTGCCTGCCTGGCAACCTTTCTCAGCTGAGCCCAGGGCAGACCAGAAGTGCCGGAGAGTTACTGCCCCCAGAGCAGCATTCTACCAAAGACACATGGAAGTCAATGTTTGTGCTCTCAGCTCCCTCCCATCTCAGTGCACAACTCTGAGGTGTGTTCTATGCAGTCTCCTGGAGGACCCCAAAGGCTTGAGTTCCTGTTGCCTCATTAATGCACGGTGAACTGCCTTCCCTATTCTCCATGGCTGCTTCTCAAGATTGTGCTCACGCTCAGTCACTAAGTTGTGTCCGACTCTTTTGCGACCCCCTGGACTATACCCCACCAGACTCCTCTGTCCATGGAATTTCCCAGGCAAGAATACTGGAGTGGGTTGCCATTTCCTTCTCCAGGAAATCTTCCTGACCCAGGGATCAAACTCACATCTCCCACAGAGACATGCAGATTCTTTACCACTGAGCCACCTAGGAAACCCTTCTTAGGATCATGTACAAATAAATGATCTGTGCCCTAATCTTTATCTCAGGGTCTGCTTCAAGGGGAACTGAAAATAAAATAATAAGGGAGTGTTTTCAAGGGTGAGAGGCTATGTATTAATAACTGATTTAGCTGGGATGGTACCACATCAGAAGGGATGCCAACCACAGTGCCAGGCCTTACCTTCACCTTGCTGTGCCTGTGTGTTGAAGAGTGGTAGGGGAAGGCGGGCAGAAAGCTGAGAAGTTACCATCAAATGACTAAAAGGAGAAGAGGACCCTTTCTTCCCCCGACTCAAAACTAAGACCAAAAGGGTGGGTATGCAGGCTTGGTGCTTTGTTTTTTAATTTTTTCCCTCTGAGTTAGTCGGGACACTCAGAGTTGCAAGTGACAGTTTTGCAACTCAGGTTGACTTAAGCATAAAAAGAGCTTATTGCCTTTCTAACTACAGGGGGATGTGAACTTCAGGAACGGCTGTGTACAGGTGCTCACGGGAGCTGGTACGCTTTCTCTCAGCACCTCCATCTTTCCTCCGTTTCCCTTTTGTCCAGCTTCGGTTTCAGACAGTTTCTCTCTTTGAAGTGGTAAAATGGTTGCCGGTAGCTCTGCACACTTATCCTCACAACTTTCATCTCTTCTCTAATTGCTCCAGATGTTTCAGAAGTGAATCTACCCATAAACCAATCACTGGAGCCAGGGGGAAGGGAATGCTTGGGGCATGTGCCCTTCCCTGGAACGAGTGGGTGTGGGCTTAGTCCCACTCGATTATGCAGATTGTAGTGAGAAGGGATGGTTTTGAAAGGAAAACCGACATGTCTTTACCAAAAGATGAGGCTGATAAGTTGGCCATAAACCACAGGAATCCACTACACACATCATGAAAATGATGTGACATTACAGAAAACTTTGGAAAAGGAAAAACAAAAATATTCACCTCTTACCTTACACTGAAGTTCAACTGTGGATAATATTTTAAATTGAATGCCACTCACCTCCTTCTTCCCTTTTAATGCATTTTAAACTTATGTATAAACACAGTGACATACATAATTAACTCGATTGTGGTAATGATTTCATAATGTATATATGTATTTATCAAATCGTCATGTACACCTTAAATATATACAATTGAATTTGCCAGTTACACCTCAACAAAACTGGGGGGAAAAAAACCCATAGTGACATATTTTGATATCTTGCTTTTTCCCCATTTAATGTTTCATTGCAAGGCTTTTTCCCAGGTTGTTAAAGATTCCTCATGACATTATTCTTCATGATTGTATAAAAATAAAGACCCTCCAGAACTGTGGTGGATGGCAAGCAGTGACCTCCCCAGCCCTGGAGGGATATGAGCAGGATCTTCAAGCTATCAGTCAGAGATGCTGTGGAAGGGAATCCTGTGGTGGGTGGAAGGGTGCAGGGCTTGGGGAATTTTTTGCTGTTGTGCAGTCGCTCAGTCGTATCCGACTCTTTGCGGCCCCATGGACTGCAGCACACCAGGCTTCCCTGTCCTTCACTTGGTCAAATCAGGCAGCTCTCACCGCAATCACTGCCCTCTCTCCAGAGCCTGTCCCCTGAGGCCTGGCAGGTGCCAGGTGTATGGAAGGCCTGGAGACTGTGAATCACACTTTTGTCACTGCCTCCTGGCAACATCATAGCCAAGAGGCCTCCAGATCACCGTTTTACCCCTTACACCAAACAGGGACTCTGAGGCTTGTGGGAATGTCTGGCTCCGTAAGAAAACAGAGCACCTCTCGAGACTTTTGGCCTCAACTCAGAGGCAGCTGTTTGGACCGCTTGGTGGTTTGAGGAATAACATTATAAGCTTAGCTGTTCAAGTGTCTCACACCACCTTGCAATTTTAGGGACTGGAATGAACCTCAAATGGTCATTCAGGAGTATAAGCCCTGCTGCTGATGCTGCTAAGTCACTTCAGTTGTGTCCGACTCTGTGCGACCCCATAGACGGCAGCCCACTAGGCTCCCCCGTCCCTGGGATTCTCCAGGCAAGAACACTGGAGTGGGTTGCCATTTCCTTCTCCAATGCAGGAAAGTGAAAAGTGAAAGTGAAGTCACTCAGTCGCGCCCGACTCTTAGCGACCCCATGGACTGGAGCCCTACACACACACTAATCTCTCCGGAGACCCCATGCGGACTCATTGTTATAAATCCCTTTATCCAATCCTCTTGGGATGGGGGACACGTACTTTTTTGAGGCAGAAGCCCAGTGTGTCTTCCTTTGCCTGGCAAAGCAACAAATCTATACTTTTCTATGTCACCTCCCCTCAACCAAAAAAGGGTCATATGGTCCAAGAAGGACAGAGTTCATTTTGTGTATTATTCTTTTTAAAATTTATTCATTTTTGATTGAAGGATAATTGCCTTACAGTATTGTGTTGGTTTCTGCCAAACATCAATGCGAATCCGCGCTGGATATACATATATCCCCTCCCTTTTGAAGCTCCCTCCCATCTCCCTCCCCATCCCACCCCTCTAGGTTGTTACAGAGCCTTGGTTTGAGTTACCTGAGTGATACAGCAAATTCCCACTGGCTATCTGTTTTTACATATGGTAATGTATATTTCCAAGGTACTCTGTCCCCGTTACTTCCGATTAGGTGCCTGGAGTGCAGCGTTGAGAAGGATTCTGAGGCTGCATTCTGCTTCAGGGGAAGTGAAATGTGTGGTTGAGGAATGCCCACCGTGGTCTTGAAATCCTGATGTGATATGCGTGTGTGAAGACCTTGGCACTCTCAGTATGGTTCAAACCCTTTTCCCTGACCCCAGGCATTACTCAGATTTCTGCCTTAGTGTCTCTAGATTCTTTACCCATTCATTGCTTTGATAGTGCAATTTGAAATATCTATGTACCACATACTGAGGAACCAGGAGTAAGGCATCATACCGGTTGTGAAGTCACTCACGGGCTCTTCTGCCAGGACTCTTGGGAATCCTGCACTAGAGAGTCACTGTCTGGTTTAGGGCACTCATGTACCATCACTACACTTTTGGTCACATCTGCAGACCCCTGTACTGCTATTCACTTAGCATTATTCTTTTTCAGGGGGACCATACTGCATGGCCTGTGGCACTTTCGTTCCATGATCAGGGACTGAACTTAGGCCCTCAGCAGTGAAACTGTGTAGTCCTAACCATTGGACTGCCAAAGAACTGGCATTGGACTGCCAAAGAATTTCCTCACTTAGCATTATTCTTTAAGTTGGCTTTAATTTTTTAAAATTTCCTTTTTTGTGTGTTTATTTTTAAAAGCAGGTTTCCTACAACTACCTTTAGAAAGAAATCTGTGTCCCTTGCATTAAATATGAGGAACTAGAGAAGACTCCGCAACCGTAAAAGTAGAAGAATATTAGACCCAAGATTCAGAATTTACAAATAGGACTTTACTGTCCACAGGAACCACACAGTTGGAAGGAAGGCGGCAAGCACTCACCAGATCCTCAATTTATCAACGCTATAAACCTTCTTTTATACACAGTTAAATCTAATACCCCTGAGGGCCTCAGGGAGGAGGAGGCCACTAGCCCTCAGGTAGAGGGGATGAGGTCTCATGAAACTGCTGAGCTTTGAAGTCGTGCATTAGCAAACTTTTCAAAAGCCTATTTGGAAGAGGTGCTAATGGCAGGCATTTGGCAGGTCCCCAGGAGGCCGAGAAGGTCCATCCTTCAGTTAGACTGGAACTTTGTTTCTCTGAGTCCCGACAGGTGGTGCTCCCTTAGGGCCGAGGGACTGACAGCTTCATCCTTTCCATCCGGTTGTCCCCTTTCCAAGGTGGAATTGTACTGGCATTGGTGTCTCAGTTGTTCAATTGTGTCCGACTCTTTGCGGCTTCATGGACTGTAGCCCACTGGGCTCCTCTGTCCAGGGGATTCTCCAGGCCAGAGTACTGGAATGGGTTGCCATGCCCTCCTCCAGGGGATCTTCCCAACCCAGGGATCGAACCTGAATCTCCTGCATTGGCAGGCGGATTCCTTACTGCTGAGTGCCTTGGGAAGCCCACTGTCTTTGGTACATAGTGTGTTAGGGCTTCTGCTGTTCCAGCAGTTTCTGTTTACACAAGCTTGAAGAACTTTGGAGCAAGATGGCCCCCCGGGACAAGTACGGGGGCCCATGCTGGACTGGCCACTCTGCCTGGGTACGTAGCCGTCCCCATGGCCCTACTCATGGGAGCTTGGAGACTTCCCAAGTCTCCCCTGGGCCGGTGTCCCGCTCTGTCACCTGGAAGTCGGGGAGGCAGGACTATCTGTATTTCTTCAAGAACCACTGCCCCCACCCCACCCCCTACCCAAGCCCCTGGCCTCGATCCCCTCCCTACTCTATCCCTTAGCCTTCCATTTCCTTTTTGGTGGTTTATCAGAGGAACCCAGTCTCAAAGTTAATTCTCCTAATGAATTGTAAATAACCAGGCCAGTATGGAAAATGCTAACGATCCCCTTTGAAATTCTAAGCATGTCTGGTTCCAGCTTACAGGCAATTCTCTGAAGAGGTCTGGGAGTGGAGGCGGCCGCTGTCTTGTGAGGAGTGAGCAGTGCCTGGCCCTGCCCGGCTGACCGCGAGCTGGGTATGCTGGCCAAGCCTGGGCTTTGAGAGCTCTGCTGGGTGCCTGGCGGGGAACAAGTGTACATTCCCAGACAGCAGCGTTGTTGGAACTGTGTGCATGGCCCGGCCTGCCCTGGCTGTCTCCTACCCCTGTCCTTCCCCACCATGCCCACCCCCCATTTTGTCAAAACCCCCTTCTCTCCCAGCAGCCTGTTGAAGCCAGAGATTGAGACGGCTTCTGATTCGAGTTTGCCACTAACGGGTCTGAATTTGGTCATTTTCTCTCTTCAAGGCTCATCTGTGTGACAGATTAGACCAGGGTTTGCAAAGTCCAAACCTAAGGGCTGGGAAGGTGACTTAAAGTGCTGAGAACAAAGACAGGGCCGTGTCTGGAGGCCAGCTGCTCCCAGTAACAGCTGACTGTCACCACTGAGAATGCCAACCCAATGTGGCTGCTGCTTCTGAGTTTTTGTTTTTTTTTAAAGAGAAACTGATTTTTATGCAAAATCTGCCCATTAAAAAATATCAGCTACTGGTTTTTAAACATCACATGGCTGTGGACTGAATGCTGCCTGCAGGCCTGTGGTTGGAGACTCTGGCCCTGCAGCTCTACCCATTAGACGTCTCAGGAGTCATTTCAAGGGCTAGTGCCCTCACTGTGTTCCCGAACCCTGGCTCCTCCAGCCTACCCCTCCATCCCTGGAGCGCTGCACCGCTCCTTAGGGTTGATCTCAGATATCTGGCTTCTTCTCTTCATCCTCCAGAACTCAGATGTGGTCATGTGACTTCCTCTGGCCAAGAAAATGGGAGCAGACATACCATATGGGCAGAAGCACAAGCTTCACCACTCTCTATCTTCCTCAACCAAAATGACTGGTATTGCTCCAGACACTGGCTACCCCATAGGCCCCCAAGACCCTCTACTGCCCTGCAATGGGCATGTAGAGTGAATGAGAGTCTCAGATATGTTTGTCACTGCAGCATAACTTAGCTGCCCCTGACTGCCATCTCACCCCCAGTTACGGTCTTCACGGCCAGTCTTCCAGAGCCCAGAGGGACTGCTAGCAGGAGCAGAGGGGAAGGGCAGCCCTCTGGTTTGCTTTGTTTTCTGCTGTGTCTCCAGGGTCTGGCACATGGTTGGTGCTCAATAAATATTTGTTAACTGATTGAAAGTATTAGCATATGGGAGGGTTTCCGGCAGCAGGGGTGGGTGGTCATGATGTCCAAAAGAGGCTGCAATCCATTGTAGTCTTTGATAGTTGGAGCTCGGCTGGGTCCCTGAACAGTCTTTCCTTGGTTATAAACGACTCCCAAGGTTCTGGGAAAAACAAGCCCTGACTTCACATTCTGTGTTCTTAACCCTGAGGCTACTGGAAAACCAGGGACATTCCTGAAAATGATTTTGTGCAGTTCTGCTCCTCATATGCCCTGAGGCCTTGGACAAGACCCTCCTGGTCTCTATTTCCCCCTCCCAGTTTCAACTCATTTCAGTTTCTTCTTCACAGCTGTTAATATAGCTGTGTCACTTTAGTGATGATTTACTTAAGTGTTTTTTTTTTTTTCCCCTTGCGTACTTTATCTTCACCCTAAGCAATATTTCTAATCCAGATTAAAATAAACATATAGCTGGACAGAATTTTGGCATCATTCTAAATCTCCTGTCTTCTTACACGACATTCAGCCTCAAAGTTCTCTCAACACTGCTTCAAAAATGCTGCTGCTGTTCCTCCCAGGCTCCTAGGTCCCGCCTCCAGCCTCTCTGGCTTCTTCCTGCAACTCAGGTTGTGAGCTCTCTCCTGCTGTGCGGCCTTTGCAGGAGCTGTTTTCTCTGCCAGCGACACGCCTTCTGCAGGTCTTCTCATGGCCCCCAATTTAAATGTCATCTGGTCTCTCTGTCGCTGCCCTGTTCTATTTTCCTATTGCCGGTATTACTGCCTGCTATTTTCTTGTCCATTTAGAGGTTAATTGTCTTTTCCACTAGAACAGGGTTTCTCAGCATCAGTTTTATTGACATTTGGGGCTGGATTCTTCTTTGTGGTGGGAGATTCCTGTGCATACGGGACATTTAGCAGCCTCCCTGGCGTCCACGTGCAAGAGGCCAATAACACTCTCTTTCCCCAGTTGGGACAACCAGAAGTATCCCAGGTGAGGGGGTGGGCAAAATCACCCCCGGTTCATTCCAGAATCACTACTGGAATGAATGCGAGTGTTTTAAGAGCAAGGCAGTTACTTTCCTTGTTCATCTCTGTAGCCCTAGCAACCGGACACGACTCGGTAAAAAATACTTGTGCTGAGTGAATGGGAGACAGCATCATTAAAGGGGGACGTTTTGTGCAGCCCCCAAACTAATCTCGATGCCCATGGAGGTCCTTGAGCTTCATGGGAGAGGCAGACAGCATGATCTCTCACTCACTTCCAGCTTCCACTATGAACTCCAGGCGTCTCCCAGGGCCAGCGTTTCCGCTGGGGCTAGGGCCAGCCTTCGAGGCGAGGCTTTAAGCACTCCAATGGGCTGTCAGTTTCTTAATGCAAAACTGAAAGAAAAGTTTGCAGCCACGCCACGCCACGGCACAATCTGAAGAAGATAAATCACAGTTACTTGCAGCCGGCTGACAGCAGTTTAAGCCACTGCAATCATCGGGCTCCCAGGGAGAAGCTTCTTTTATCTTACTAAATGCAAAAACTAGACCTGAAATTGGCAATATCACGGCCCTCTCAGCGGCCGGGCTTTTTACATAAATATCAGCGAGCAGTAAGTAAATTCTGTTGACGAAATGTAATAAAACAAAGACTGTTTCAAATATGACCGTTCCCCGATGCATTCTGAAGCCTCGTCCCACTCACTTATTACTCGCTGCTGAGATTATAAGGTTTGCTTTTATCTGTCAGAAATCAATATTTCAAACATCGGATAAAAGAGGAAATTGAACTGGGAATAGGCTGAAGTGCTGTAAAAACTACAAAGCACAATTATCAAAAAGCACTTAAAGTGTTTAATAGGACACACATATAAAAATGCTCAAATTAATGTCAGAGAGCCATAATGAGAACTTTTCCTATGCTTTTTCATCCCCACGCAGTGTAATTTGAAAGCTGGCCAGTCCATCAATACGGTTTTCAATTTCTATGATGCCCCGAGGACCCTGAACTGGGCATTTGTTAGAAAGGAACCATTACATATGATTGGTTAATATTTCAGTTTATTGAAGATACATTATTTTGTATGAAGTGTTTAAGTTGTTGAGGCTTAACCATTACAAACAGGTATGACAAAAATAGATCTTGGGGTAAACAGCCTCCACAATCATGCTTTTAATAAGCATGGCCATAACTAGGAAATTGGATTTCCAGGAGCTGGGAGGGAGAAAAGTTGTGGGGAGACATGAGGTGATGGGGGAGTCCTCGAGTCTTCTCTGTACCCAGAACACCCATGTTGGAAAGTTGAGGAGAGTGTCTTTTCTTTAGATATTACTCGGTTATCTTATTGTTCTTCCCCCCAAAGAAGAACATCCCCCACCCCCGGCCAGCCACCCACCAGTGATGATAAACATATTCCTAGAGAGGGATTGCTTATCTGGCATCCTTCTAGGCAAAGGATCAACTACATTCTTCTGCAAAGAACTGCATAGCAAATATTTTGGGTTTTGCAAGTCAAGAGGCAAAATCAAGGCACTGCAGGGCTACGTGGGTACTTGTACAAGAACCATGAAAAATGGAAAAGCTATCCTTGGCCTGCAGGCAGGACGAAACCAGGCGGCGACCCCCATTTGTTTGCAGATCCTTCTTCTAGGGGAAGCGTGTGCTTACATAACTTTCATAACAGTGTGATTCGTCGTCAGGGCAGAGGCACCGGATGAAATCCACAGCTCCATGGTCTGGCCTCCAAGGCCCCATGACCTGTGACCTATGACCAGCCCCGCTGGCCTCTCCCTCCCCCGCCCACCACACTCCCCGAGGCCCTGCCCTCCACCATGTGGAACTTCTGTCTGGTGCTCGGCTTCCTTTTCAGCACTTGCACTTGCTCTCTCTTCTGCCTGGAATATTCTCTTCCCGACTCCCTCTGGGGTGGCTGGCTGCTTCTCCAATTTCAGGTCTTGGTTCCAAGGCTCCCACCTCAGAGAGGCCTTCTCTGGCACCTGGGCCACCCCACCCACCTTGCACATTCCAGCAGGAATTCCTGCTTGGAATGGTGTGTTTATTTGTTTGGTTGTTTTTCCTCCACTTTCTTCTCTTTTCCACGTCAGGAACTGTCTGATTTATTTACCTCTGTATCCTTATATCAAGAACAAAAAGGTTCTGAATCTGGTTTCCAATTTCTATTCCAATTGTCTTAAGTTCAGTTTCACCAGGCTCAATTAATAGGTGCTGAGTGAGTGAATGAATGAACGAAGCCATGAATGATAATCCTGAGTAGCTGACCTCAGTTTACTGGCAAGAAACACTGTGGTCGTAAGACTTACTTTTTGTTCCTGGATTTGTCGTCTCAATAAGCAGGATGGTTCCCTTTACTTTGCCTCCAGTGCTCCTTTTGGCTGGGAAACCCCATCCTCCACCTCATCCATAACTATCCAAATCTTCCTCATTCTTGACTGGATACATGACTTCCTCCAGGAAGCCCTCCTTGATCCTCAGGTCATGCTGATGTTGACCTGAACGAGATACTTCATCACCAGCATACCTGCCAGATGCCTGGGCTCACCTAGGGGGCACTGTCCCCTCTGTTTGTCTCCCTCCAGAACTATGCCCGCAGGCACTGACCCAGTTAGTATTGTACTTGGGACCAGCAACTGGACAGCCAATGATGATGGCACAGAACTCCAGAACTGGGACCTGAGCTCACATCTGTCCCCAGGTCGCACTGCTTATACAGCAAAATTGATCCTGAGGCCCAAAACCACACCAAGAGCATCCGCAGACGTCCTTCAGGCCCTGCAGTCACATTGGAAATGCCTACAAGCTTCCATAGTGAGGGGAGGTGCTGATGGCAAAAGGAAACGGGGTCCACTCAGCTGTCTGGAGGGAGACATGAGGTTAAGTGGTGTCTGTGTGTGGGGGGTTGGTGCCTGGCCTTGGAGAGCTGGGCCACCTCTTTGCTCACAGCTCTGTGACCATGCCTCATTTCCATTCTATGTCCTTGAATTTGAAGGCATCTCCTCTACCATACAGAATGCACCAGGAGGAGGCCATGCAGTGGGTGGAGTGTGGGGGCACCTCTAGCTCAGTAATGAATACACTTGGACATGGGAGCAGAGCTTCTTGCATTTTCCCGGAGCCTGTATCTTCTCCAGAGGGAGAATGCTCTGACTGGGGGAGAGAATATCACTATTCAGAGAGCCTTCACCTCTGGGACTGAGCAGAGAAAAAGGAAGGGTTTCAAATGTACAAAGGGACCAGCCTCAGGAGCTGTGTTCTCTCCTTAGGCTGTTGCCAGTATGCAACAAGGCTCCGGCAAGTCCTGAATTGCTTCTTTAAAATGGGCAAGTGGAGGGTAGGCCAGATGTTCATATGGCTCCCTTCACCCTGGGCACATCTGCAGGCACAAGCTGAGGAGGGGATGGGTGTCCGCAGGGCTGTGGTATCAGAACGCTGGGGGTTGCAAGTGGCAGAAACTAAGGTCAAACCAGCAGAAGCCTAGAGGGGCCGAGTCTCAGAAGGACTGGACGGTCAAGTACATGGAAGAATTGAAAAGCATCTGGACTTCCGGATAATGGGGCCAGAGTCTCCCACTCTCCGTCTCCCATTATTTCAGCAATGCAGCCATCAGTGGGTGGGTGCCCATTACGTGCTGGGCATCCTTCCAGGACCTGGGTAGATAGGGGTGAACAAACCAGCGGGGCCTCTGTCCTCACAGGCTGATGACAGGCTTCCCTGTGTTCCTGGCTTCTTTCTTGCTCATTCCTCCTTGGCAGCTTCCTCTAAGCAGGGAAAACATGGCTGCAGACTACTGGACACCTCCCAGCTGCACGAGGCTGTCTCATTTTACATCCAAAGACCCCCGGGAAGGAGTCATGTGCTCATTTCTGGACCAATCACTCAGGGCCAGGGCAGAGTCCCATTGTGAGAATGTGGAAGCTTTGCTGTACACAGTGGTTAGTGTCTCTTTTTTACAGGTGGAGCAGTTAAGGCTCAGAGAAAGTGATTCATTCATCAAAGATCACACAGTCAGTGAGTGGGAGAGTTGGGGTTTGAACTCAAGTCAGAGCCTTTGATGTCTCTACGATAATGGAAGATATTTCCAGGAATGCAAGTTCATGGGGAACACAGGCTTTACATTGGACAGAAGGGGACCCTTGTGAAGTCACCAGGGCAGCTCCCTGAGTCCGAGGTGCAGAGGAAAGAGCAGGGAATGCCAAATGAGTTTAGCAGGGGCAGATGCCTGGCATCTTTGCCCAGATGGGGAAGGGCAATCTAGGGTTGGGAAAAAGGTGAGAATGCTTCAAGGAGCTGAGGGGCCAGTGGCTCTTCCTCCAAGTTTGTGTTTTCTTGCAGCTTCACATCCACCCAGAGAATGAGCGTGGAAACGCAGTTGCGGGCTGCCGGCAAGACCCAGGGTTACTCTGCCCCTCGTAGTGTGAGGAGAGACCGTTCTGCCGGAACCATTGAATTTCACTTTTCATAGCAGCAAAGTGCCTCTCAAAAAGGAGAAAACGAGAGAAAAGAGATGTCTGCTCCCACAAAGGAGGAAGATTACTCTAAGTAGAGGATTTTGTAATTATATTCATTTGAAATAATAATCAAGCATTTCCACCTATTAAGGGAGTCGTAAAGGAGATGCTGGAGAAAGGGATCCAGCCATTTCCTGGGGAGCTGCCTCATTGTTCGTGGGAAGAATAGGAGCTGCAAATACAGATTAGTCTCCTCCGGGAAGGGAGGTGGAAGGCCCGGCTGAAGCAGAGAAGGAGGGCCCAGCCCTGGGTCATTGTGTCCTGGCAGCTCAGAAGCTGCAACAGGCCGCTTGCTCGGTTGAAAGGAACACTGTGTCAGGACTGGGGTGGGAATTTAGAGCCGGGCTGTGCAGGAGAATCTGCCTGCAATGTGGGAGATCTGGGTTCAACCCCTGGGTCGGGAAGATCCCCTGGAGAAAGGAATGGCAGCCCACACCAGTGTTCTTGCCTGGAGAATCCCATGGACAGAGGAGCCTAGTGGGCTACAGTCCATGGGGTCACAAAGAGTCGGACATGACTGAGTGACTTTCGCTGTGCAGGAGAACTTTACATGTCGATGGATGGCTCCCATATATATTGGGCTGTCCAACCCAGTAGCCACTAGCCACAAGTGACTTTATGGCATGTGAAAGGAGGCTAGTGTAACTGAGGAACTGGAATTTTAATTGTATTAACTTTAATTTATATTTAAATTCAAATAGTCACCTGTGACTAGTTGCCCCATTCTGAACTTTGGAGAATAGGGCATGTCCTAGATGCTGGGCTTTAGATGACCAGCTCCCTCAGAGCCTGGACATGTGATATCAGCACATTGGCATCCGTGAGCTTATTCAGTCAACAAACAAAAATCCCATCTCACATTTTCCTTGCCACATGCTGCCCTCTTGGCCCATTTTTCATTTAGCAGAGAAAGCAATAGCCCTGGTGCTTTTAGGAAACCCTCAGGGCTCTCCCAGGGATTCACTTTCCTGCTTTCTCTTTCTGCTTAAATCAGCCAGTCCATTTCTGTTTATTGCAGCTAAGATCCTAACTGATAATTCTTCTTTCTTTCTTTCTTTCTTTTTTTTTAATTTTATTTTATTTTTAAACTTTACATAATTGTAAATATTGAACTTGTTTGGCTGCATTGGGTCTTAGCTGCA